>NC_046369.1:8415824-9015824 GCF_011125445.2 Fundulus heteroclitus
TCCAGTCCAGACGCACTCTTGATTTGTTGAGTTTTTTTTTTTTTTTTTTTTTTTTTTAGAAATGCAAAGCCGATGGTGGTAAAAAAAAAAACAACCTGTTTATTCTTTTGCTTTGCTCTTTTAGGAAACTATTCCTGCACCCTGAGTTAAAAACATGCTTCTTTCTGACTCAGCTAGTTCCTGCAGCAGCAAAGTTGAACCAAAGACGTCCTCCTGCTCTGCCCTCTGTGACGAAACTCTTGTTTTCTCCTGCTCCTTCAAAGCCAATGGGGTCAGAGGATCAAATGTCAGAGAAAAAACAAGCCAAAACAAAGGCCGAGTTGAGAAATCTCCTCAGTCACGGTCTGCCCTCCTTCCCCAAAAGCCATGTCTCTGTTTTCTTGTTTTGTCAGAGCTTGTCCATCCCACGGCTACATCCAGATGCCAGACCCTCTCTGCTTCAGGTGTCAGAGGCCTCAGGGTTGTCGCTTGTGCTCCTCCCGCTCGTCCTTCTTCCCGTGTTTCCTCTCTGGCCCGGCACAGGAATAAATTAGCAGCGAAAACACACACACACACACTCACACAGCGCCCTTTTCTGTTCCAGCCAGACTCTGCAGCAGAGAGCTGCACCAGAGATAGCCTCCTCTTCCTCCTCTTCGCTCCCTCCTTTAGGGAGAGTGAGCGTGTGTCTGTGTGCTGAGGGATTTGACACTGCTATTCAAGCCCTGCTGTTGCCATGGCTCTGGATGCCTTATAAGGCCAGTGGAGTCAAAGAGCACAGAGTGGGCTGCAGCCAAACCCACACACACATTGAGAAAGAATGCCGGGCCGCCTGACTGGCTGCCTGCGTTCCCCCACTGACCCCCGGGCCAGCCTGGGAGTGTGGGGCGGGGTGGGGTGGGGGGGGGGTCGACCTCAGCACTGCCGTAAGACAAAGAGGAGGGGGGCCAGGGCGTAGGGGTGGGGCGGTGCACAACCGTCGCTTCATGTTCTCCTCTGCGCTCTAATCCCAAAGACCTCCTCCGGCTCTGTTGACCCAATAATAACAAGGAGCGCCTGTTGTTGTTGAGCAACTTGTCAAAGGGTTATATGATACTCCGCTGGCTGCTTTTCACACCTGCCGCTCACACTCACGGGTCTGTGTGAAGGATGTGGCCGCTCAGGTGGCCTTCGTTATCTAAACTCGAAGGGGTCAGATAGCTCGTCTTCCTACCTCAGATAGCTCGTCTTCCTACCTCGCCGCGTAAAGTACTTCACAAAAGTACTCGTACCCATTTCTCCGGTTACTGACACGCAATTCAGCGCGTTTTAAGCTGGCTTCATGTGGCAGAGCGTCACAAAGAGGTGTTTAAATGCACATTTTGTTTCCAGCCCCCCTTTACTCTAACACGGCAGAATGAAATCCAGCGGCACTCAAAGTTGCCTGATTAGCATAAACGCTTAGATCCAGCTGTTCTGTAAAGACCTCAGAACAAACAGCATCATGAAGACCAGGGAGCACAGCGGACGGGAGGGAGAAAGTAGAAGGAAAGGTTTAGGTCATAAAACAAGATCCCAAGCTTTGAACATCTCGCAGATCTTTGTTCAGCACAGCTTCTGAAATCAGAAAGCCTCGTTAGGGCGGGGCGATATGGACCAAAAATAACATCTTGATATTTATAGGTTCAATGCTGATATATGATATTTATCTGTATATGTTTTTCTTTTCATAAAGTAATAATGAAAAGCCATCCATGAATCATGCACATTTGCAGACATGCCATCAGACTGTTGAACTGCTGAAGCCACAAATGGACTCTGAACCACATTCGTAAATTACACAGTTCTTAATAATACTCACCTGTACACTGTGAATCGCACACTGTCTATATCCCCTGCATTGTTTACATTGTTTACATTTCAATTGTTTACATAAATAACCGCTGCACCTTATCCTGTAATTTACTGTAATTTACTGCAATTTACTGTGATTTTTCAAGCTGTATGCAAACGAAATTTCGTTCTGTACGCACTCTGTGCATACAAAATGATTGTTGTTTAAGTCTAAGTCTAAGTCTAAGTCAAAGCTTTATTCTAAATGTCTCACAGGCAAATTTCTAACAAACAGCTGCAGATAAATATGAGAAACAGCTGAAAAATAACCCTCTGGAATGCATAAAAGTACAATTATAACGCTACATAGACCAAACGATATAGTCTCATCTTATATATCTTTTTAAAAAATCTCGATATTTTTAAAACCTCGACATATTGCCCAGCCCTAATGGCCGCCACCTAAGCTGACAGGTTGGGCAAGCAGAGCATTAAGGCAAGAGGTCCATGGTGACTCTGGAGGAGCAGCAGAGACCCACAGCTCAGGTGTTGACAGGTCAATTAAATTTAATTCAAATGGCACCAATTCGCAACACATGTAACCTCAAGGAACTTTACCAAATAAAATTATTGAATATTAAATACATATTGAAAAGTTTTCGATCTAAGGAAACCCAGCAGATTGCATTGTGTCGTTGACTTGCAGCATTCACTCCTGAAAGAGAGCATGGCGAAAGTGGACAGTCGTCTGCATTGTCGTTGACCTAGCAGCAATTCCTCATACTGACCATGCATGTTGCGACAGTGGAGAGGAAAACTCCCCTTTAACAGGAAGAAACCTCCAGCAGAACCAGAACCAGGCTCAGCACTGTAATGGCAGACCGTAGCTCCGTAAGTGGCCGTGTCTAGGAAAGAAACACAGCTAAGCAGATAAGCTCTGAGCCAATAGCTGTCTAGAGAAACAGGGTTAGACTCTGAGAGACAGGGCCAACTATATCATCTATAAGATGATATAGTTCTTCTAGAAGTAGTTGTTTACAGCATTAACTCCTCCAGTCTGTCCCCTAGGATGTTGTCACAGATAAACAGAATGACAGGCCAGATGTAGCTACTATGACGAGAAAAAAAACAGAGAATATAAAGTTAAAAGTTAGTTATGCACTCAGCAAATCTGGTCTTTTTTTTACTTCTCTATCATACCTGAATTAATTTGCAAAGCAGATTGCACAACTGTTTTTAGCACTTTTAATTTTTTTAAATTATGTAAACCGATTATCAAATAACAGAACCCAGTGTCGCTCACACACTTGCTTTTCCTAATTTTAGAATATTTAAGTAGTTAAGACTTAAAATGCAGCAGCTAATGCAAAACAAATTGATCAAACAGGAGTTTCGCAGAGGTGTGGATTTTTTCCTACAGAAAAAGTGAAGACTGAGTGCAGGGACTCGCTCCATCTGCTGACACCCTGCTGACCTCTGAATGAGGTAGTCCACCGGAAGTCATGTGCCTGTCATCAAAATATCTAACCTGGCAGCTAAAACACAGCGAAGGGAGTATGAATCAATAATCTTATTTATTAGATCAATGGTGTGTCTTTCATTATCACTACTAGACTTTATTACTTACCTTTATTACTAGTTGTTATGTAATCGGTAATAAACTTCCCACAGGTTCTGAGTCAGATCTATGAAACGCTTTTAATGCTTTACTCAAAAGGTTCAAAGTGACAGCTTAGAAATGTCTGTTGCATGGAAGTTGTCTGTAGAAATAGCGACTAAAGATATATAATACACTGCAGAATTTCGCATTTTAAAATATACTTTAAAGACTCAAAACTCTGCAAAGTTTGAAAATGTGTTGAGACTGACCATTTTTATTACAACTGTAACATTCGCCGGGTTACTGCATATTATTTTTGCAGCAGAACAGATTATTGTTCCTATTCTGTTTTCAAAAAATTACATTTAGATCAGGTTAAATATTTCTGTACATTTTGTTATTAAACTAGCAGCATTATCATACTTTGACAACCTCCTTACTTACCGTCAGACAATACCATTGGTTTTGCTGAGGGCCCCGCTCCCCCCAGATAAATGCCTGATTAGCATTAACCTCCTAGTGAAAAGTTAGTGGGAAAAGTGTCCAACAGCAGGTTAAAGTGTGGATGATTGCCGACGAGACAAGGTTCCCGTATCAACAATGTCACGGCAAGCAAATAACTTGTGTTTGGCCTGTAAAATTTGAGGACTGTCCCTTTAAATAAAATAAGTAACTTGCCGCATGAGTCATCCATCGTCTTGGCAGTCAGCAGAGCTCCTGTGGTATTCCTGCCCTGCTTTCTCTGCCGTACCAACGGCTTTGTCACGTGAAGGTCTCCATGAAAGGAGGTCAGAATAAACAATCAGACCTTCCATCCAAGGTTTCCAATACCAGCCCCTAAAAACTACAGAGAAAAAATAATCACAATCTATTCGCCGCTGCTTCCAAACAGGCCTCGTTTAAAGTAAATCTGTGTTCTGCAAAAACAGGCTCATCACATGTTTTCACAGGAAACCTGCAGGCTTCAAAAGATCTTCACTGACTAAAGCCAAATAGCCAGTCAGTTGGGTGTTGATTAAAAAGCTTGCAGGACAGGAAAGGATTCCCCTGTTTTTGTTTTTGTCATTGAGGTGTTTTTTTTTCCTTCAGCCTTGTAACGTGACCATTTGGTAACGTTAACCCACATCCTTCACAGCAGGACGCTTTGAGCATGGTTAGATCTTTTGTTTGACTAAGAAGTTAACAGGGAACCGTGCTAAGCCCCTGTAAGTTGAATTAGTGGTTTCCTTTAAGCTCCACTCTCTTACCAGAGGTCTGACCATTGTGCTGCTCTCCTTTGATAGATCAGGTTGTAGATCGCTGCTAAACTGCAAAATATAGGTAGTATATGGAGTCAAAGGGTCTTTTCTTGTACCAAGGCTTTTATCTGATTTAGTTTTCTTCGATAAAGCACTTTTTTGAATCACTGCATTGTAAAGAGAAGTGCATACTCTTGCAGGACCTTTTTCTTAAATTTCAACTCTTTAAAAGGAGCAATGCAAACATGGTTATCATTCATTGCTTCTAAAATCAAAGATATAGAACAAAAGGAAAATGTCAACTTTTTTTTTTTTTAAAGTACTACAATGAAAAGTACAGCTGTATTTTTAAATTAGTGATCCACAATTTGATTTCCAGTGTTGCATAAAATATTTCACATACTCAACAGATGACATCTAACTTTTGTCAGTTTTTTTTTTAATTTGCATCATCAAAAACAAACTATAGCATCCATTACGTTTATTCTCATCTCCATTAAAAACGTGTAAAATCATTAATAAAATCTAAAAGTAACTCAGTGATGTATAGCAGTAGCACGACCAGCATGCCTGTATCGCCTCAAACAGGAGACAGACACCGCAGAAGCCGTGGAGCATGATTATCCCAAATTCAGCCTCCAACTAACATCACAGCGGTAACTAAAAAGGGGAGCTGATGTGTCCGAGGACGGTCGAACACGCACGAAGGTTCCACTTACTCCGGAAGGACCAGAGAATCACAGAAGAGTTAATGGGGTCTTTACTGAAGACTGTTTCCTTGGGGAAAATTCAAGTCGGGGTTTTCAAACAAAGTTGACCAGTTTTCCAAATATGGCCGTAGCCAATCAGAGCGAAGTCAACTGAGTAGAGCTGCATATCATTACGGCAACCAGTCCTTTTACTGAGGAGGGACACTTGGCCTGACAAAAATAACGGTATTTTTTTTATTCTTTGGAGAATTTACATCTGCAACAATATCAACTGCATGAAATGGGTTATACAGTGATGTCATGGCACCTTTAACATCCTTTTTGCTGGCGGCCAGTAAACAAGGCCCTTCTCAAGCCTTCTTTGTCCAACCTCCACTTGTTTGACCCCATTTCCTTCCTATTTCCTTACATATTAAAAGTTTCTAGACACTCATAGGAATTAGAAAAGTAAAGTATAATATATGGTGTAAAATGTACTTAGAAAACAACATTTTACTGAATCAGAATCATATTTATTCCACATGTTTGTGGGGAAGTAAAGGGGCTGCACAGTGGTGCAGTTGGTAGCACTATTTCCTTGAAGCAAGGCCTGGGGTCTTTTTGCGGGGATGTTTGCATGTTCTCCCTGTGCATGCATGGGTTCTTCCTCCCAAAGTCCAGAAACATGAATGTTGTGAGCGTGTATATATGGTTTGTTCTGTTTGTCTCTGTGTTGCCCTGAAATAGAATATCACCTGTCAGGGTTTAACCTGCGTCTCGCCCAATGACCGCTGGAGATAGGCACCAGTGCCCAGCGACCCTACAGGAGTAAACAGGTATAGATAATGGATGAAAATTTTTTTTTTCTGCGCTGACTGGTCTTTGCAAATAGTTCTTTGTAGTGTGCAAACTCAATGTAAAGTCTGACGTGTGCAGGATGTGTGGGTTCTGTTGCGTTTTTCCTGACCCTATACCTGCATGGAAGTAGGGAATGTCAGCCCTGATGATCCTCTCTGAAGACTTAATAGTTAATAGTAATTTTGAGGATGAACCGAACCACGCAGAGATGGACGTGTACAAAAGAGGCAGTGTAGAAGATAACCAGCAGCTCCTACGGAAACTTTCACTTCTTGAGTTCAGTCTCTGCTTGGCCTTCTTCTGAACAGTGTATATCATGGAGTCCGCTGGATGTCCCTACAGATAAAACCCCAGGTAGTTCTGCCCGCACCAGTGGACCAGCCGACCCATCTCCTGTCTGTGTGCAGACTCATCACAGTCATGGATCAGACCTGTGGTGTCATCTGCAAACGTGAGAAATTTCCCAGATGGGTCCGCTGAGGTGCCGTCATTTGTGCACAGAGAGAAGAGGAGTGGGGAGAGAACACAGCCCTGGGGGCCGCCGGTGCTGATGGTTCCCAGGCTCATCCTGTTTGCATCAAACGTTCCACGCCAGGAAAGTTTTGAATGTTTTCTGACGTGGAACGGGTGAAGCAGGAGAGAAAACCTCACACACCTCCAGAGAGATGCTGGAGATCTGGGTGAAGATGGAGCTCAGTTGGTCAGCACAGATTCTCAGGTATGAGGGGGAGATGGTCAGACATGGCTGTAATACTCTGATTGTCTACGGTTGTTGCTACTTTGGGTTCTGGACAACATGCTGTAACTGATGGAATCATGAATTCTGCTTTCTAGCAGAAAATCCCGAAGACGGATTTCCAGCCATTAAGTTACCTTAAGCTCAAACACACTTGGATCATACAGGACAATGACCTGAAACCCACCAACGAGTCCACTACTGAATGGCAAAGAACACAAAGTGAGGTCTTGGTGTAGCTTAGTCAAAGTCTTTCATGCTAGAAACCCTTTAATGCAGCTGAATTAAAAAATTTCTGAAAACAAGAGTCGGACAAATTTCTTCCACAGCGATGCAGAAAACCCATTGGCCAGGTGAAACAGCCACTTATTAGATGTGAGAGGAAATTACTTGTTTACACAGGGTCAGGTTACTTTCTTCTCTTAACAAGTGAGATCATAACTTGAAACTGCTTTTATGTTTATTCAGGTTATCTTTGCATGACATGTATAAGACACTTGATCGGATAAACTGAAACATAAACATTGTGACAAAAGAGAGAAAAAGCTAAACTGAAGAAATCTCTGAGAAAACAAATTTTTCAGCACAGATTATGTGCTGCTGTTGTAAGAGTAACAAATTGAATTCCCACTGATGGTTTATGTCATGTTTGAAACCTTCTGAATATTATTCATCAGCTATTAAAAGTAGTTAATGATTATAAATAGTCTGATCAGTAATTATAACCCATAAAAATGTTGCCTAGAATATCACAAAGGGGAACAGCTTGATTAATCCGTTGACATTTCAATGCTTATTATTTTGAATCCAATTGGTGACAGCCGTGCGCAGACCTGCGTCCTATTAATAGATTTCTCTTTCTAAAGTTGGTTTAAACTTATTTAAACTGAGACTAAATAAGTAAAAGCGAGAGCGAGTTGTTGTGGCTGCCTCGGGGGTCTTTTATTTTTTTATTTTTACAGAAGACTGAACAAGTAACTGAAAGGTCAAATCTTTAACTTCTCAGTCGTCATGTGTTTTTGTCATCTGGCTTGTTTTCTGCGTGGGGTTAAAGCGGGAGAGTCGGTGCACATTCCTGCCTGTGTAACGGCAGAACATGTGCAGCTTACATATCTGTAGGACTCTTTGTGTGTGTGTGTGTGTGTGTGTGTGTGTGTGTGTGTGTGTTTGCTCTTTGAACTGCAGGTCAGGAATGCAGCTGCTCTCAGCGGGTAGTCGCCTGCGTTGGACTCTGTACATTCCCCGCACACTCTGCAGCGAAGCAGAGCAACCTTCTGTATGTTAACCTGAACACCGTGTTGCAGACGTGCACAAACATCCCAAACTCGTCTCCGAGCGTCTCCAATTTTGGTTCGTAACACTGACAGCACTGCAAAGTATGGAGAAAACGCCTAATTTAGATTCATAGGCAATGATAATTAGAATGCATTGTTGTTGGTAGGAATAAGATATGCATCCCAAGATTCAGACAACAGCGAAAGGTCAACTCACTTAAAGGTATACTATGCAACCGGGGTAGATTTTCCAGCGAGGCTCCCCCAGAGGGTGAAAGTAAAAGTGCACTGTCGTAAAGATGCTCAGCTGTTCTGGATTCTCCGTCAAGCCAGGCGCGGTTGTTTTGAGCTTAGCAGACAGGCGAACGCAACGAAAAGTCGAAAAAACGACAGTACAAACAATGACTAACACAGTGAAGGTATGAACATCAGGGTTTCCTGCAGCGCTATCTAAACTCACGCTACCGCCTCGCCAACATTCAAAAAAATAAAAATAATAATAATAATAATTTTAAAAAAAAATTAAATATGCTTGCATGTTTATTTGACGTTAACACGCGGTTCTTTGTTGCTTTCTCGCGTGCATATAGTGAATGGCAGGGCAAAAACACATGGAGTTCCTGTCGTAAAGCAAGACCGACTCTCGCGGTCTTGCACGAGACTACTGAACCTGTGAGTGCGGGCCGAGAGCTCTTCCCCCACAGACCACCAGGGCGGCCGAGAAAACCTTTGTTTGACCAGAAATTACTCATTTAATCATCCAAAACGGTATGAAACACATTAATTAACTGAAAAATGTTGCATAGTATGCCTTTAAGGTGGACATATTATGAAACACATTATCTTGGCCCTCAGTTTTTTGTTGGCCCATTTTTCCAGTTAAAGCCCAAAAAAGCAGCAACTTTCAGCACTACGTGACGAGGATGAGGCACAACTGAAATAAAATGAACTACAACAGATACCCGTCATTTGAATACAATCAACGAGGCACAATGACCGAGATAAGCATTAATTAATTGCATGAAATGGGGGAACAGTTATAACAAGGTAATGGGAAAATCCGTGCAAAGCAACAAAAAGCTGCAGAGAGTTTTAAGTTGACAAATGAACAAATAAAAAGACGACACAATGCTGACTGCAGTGTTCACTGTTCAGTCCTTTCACGGCAACATAAGTTGACCTATTTAGAGACAATTTGTCTTTTCAAGCCAGGAAAATCAACAATTTAAGTTTTCTGAAGGTCATTAATGTATTTTTTTTTACCAGAACTGGGTGAGGTTTTCCTTAAATTATGAGATTTTAAGACGCAAACTGCACTGACACATATTTTCCTCACAATAACCAGCTAAGCCTGTGTTACTGTGAAACAAATATGATGTGCTTTATGTTAAACGATCACATTATCTTGTAAACATTTAAACATTTTCTGGTTGCAATGTGTTAAACTGAAAGAAAAAAAAAACTCAAAACCATTGCAAGACACTAATAGAGACCTCGCAGTGGAAAGGTGAAAAACCCATCGTTTGAATCGTTTATAAAAACTTTTGAGCCTGACTGGTTCATAAGACATAACATTAATTATAGTTGTCATCAGTTTTGTTTATCACACACTTTACATTTACTGGTACAGAAAACCTCAAAGTGAGACAGTCAAGAAAATTATATATATGATAAAAACAGATAATATACGGCAGATAATATACACCAGTAAAGGGAATAAGTGCAACAAAAGAAAAGGGAAAAAAAGGATAAAACAGTGAAAAAGAAATAATTAACAAATTATTGATTTCTGCGAGAATAACTGGGCTAAGGTCTCCATATATATCAAACCCTCTTTCTCATCTTAGTTATGGCTGGATTTGATTTTTAATTCTTTATTTTTATGTTTGTCAGCTGGACCTGACTTTACTTTGAGCTTCCCTTGGGGGCTGGGTTCTCTCTGGGAGCTGCTTGTTTGCAGGTTTCAGCAGGTCTCATCTCTCACCAAATGTTAGTTGAGGGTTGCACGCTACCAAGGCTCATAGAAGCCTGTATAAATATTACATTTTATTGACTTCCTCAGGAAAAATCCATCTCAGTTCCTTTGCACAGGAATCTGAGATTGTTTTTTTTTTAATCATCAGCTGTTAAGGCAAAACACCAACACTTTAATTATGTGTACATTTCTCCACATCCATGCAGGTTGTGTCATTCGCTCTGAGAAATTATTCAAATTCAGCTGCTGTAATTTAATTATCGTGTGTTCTCCCTTTTTTTGCTGTAAGTTTGCTAAATATAACCACTCCCTGAAGGTGAAGCATTTATATTTTTATGTTTATATTCAGCACACAGAGTGAGCTTTCCTTTAGAGATGGATTGAGGAGCATTTCTGAAACTGTTCCTACTCCAGGAGTGGATAAACTAAAACGGTTCAAATGCACAAGTATTTGGAACTGGGGTTAAAATTTAACTCTGAGGAGTAACTCTGGGCGAGCAACCAACAGCACATGACTTTGTGCTCCTTCCTCATTAGCCCCGCTGCCCTTTGGCCCCAAGGCCAGGAGAAAAATCGTCTCTCCTCTCTCTTCCCCCTCACAGCACCCGGCCCATCCTCAGGCCTTTGACCTCCAGCGAATGGTGGAGCAAACTAAAATAAACAAGGCAGTGGAACAAGGCACGGAAAAACATCTGCTGGGGGGGGGACTCCACAGCAACACACGTCGTCCAATCAATATTTGCCCTTCTCTAATACTCAAACCCGCTCAGGCTGCGGTGGGAAACTTCCCTTTTTGTTATCATTTAAATCAGATGTCTTGTCCTCGCTGTTTGCTGAGCAGTCGGCTGAATTTGTACAGCAGCGGCTTTTCCCCGAATGCCTTCGCTGAACTTAAGGAAAGGTACTCACACCCCTGCAGTTTTATACTTTTTGTCACATTACACACATAATTTCCTGTGTATTTTATTAGGATTTTATAAGCTAGACCGGCGAAACTGTCGTGCAAAACTGAAGGGAGAAGATACATGGTTTCAGTTTTTCTGTCACAAATAAAAGATCTGAAAAGTGCGGCATGCACGTGCCCAGCCTCATTCACTCTGATGCCCCTGAACTAAATTAGAGACAATGTTAGAAAAAGTACTACAACAAAAACTACGGCTGTATTTTTAAATTGCTGATCCACAGTTTGATTTCCAGTGTTGCATAAAATGTTTCACATACTCAACAGATAACTCATCTAACGTTTGGCAGCATTGTTATAAATGTCATCAAAAACCAATTATGGCATCCTTTACATTTATTCTCATCTCCATTAAAAGTGTGTAAAATCATTAATAAAAGATAAAAGTAACTAAGTGATTTACAGCAGTGGCATAATTTCCTTTAAGGAGCCATGACATTACATCTATAATTTCCTGTGTATTTTATAAGCTAGACCAGCACACTGTCGTGCGAAAATGAAGGGAGAAGATACATGGTTTCAGTTTTCTGTTACAAAAAAAAAGATCTGAAAAGTGTGGCATGCACGTGCCCAGCCTCATTCACTCTGATGCCCCTAAACTAAATCCAGTGGAAACAATTATACGGTGATAAAACACCATAAAGACCAAGATCAGGGACTGGTCATGGATTAAAATAGTGCAGATGTTTCAGATGGCTGTAAAACAATATCCAAAGCTTTCATCATTTCAATGAGCTCTGCTCAGTCCAGCTTCTGAAAATGGAAAATATGTGGAACAACTGCAAACCTAACATGTTATGGACCTCCGCCTAAAACTCACAGGCAAGCCAAAGAGAGCATTAAAAACTCTGGAGGAGCTGCAGAGACCCAGAGCTCAGGTGGAACAAGGCTTTTATGGAAGAGTGGGGAGAAGAAAGATGTTGCTGTAGGAAAGTTATAAATTAGAGGTCACAAAAATGGAAGATTTTGCCTTAATGCAAAATACTATCTCTGACAGATAACCCACACTCCACATTACCCTGAACACACCATAACCATGGTAGAACAAGGAGATGGCAGCATCATACTGGGACAGGGAAGCTGATGAGAGTCAATGAAAAAACGGATGGAGCTAAATGATCGGCAAAATCTAGAGGCTACGAAGGACCAGAGTCTAGGGTGGAGGTTCACCTGCCAGCAGGACAACAACTCTGAAATGTAATGATAATAATAATAATAATAATAATAATAACTTTATTTACTTATAACTTTATTTATCCACAGCTGCTTTGGACTAATATAAATCAGAGGGCTATTATGTCAATCTTCAAGATCTAGTGTCTTGCATGTTTTAGATGTTGCCCTGATTCAACCAAATGTTTTATTAACCAAAGGAGGTAAATTGGCCATTAGAGACAACTGTGGTAAAGCCAGGACGTGTCTAAAATATACATGACACCTGACCTTGAAATTTGAGGTCAGACGCATCTGGTTTATATCAAGGCATCATTATGTGTTAGTTTGGCCTAGTCAAAGTCCAGACCTGCATCAAATTCAAACTCTGCGGCAAGACTTGAAAGTTGCTTTTCACGTGCGCACTCTGTCTGTCATGATTGACCTTGAGAGGTTTTTCAAGCAAGAATGAGCAAAAGATTAAAGTTTCTAGATGTGCAAAGCTGGTGGAGACAAACCCCCTTAAGACTCACTGCTGTAACTGCAGTGAATGTTGGTCTTACAAAGTTTTACAACATATGGAGCTGAATACAAATGCACACCTCGCTTTTTGCTTCTTTATTTGAACAGAAATTTGGAAATATAATTGTTATTCTTCCGTTTAATCATGCACTACCTCATGTTTGTCACATAAAGTCTCATAAAATACGTTGAAGTTTCAGGTTACAAGCTGTCAAAGCATGAATATTTTTTAGGGTGTTATTACTTTTGTAAGGGACTGTGTGAAACTGAAGGTTAAAATAGGTGTTGGATTTGAACTGATGGGATAATCTGAAGGGTATTGATAGTTTTCCTCATGTGCTCTTTCTTTATTCACATTCACTGATATTTTTTTCTAAAAGGAAAATGTAGTATCTCACTTTTCTGCAACAAAAAATATATTTCTTTCAACATTTTTTTTTTGTTTCCACTAAATATTGTGCTGTTTTAAAATAATTAAAAGGTTTTAACTGCTTTCTGTCATGGCTGACACTTAACAGCCAAAGCCAGAATACCAAAGACTCTGTGGTTCTAAACGCTTTAAGGTATTTATGGACGGTTGTGCACGATGGCAGGGGGGTGGGGGGGGCAGCTCTGCTTGCAGACTTTGTCTTCATGTCATAACGCAACGCCTCACACCATATATCATCTTTATGACACTTGTGACCTTCAAAGCTGTCATTCGTTCAAGAAAATAAATATATTGAGACGGACTAAAAGATGAAAGTCCACGGAAATTTATTTTCAGTGAAGTTTGGAGGAATTTGTTTTTTTGAAAAGCGATACGAAGTCGTCAGCTGGAGGAATGATTACCAGTAACAAGCTTTCGATGTTTCCCTCTGAAGGCGAATCGTTCTCCCTCTGACATTTTCAGACAAGGACGCAGATGCCTGTGCAGCCGCAACAGTTTCCCTCCGTTCCTAATCAGCCTCTCTGCTCTCCTGTAAATCTGCATCCAATCTGTTGCTCCCAGTGTGTGGCCTTTGTTACACCAGACATTGCCTGTAGGTCACATAAGGTGCTTAGGATGACAGAAAATTAACCTAATGAGCTCAGTGAACAAGACTCAAATGCTTTAACAGAATTAGGTCGAGGCCACTCCTCCTGCCATCTTTCCACGCCTGAACACCTCCTATCTGTAATCTGCTGCTCTCACGCTGGCATGAGTGACCTCGTTAGGTCTTCTTCTCTGGCTGTTGCTGGGATCTTCTGTGAGTTTAAATTGCTAACCTGTAAACAGAAGGGTGTCCCTATTGTCACAGGGGAACCCCCACTGGAGGGTGTTTAACTTCAGCGATGTTTGAATTCAGTTTCACTGGTAACATTGCTTATATGGGTGTTTTTATATGGTTTTACATCGTTTACATTTCTATTGTTTACATAAATTGCTGCTGCATCTTGATACCGTGAATAGCACACTGTCTATTTCCCATGCATTGTTTACATTGTTTTTCATTTTAATTGTTTACATAAATCGCTGCTGCATCTTTATCCTGAAAATTAGTGCAATCAACTGTTATTTTTAGTGATTCTAGAGTGATTTTTTTAAGCTGTATGCAAACGAAATTTCGTTCTGTACGCACTTTGTGCATACAAAATGACAAATAAACCTATCTATCTATCTATCTATCTATCTATCTATCTATCTATCTATCTATCTATCTATCTATCTATCTATCTATCTATCTATCTATCTATCTATCTATCTATCTATCTATCTATCTATCTATCTATCTATCTATCTATCTATCTATCTATCTATCTATCTATCTAGTTTAATTAAAACTGATACTTAAAACGTAGTTTAATTATATTATAGGATCGTAAGAGGAAAAAAAAAACATTTTAAATCCACTGATTTTCTCTAAGGCAATGTAGAGGCCTACTAAATCTGCCTGTTCACCTACAAGAACTGCTTTCATCAAGGCGTTTCAAAATGTTCTTGCTGGACTCTAAGATTTAGCCAAAAAAAGCCTCCCTTCCCAAAATGATGGCTGATCATTCCAAGTAAGGAGATTAATATAAAGAGGAAAAAATGCTCTTGCAATAACTGAGGGTGTTTAGGCTGATCTACAAAGATTGCATCCGCAATGGATAAGACTTACAAAACCAGTGCGGTCCGCTGCATTTAAGAGAGTAAATTGTGTAAAAGAAAATTAAGTTCTGAGCAATGGAGTTGGAGGCAATAATGATGATTATGTAAAGAAATATTAACAATGATAATAATGATGAGGATTCTTTATAATGCACTTTTAGTGTCTCATAGTGCTACAGACAAATTAAAAAACAAATGCTACAACTTTTTTTGTTTTTTTGCTACATTGATATCTTATAGTGCTGCCTTCATGTCCTGCTCATTATTGTGACAATTTACAGCACATTTGTTGAAATCCTGCTTTTGTGTTGTTACGGCTGCAGTGGGTTTTTTCCTTATAGGGTTCTGGAGACAGGCCTTCTGCAGGTTTTGCCCTGATTGGTGCTCTGCTGCTTTAAAGCTGCTATGCATGCAGCAGGTGAGAGGCTTTTTTCCTCTCCCTCCTCAGAACCTCGTTTGGTTCAGTTTGTATCTTATGGTTGGGTTTTGTTAGGTTTGTTTTGCATTTGCTTATTTCTGGTTAGTTATGGGTTTTGCATTAATCTATTTTTGGTTTCCTGTTTCAGGTAATCCCCTTTTCAGGTTTTTTTTCTTTAGTATAATTAAATAAATTCAATTTTCATTTAATCAGAAAATCCTTGTGTGGTCTCCTTTAATGTTACCCCAGCAAACGAGCCTGGTGGACATAACAGTGTCTAAACCCATCTGTGTGGAGCCATTCTCGCGTTTAATGAGTTTACTGTGTTTAAATTTTGAACCAGTTTTGCCTTTGGCTCAAAAGATGTTGTGACGTCACCAGAAAATAGTTATTTAGAATAGTGAACTTTTTGATCGATTGTTCAGGCTAGCGATTCATTAGCTTAGCATTCAGTTACTTTATTTAGCATTAATTTACCTTGTTCTAGTAGCCCACGCCCAGCCGGCGTGTCCCCTGGTCTGCCAGGCTCCGCCTCTTTTAGTTCAGTCTGTGAAGGAGCCATACAGTCAGATTAATCTCTAAAAAGATGGATTTACCTCCACCCACTCCTCACGACAGCCGCTTGACCCAAAATATTGCAAACCAGGGCAGCCCGTGATAATTTAATGCAACACAACTGTGCCTCGTATTGAGGAAGGAAAATCCCTCTTGCCACAAGTTATGGATTCTGATTCTGGGCTTTATTCTAGTTTTAAGAAAATGGTGGAAAAAAACTTTCTGGTTTCCATCTTTCCTTCTGATTGGCTGATCAGGTCTGCAGTGGGTATCTGCTTTACATAGTATACTGCTGTTTTAGCAGTCAGTCAATCAATCTCATATGCCGTATCGATCTGCCATTTGGCACCTGACATGTTATTTTTCCTTCTTGGTGAACCATTAAGTAATATATGTACAAAAAAAAAAACAGTGCTAGCATACTAGCACATTATACTTTTAATCAGGAGATAAAAACACACCATGCAAAGAGCGAGAAACTGTGTTATACAGACCAACAAGTCATATTCAGTGAATTAGAATATGCATTCCAATATTCTAAGTCAGCTTAAAACTAAGTTTTGAAAATAACATCCTTCAAGCAAGTATTAAACGTTTCATTAAGCCCACATGCCTGTGTTTTCTTTTTTATTGGTCTGATGAAATATTCTAATTTTAAATGCCAAGTATTCATTAGCTGTAAGTGGAAAATCATCATAATCAGCAGAAATAAAGGCTTAAAAAATATCAGTCTGTGTGTAATTAGCCGTTATGTGTTTCAGCGGTGACTTGAGTGGCTAATTGATTGAATATGACTGTATATATATTTACACAAATGTGGAGATTAGAAATATAAGTGAGGAACCAAACTAACGACGGGTATTAGGATGACCAACAAAGAACAATCTTTAACTGATATTAATAAAAGGGGTCTGAAATAATGAACATTTCACATTTATATTATTGCACTGATTAAATCCTAATGGTTGTCTGGACTCAATCACAGTTTCGTGAAACCTTGTAAGAAAAGATCTCTAGTGTTTTATCTAATTTCCATCTAATGCTAAAACAGGAGATAATCCTTTTCAGTAATCTCTTCCACATTGATGTCAAAATGGTTTGGATGCTTTTAATTATATTCTTTGTTTTTTCTTTCAAGAAAAATTTCCCCTTGCATTAAGATTGGGTATTACAGTCCTGTATTCTTTGGCTTTCTGAGCTTTCTTCATGCTGCTAACAGACCTGTAAAAATTTTTAAATGAAAGTTAAACATTTAACCACAGTGCTTAATATCTTGAACTTTATTTATAATTGAGAAAAAAATACCTTTCACCCTCTAGGTTTATTGCAGCTCATCAACCTCTACAGCAGAATAAAACTGCTACTTGCATGATGAACAGAAGCCATTGGTTGTTTATGGATTTTCTTCTCTGAATTTGAGCTGGAACTGTGCATCATTCATCATTTGTTTTCTATCCCGTTAAACTATTACATAAAGTAAGACAGTTTTGCTCTTCATTGGACGAAGAAGTCACCCTGGACGTTAACAGCCTCTCACCTAATTGAGAACATCATGCAACTGCAAACCTACCATGGCTGACCACCTGAAGGCTGACCACAGAGTTTCCATCAGAGAAGATCCTCATTGTGACTCTGGGAAAGCTGCATGGGTCCACAGCTCAGGTGAATGTGCTGACAGGACAGTTTTACTAGCTGTGCTCTCTATAAGTCTGACCTTAACGTAAAAGGGTCAAGAACACAGCCGTTGTTGAAAGACAGCCATAGGATGTCCTGTTTTTTTTTTCTTCATGGTAGGTACACCTGGTCTGGCGTTCTGTTAGCTGTGACACCATCCAGTGGAGGCAGATTATCCGATATTACCATCTAACATAGAAAGGATTCCTGATCAATGTGTGCTTCTGTGCTTTTTTGTCTCTGCTCTGTCTTCTCTAACCTCCAGTCAGTCGAGGCACGTGAGCGTTCACACTGAGCCTGGTTCTGGTTCTGCTGGAGGTTTTCCTCCCTGTTAAAGGGGAGTTTTCCTCTCCACTGTCACTGCATGCATGCTCAGTATGAGGGATTGCTGCAAAACCATCAACAATGCAGACGACTGTCCACTGTGGCTCTACGCTCTTTCAGGAGGAGTGAATGCTGCTTGTTAAGACTTGATGCAACCTGCTGGGTTTCCTTAGAGAGGAAATGTTTTGACCAATCTGTATAATATGATTGAATTTGACTTTGTAAAGTGCCTTAAGATGACATGTTTCATGAATTGGCCCTGTATAAATAAAATCTAATTGAACTGAAAGTTAGAGTTTGCCACAAACCATGATGGGGAGGCATAAAACATCGGCAGAACGTGTTCTGGTTAATTCAAGTTTTAAAACTTCTTGACCACATACAAAACCCTGCATGTGGTGGAAAACTACCCTGAACGCACCATCCCCACAGTGGAACATGGTGGTGGCAGCATCATGCTGTGGGGACGTTTGTCTTCAGCAGTGACAGAGAAGCCGGTCAGCTGATGGGATACTGTACACGACAATCCTTTTTTATTCTGTATTTAATTTTGTCTTTCATACTAACCAATATTTTGTATTAAAATTATCTGATTCTCCCTTTATCTTTTAGAAGATCTTAAACAACCTGGAGTGTTTTCTCACTAATCTGGGCATGAAGCAAGCTTCAACCAGCTATCTAATCTAATCTAATCTAATAACAAGTGATCTAATTAAAAAATAATAATTTTACTTCCTCCAAAAAGATATCTTTAGAGCATGTGTTTTGGCTCGTTGCTGAGCTGCTCTGATGGTTGTCACTTGTCTAGATTAAAAAAAATAAAAATCATGTTTTCTCAGGTTCTCATCAAATTGATGGATTTCAATCGTCAAACAACTTTCTCAGTCAACTGTCACGCAGGCATGCCGCCCTGCGCCGAGCATGAAAATCAGCTAACGGGGGACTTACATGTTTCACTCTTTATCCTCTGCTGCCTGTGTCCACCCGGCCTGAGCTGTTTGCTCTCATTATCTGAGTGGGCGAGAGCACAAAGCGGATGTGCCCGGCCATTTGATTGAGGTCAAAGCCTTTTTTCTGTGCTTTTCTTTCCGTGCCTCTAGCGCCCGTCCCTACCCTCCTGACCTCTGCTTGGGCCGACTTGTGTCGGAAAAGCTCCAGAGAGAGGGGCGATCGGGTCAGGGAGGCGGCGTAGAGTGGATGGATAAGGAGAAGAGGAGGGGATGAGCGGGGATATAGAGTGGCTGTGACAGGTGAGCTAATGGCTTGGGGGAGAGAACGGTTGCAGGCTCGTGATCTCTTGATACAGCTTACAGGGGAACAACTTATTAAAATGAGGGATAAATGCAGGGAGCAAATGAGATGCTCCAAAGCCCAAAGGTCAGCCCCTCCAGCTCACCTCCTCCTCCTCGGTGTGTGCGTGTCTGCAGGCGTCCACCCCCACAGTGATTGACAGCCACCGCCGTTATCTAATAATGGTGTGGGTATTTTTCCCAGGCTCTATAAAACGCTGCCGTCCACAGACTCCTGCAGAGGCCGTTGCATGTGGGGGGGGGGGGGGGGGGGGCGAGTCCTGAAATACTGAGCTCATATGAAAACAGATTAGATTTTTACACTCTTGTTTGCTATATTGTTGTTGTTTTTTTTTGGAAAAAAGCTTTTCAGCACATCAACTGTAACTCAGCCAGGACCCTTTTTATGTAAAAAAATGAAATTTAGGCTCAAAATTTGTTAATTTTTCTGAGTGAGGAGGACAATATGTTAATGTACATGAGTGCTGGGTTTTACAATGAGAGATTAATTTCTTAAAAAGAAGGCTTGCAAAGTTTTAACTTAAAAAAACAACAACAACAACCTTCAGGCTGAAATAAAGACAATCCTCGTCCATCGTCTACGGCTGTTTGTCCTTACAGGGTCACAGGGGGGCTGGTGCTTGTCTCCAGGTGTCACTGGGTGAAAACGGCGGTACAGTCTGGACGGGTCAGCAGTTCATCGCAGGGCAACACAGATTGACAACAATGCAAACACACAACACCTGTAGGAGCCAAAGTTCTCCAGAAAGCCTTTGGGATACCATACGGACTCATATTTTGTCTTCTTTTACGACAAACTTGTTGTCTATAGTCAGAGAATAAAGTTAAACTCTGGAGTCAAAAATAAATGTACGGTACTCTAGTACTACAGAGCCCTAGAGTGGTCATCGCAAAATGTTTTGCATGTTAAGAGAATGTGCGCTTGTTTAACTAAATTGTGCTCTCGTTCAACTATATTGTGCACTCGTTTTACTAAATCGTGTGCACAATTTACTAAATTGAGCTCTCATTTTAAGCATAGTAAAACGAGGGCACAATTTATTAAACGAGAGCACAATTTAGTGAACATGGTTATAGAACATTGTGTGCACGATCTACTTAAACGTGGCCACAATATGTAAAACATGCTCTCAATATTGTCTTGACACATGTAAACATGAGCACGTTATAATATATTTGAGATCTTGATCTACCAAAACGCACCCATGAATAATTAAAACGTGTGCTCGAATAAATAGGCCTACAACGGGATCACGTTTTATTAATTCGAGGGCTCAATTAAAGGAAACGTGCTCACAAATTATCATGACCTGAAAAAAAATATCACTTAAGGGGAGCTCTCCTGGGCTCCGTAGTACTCAGCTATTTAATGCTGTTATTTTTTTGTTATTCTGAATAATGTTTACCTTTATAACTCTAAAGGTTGTATTAAGAATATCGGACAGGATTTTTCTTTTAACATAGGTGTGAATTTCCTTGTGGTTCGTGGGGGAGTTTCCAGGGGAAAACACAGAGACTGAAGCTACACAGTTTTTCTTACCGTAGCTGTAAACTTTTTGGGGGCAGGATCAGCCAACTTCAGTTATTTTGGATAATCAATCATTATTAAACAACTCCTATAAGGAGATTTCACTGTGGAACCTGAATAACTCCATGCCAGGATTCAAACCCGGGACCCTTTTGCAACAGTTCAACCAGCTGTACCACCATACAGCCCCTAATGTCTCTACCCCTAACAATCTGATTATTCTGACAATCCCTGTTTTTTGTGATGTATAAAATTAGACAATTATCCACATTCTTAGTTAATACTTTGCTGAATCACCTTCTGATCTTACTGGAGCTCTCTTATATTTTTTTGGTAGGAGTCCATCAGCGCGGCACATCTTGACTGGGCAGTATTTGCCTGCTTCTCTTTACGAAAACAATCCGTATCTGTCGTGTGAAAAGTCCTCTTCACATCGCCTTTCACGTTTTCAATCAAGCTCAGGTCTCAGGTCAGAATGAAACGCTTTTAAACCGTAATCTTCTCGCGGTTGAAGCGTCGGGTCGCTGCAGTGCCCAAAGCTCATCTTCTTCATCTTCGTAGCTGTTTGTCGACGAACGGTTCGTAATTTTCTTAAACATGGCAGAGACCCCCAGGTCGGCACTGTTGATGCAGTCTTTTTCACTCACGTAAATAATATGTTGGTATTTTTCAGGCATAAATATACATACATGTCTTCAACATTTTTTAATGTCACCCTTTTTCTAATGTAGCAATTTTGTTCTTCCTGCAAAGCCTCCTGTCCTTCTTTTTTTTAATATTTTTCCCTTTGTGTGTATCAACATGGTTCCAAGTACGTTTCTCTTTGCTGGCGGGACGCAGGACTTTCTCCACTGAGACACAATAAAGGTAATTTGTATTCTGTATTGTTCTTGTTTTTTTTTGTTGATCTTATTTTTGCATCAAAAGTAACTTTTGTAAGTCCGGACAAAAGGTTCAACTTGCTTTTTTTTTCTTCCTACATTCTTTTGGGAGAATTTACAGGTGTTTTTGTTAAATTCACCAGCGCTTCAGATGTTAATCCTTGAATGGAAAAGGCTTCCATCTTTTCTTCACATGGCCCCGATATGTGAAGAATAGATTGCTGTCACATGTACTACACAGAAAGTACTTGCCAGAAATTCCTGTGGCTGCTTTAATGTTGCTGTAGGCCTCTCTGGTTGCTGTGGGGGAACCTCGCTCTGCCCATAGTTATTAATATTGTTTTAAACTGAATGAACTGATTGTAAATTAATACATTTTGATCATAAGGAATGTCTTAGTGAATGTAAGGGTTTGTGTTTGTCTCTTAAATGTACCATTTACCTTGTTTCCCCAGCTGTACCTCATCAGGTACATCATTTGCACCCTTTTGAATGGGTTCAGTTTTGGACTTTTGTAAATAAAGCTACATATTTTTTCACTAAAGGTACAGAAATGCAGAAATACAAACAAGGTATAATGTTGGATTCCACTAGGGTACAGCTGGAGCGTCAAAGCCTTTGTTCCGTTTTAGGTCCATTCTTCTTCCTCTATTTCTTAGCGTGTAGTCTTAAGCCTTCTTCAGCCACTGACGGGTTTTCTTCCTAGATTAACCTGCATTTTGTTCCTCTGGCCTGGGGCTACATAGGAAAGCCTTTCCCAAAGCATGATTCTGCAGCCACCCTGTTGTATAACCGGGTGAGGCTTTCAGGGGGATGTGCAGCGTTAGTATCCATGTGACTCACCTGACCAGACCGCCTTCCTCCTCCTTTTTGTTGGGTCCCCTAAACGACTTGTTATAAACTTGTTAGCAGACCTCTGCAGAGCTGAATATCATACTAATGAGTTGCAGGATGGTAGGACTCAACTTGGGACTCCCTTGGTTTCGATAAACGAGCGTATCTTGGCAGGTTTGGAGCTGAAACACGGAGTACAACAGTCAGATAACAGATCTCAGCGCTCTGTGAGATGTTTGAAGCTTGGAATATTGTCTTGCAACCGAACTCTGCTTTAAAATCATTCAGAAAAAAAACTCTCCCTGACATGTCTGCTGTGTTCCTTGGTTTTTATGATGCTGTTTGTTTTTTTCTGATGACGTCTAACAGAAAAGCTGCATTTTCACTGAGGTTCAATTAAACAGAGGCGGACTCAAATTAATATTTCAGGTTTTTATATGTCCAAAAATTAGGAAAATCTTACTTGTGTTTACACATTTATACATGTTTTTATTGACCTATCATAAAAAAACAATAAAATACACTGAAGTTTAAGGATGCGACGAAATGTGGAAAATTAATCGACTGAAAAATGCTTTTAACCAAAAAATGGAGTTTATAAACTTTGGTTATTTAGCATCTTTTCCCACTTTTCCTTTTACATAAACAATCCTTTCATGGTCCTAAACAGAAAACATGTTGTGAATTAATATATATTTTTTTTAAAAATCTGTATTTTTATAATACTTATATGAGTTGAATTATGTTTTACAAGCACCTCCTGTGGGACGGTCCCTTACGTCTCCATTAAAGGTCACTTTTAAGCAGTTGAAACAATGTCCTATTTTAGTCAAAGGGACATTTTGTCGTTATTATTTCGCCTTTGACTCGAGAGTCACCCAGAGGTTACAGCAGCCATGTTTTCCACAAACCTTTGATGAACTGAGGAGCTTAACATAGATCTCGGAGAGTGGCAACATAAAAATTGAATGATAATTGCATCACGCGGTCTAATGGCAGCTATTACAACAATAGCTGCCGGTGACCTGGAGGTACGGGATGAGAGGGAGGGAAGGGCCTCTGCGCTGACCTCCGCTCAGGGAAGGGCAAGCTCAGGCAACAGTCGGGGCGTCAGAGGGCTCGCCACCTCGTCTGCCGCCCCGAACCTTCAATTCAAAGCCTGACACAACAGCCAAGCATCGCTGTGACCCTGTGGGTGTGACACTCAACCTTTGCCTTAACCTCCTGACCGCCGGTCACAGCTGCAGCGGGAAGGTCAGGGTGCAGGGTCGACCGAGGGGGGGTGGGGGGGGGCTGATGGGTGAGAGATGAGGTGGGAGAAGATGGAGGGGCAGGAAATTGAGAAGAAAGATTGGAAAATGGACAATTGAGTGAGAGGAGATGATCGAAGGTGAGGAAGATGTGTTTAGGAGAGGTTGCTTCATTTGCATAAGGTTAGAGAAATTCAGTCGCTCCGGCTGCACGTAAAGAAAAGCACAAGCTTTTTAGTTTTATATATTATTATTTTCTACTGCAGTATTTCCATTTGTCTGTAAAATTTTGCCCGTCTGTCTGCTGAATTCAGTCTCTACTTTTTAAACTACTTTATGTTTTATTAGAGCAGCTGCTTTTCTTTGTGCATTGGTAAATGATCCTTCACTTACATATCTGCAGTGGGAAAAGTTGCTCCTTTTTTTTTTTTTTTTTTTTTTTTTTTTTTGCAGTTTGGTTGAGTTGACCTTTTAACTGAACTGTCAAGCGTGAAAGGCAAAGAACGTGAGACCACAGAGGTGCAAAGAAGACAAATGGGCTTGCCGTAACATTTCATGTGAAGATCAGCCATTGTGCCGGGCCCCACCCCCCCCCCCCACCCCCATATTCTCTAAGCTAACGCAGCTCGGTTGGCCCAACGGTGGCGATGGATTTTTTTTTTTTTTATGGGAAAATGAACATAATCACTGTTGCCCGGCTCAAATCATCTGCTGATTCAGTTCTTAATTAACAACTGGAAGCTCAGTGGGAAAAATCAATACAACATACAAACTGTTTAATTTAGAGTTGTGCAAGGATAAAGCCTTTTCTGTCCTAACCATACTAGACGTAAACATGTGGAGTTCCTAAACTCTGTGGATGTTTTATTTTGAACTGGCTATATGTGGAAAACTAATTTATGCCCTCAGTTATGTATGGGGGAAGTTTAGGTTTAAGTTTAGGGGGTGTGATGTCATGAACTTCTTTGAAATACAAGGAAATTGAAAAAGAAAACTCTGACACAGGTTGTCATTGGGTGGTTTTAGCAGAATGAGTTGAGAATAAACATAGAAATGATTCAGACACAATCTCCAATGGCCATCACAGTCTCTCAGACCCGAAATCCTGTGGTGCCAGCTGATGAGAAGAGCTATTAACAGGAGAAGCCTCTATTAGCTCAGCCCTGCTGACTGGTAAGGAATAATTATTTGCAATGAATGATTAATTTATTTTAATTTGAGGCATTTGCAGCATTGCCAGTACTTGTAGGGGTGCTGCAATTACTTATATATGTGCAGAGTATAAGAAAAATAGTTTTTAAAAAGCAGGATTTCTACATCTGATTTGCACATCCAGCTGATGTGAACAGCGTCTTAGCGACGAGTGATTATTTAACTGAGCTATCTTTGTCTCATAAAACCGTCTCCTCCCTCCTCCACTCCGATCCTTCGCCTGGAGCTTTGGCCGCCTCACTCTCCCTGTGTTGACTCTCCATCATGGCTGCAACCTTCTGCTCCAGCCTCCACACCTGCTCCCGGTACTTCCTGCGAATCTGCCTGTATGAACTCAAGGCTTTGCTGGAATGACAATCACCATCGATGTCTTGATTAGTTCCAACTCAAAGCGTCAGAGCAGTGTCCGCGCCGTCGACGTTTACCTGTGCGCCTGTGTGAGGCGAGCGATCTGCTCGGCGTTGTCCTTCCTGTGGGGGGAGCCGTCTGAGACAGCCGGGCTTAGGGAGTCGTGGACCATGGCCACCCTCCTCTTCAGGGCTTGTTCCCTTGGTAAACACAGAAAACGAGTAGATAAGGAGGAAGCTCGCTTAACAAAAGATGTTCACACAAAGTCAAAATGCAAAACAGTTTGAAAAGAGTTATTTTCATTATTTTTTTGCCCTGACTAGGATTGTATATTAAAATAAAGTATTCATCCACCAAGGTTAGAGGAGAGAGAGGAAGGTCCCTGAAGCGGCACACGCCGAGAGAAATACTTCACTTCTTTATGTTAAAGTCTGTTACCAAGCAACAGAACAAAAACCAACCATCGTTACATATCGCCATTTTATTACGGGCATTTCAACGTCGCTCCACACAGCAGCCTCCTCAAACACCAGGGCTTTTAATAAAAGCATTCACAATCCCGAGCTTTTTCCATTTTTCCCACACACTTAAATGTATTTTTATTGGGATTTTGTTTATCCAACCAAATAGAGTGTCGTTGTCAAGTGGACAAATGTTCCACATTTATTTACAGTGCAAATAGAAATCTAAAACGCGCGTTGTGAATTAGTGTTTAACCTCTTTTACTTACTGCTGACACGGCAAAAACAGCAGCGTGAAACCTGTGGAGAAATTTTTTTAGCAGGATTTGGTTATAAAACAATATCTTGAGCTTTAAGCATCCCTCTAGATGCTGTTCACTCCATCAACTGGAAACTGGAGCATCATGGCACAGGACGTGTCCGTAAACCTAAACTGACAGCCAGGGCAAGGAGCGCATTAATTAATCAGAGAATCGGACAAGAAACCCATGATAACTCTGGAGGAGCTGCAGAGATAAACATCTCAGGAGGTTGAATCTGTTGACAGGACAACTACTGTAATTGTTGCATACAATCCAGGCTTTTATGGAAGAATAACAAGAGGAAACCATATAAGGTCCCATAGACAGTTTGCCAAAAGCAACCGTGAAGATGCGGAAGAAGGAGCTCAGATCAGATCAGACCAAAATGTAACGCATTTCCCACGATGGAACATGGAGGCGGCAGCATCAGACTGCGGGATGGTTCTCATGAGCTTGGTCAGGGAAAATAGATGCAGCTAAAGGCAAGCTAATCCCACAAGAAATCCTGTCAGAAGCTGGAAAACGCTTGAGGAGAACCTACAGCGAAACCTGTTAAATTGATGCTCATATGCGAGCTCCATCCAATCTGACTGATTTTGAGTTTTGTAAAAAACAAGGATTAACAGTTTCAGTACCTAGAAGTTGGTCAAGAGATTCCCCAACAGACCTGCTGCTATAGTTGAAGCAAGATGCAGTTCTGCAAAACATCCGGGATGAACACAAATGCTAGTCATGAAACTAGTCATTGTTCTACTTAAATCATTATATAAATAAAAAATTACGATATATATTTAAGTCAAGACATAAACGTTCGTTTCGTAATAATATACGTACATGTACAATGTATGCAAACCCTCTGGCATGAGTCTGTGAAAAGGATTAATAAGACAAAAACACCAAAATAATCCTTTGTGAACAATGTTTTTTTTTATTAATTAAATGCTTATTGTGGAATCGTAGTAATTTTATGACTTTTAATTTAAATGCATGTACTGGGTTAGGCAGGGAAATCTATTGGCGAGCCCCACCAAGACTTTTTTTCACCAGCTGCCACTGGTTCAGACGTATGCAGAGATATGTTCTCACCTCTGTAGGACCACCTGTAGCTCTTTGAGAATGGGTCGAGTCAGAGAACTTGGGATTTCATCATCACAAACAGCTTTAGCAGCATCCTCACCAAACCTCTGAAACATAGTGAGCAGAAGAAAAAAAATAGGTTCAAAAAACCTGTGTAAGGATTTGTTTAATAATAAAAATGCAACAGCTTCAGTCGGTGTAAAGTTTTGGCTGGTCTGCATCAAGTGTTGTCACTTTGTGTGATGAAAATTTTGCATATGTAGAGAATAATTTGAGTGAATTGTCCTTTCCAATAGCAAACCAATTGAATCTACCAGGTAGGGCTGGACGATATATGAAAAAACAACAAAAAAAACAACGTATTGATAAAATAGGAATCATTAATTTGTTGATAATTATCGATATCGATCAATGTAAGTGAAGCCCTGACCATTTTATGTTGTTGGTTGTTGACCAATTTTTAAATAAAGAACACAAACACTGAATTGAAACTCAACCCTTTATTCAACCAACTTTTTACCAAAACTGCAACTTTAAAAAAGAGAAACAAGAAGCCGTGCTCTCTGAGCTTTGTGAAGGGGGCGGAGCTTGGTGACGGAGCGTTCCTGGGTCTGTGTTGTGATTGGTTGGGAGGATGTAATGACTGTAATATTAACCTACATGGCTAGAATGCATAAGGAAGGAAAACTGTTATTCTATTGGACTTTATACTGACCCTTTATTTCTATCATCGATATACGTCTATCGATCGATATAATACATTGTTATTCAATTATCGTCCAGCCCTACTACCAGGGAATAATAATTTAGAAGTAATCCCAGATACAAAGCAGAAATCTGGTTTGTAAAACTCTTTTGATCAACGGTGAATGGTGAAATCCATCCATCCATCCATAATTGTAGGGTTAAGGTGTGGCTGGCGTTCATCTCAAGCGAAGGGCAAAAAACATGGCCTCCTACTGGACAATGTTGTCAGTGCATTACAAGACAGGCAACCATTCACCTAAAGCCAATTGAAATAACTCTGCATGTGTGTTTTTGGATGGTCGGAGTACCTGGACAGAACCCATCCATGAACAGAGGGGACAATGCAAACGGCAGCGAAAAAGCCCAGGTTGAGATTTAGGCTTTTGTTCTTTATCTCTCTCTGAGGAAACTGTGCCATCTTGCATCCTGGTGACATTTCAGTCACAAATCGCCTCCTGTGAGGAGAGTAGTGGAGATCGAGTGCCGTGTGAACTGGGTGGCAAGCGACAGCTGGGGTCTACAATGTCAATTCACTGGCTGGAGCTGATGTTTAATGTGTGTTACCAAATAAATACAGTATATTCACAGCCTTAGCTCTGGGCCTCCACTCCTGGAGAGAGGTTCAGCTTTCTTCTCCTCTGGTGACGCTGCACTGGGGAAATGTCCGATGGATATTCCCACTCGGATGATCTTCAACTCCAAACTCTTGTAGAGTTTCTCCCCTCCTTCAAAGGAAGCGACATAGAATCCAAATGGGCCATGTTCAGGGCATCCATTGCAGATCCAGTTTGAGGGAACTGTGACCTGAAGCTTATCAGAACCACTTGCAACCAGAGGAGCCGTTGGTGGACACCTGTGGAGATGGAGGCCATCAAGCTGAAGAAGGAAGCCTTCGGGGCTTGGCTGGTTTTGGGGACACCAGAAACAGCTGACACAGAGGTCCCGCATGGCCAGAAGGAATATGGCTGCAGAAAGACAAACTTGGGATGTTGTGTTTTTGTTGACCTAAAGGTAGTTCAGGAAAACTGACGGGCGATTTAGAAAGGGGAAACGGGGCCCATTCCTGACTACGCTTGGTTTGGGAGGGGATTTCTAGACCCAGCCTTAGGATATTGACAAGTAATTGATGGAACAATAGGAAAATCTCCTTAAACCTATCTCTATTCCCTTAGTGGAGGAGTCAGAGTCTAAAGACTTTCAAGAAGCGGCGCTATGACCAGGAAAAAGGTAGTTATAAAAGAAAAGGGAGTTTTTGACAAAACTTATAACTAGAGTGGCCCATGTTACTCTGAGCTACCTTTATAGTTTTACTGCTATAGGCTTAGGCTACTGGAGGATATCAGGATCTAATTTTCTCACTCTATAGAGTTCTACTGTTCTTCAATTATGCATTATGTGTTGTCATTTCTGCTTTAACTTTCTGTTCTCTCTCTTTTATCTTCATAGTAGGTACACCTGGTCTGGCGTTCTGTTAACTGTGACATCATCCAGAGAAGACGGCTCACCCGCTACTACCATCTAATGTAGAACAGATTACTGGATCAATGTGTGCTTCTGTGCTTGTTTGTCTGTCTTGTTGTGTCTCTGCTCTGTCTTCTGTAACCCCAGTCGGTCGAAGCAGATGACCGTTCATACTGAGCCTGGTTCTGCCGGAGGTTTTCCTTCCCGTTATAATGGGGAGTTTTGTCTTCCCACTGTTGCTTCATGCTTGCTCAGTATGAGGGATTGGTGCAAAGCCATGTACAATGCAGACGACTCTCCCTGTGGCTCTACGCTTCCCCAGGAGTGAATGCTGCTTGTCGGGACTTTGATGCAATCAACTGGTTTCCTTATATAGGAAATTTTTGACCAATCTGTATAATCTGTATAATATGATTGAACTTGACTTTGTAAAGTGCCTTGAGATGACATGTTTCATGATTTGGCGCTATATAAATAAATAAAATTTAATTTAATTGAATTGAATTGAAAATGTGTTCAAGGGATCACATTTCACAGGGACTCGGCTAGAGCCACCCATTCTCCCATGGAGAGGATCTGACGCCACAGTCCTGGACAAGAGAATGTTTCATTACAAGGTGTCGTTTTTTGCTTTATGCAGATGACATAGTTCTGTTGGGTTCCTCAAGCCGTGACCTTCAGCAGGCACTGGAGCAGTTCACAGCTGAGAGTGTGAAGCAGCCAGGATGTGGGTCAGCTCCTCTAGATCTGAGCTCATGGTTCTTAACCGGAAACCAGTGGACTCCTCCCTTCGAGCCGGGGGAGTCGGCCTCCATCTCAAGCAGAGGAGTTCAGTCATCTTGGTGTCTAGGTGACGAGTGACAGTAGGACAAAGCGGGGGATGGACGGAAGGGTGGGGACCTTGTCTGCAGTAAAAAGAAGGTGCTCCTCTGGTTTTTCTTTATAAAGACAGCCAAACTTAATTTAATTCAGCTTTGTTCCTGTTTGCTCAAATTGTGTGGCAATTTACAACAAGTCTGTCTTGAATGCAGTTATTTAAATCAGTTCTAGTACAGATCAAAAAGTAGGACTCGGGGCCTGTGTGAATCCTGAATTTTAGCCACTCATTCAGGTTTTTTTTCTCTCCATCTTTTGACAGACAGAGGTGAGAGGTGTGACTTCCTGCTGCAGGGACACGACGGCCGAGCAGAAGACCTTGAGGAACTAAAATATCTGACTCGGCCTGGAGGGATTCTGCTTTGGTAGACGTGATTTCCCAGGTGGGACAGCCGGATTTGAATCGGGTCTCCCACACGAGCGTGGCCCCCTGCTCCCTCTCGGCCCTTTCACCTTGACTTTATATTATTTGCTCACATCTTATAAAAAGGAAGTGAGCTTGGCAGCTGTAGGGCTGTTTGATACCTGTTCGGTCTTCCGATCCTCCGCCTCCTCTCTGAGATTTTCTGGGATGAAAACTCCAGCTGCTTCCTGGGACTTCAGTCCCATTAAACTCCACTCGAGGCATCTCAGCTCCTTCTCCTTCAGGCGAATTAAAGCTCGAAGATCCGACATCTCCTCCTGAACACGGGCAGTCAAACAATTATCCATGACAAACAAGGAAAATTAATCATATATTTTGCCCTACATGATACAACCAATGCCTTAAAACCAAACTCTATTATTAGCTTTTAATTAATTTAAATAAGAAGGGTAATAATAGGTTTTTGTGATCATATGCTGACTGATTGCCGCTCCATATATCCACAATTTTAGTGTTTCAGTTGGTTGTGATGGTTCCTGTCGTTTACTATTCATTAAATTGATCGTATTAAAACGTGTTTTTGTGTTGAGGGTACAGTAAAAACTGCTGGCAGGAGAAGCATTTCAGAACAATGAGGAAATCTACATTATTATACAATGACCGTCAATAGCTACTCCACATCAGCCACTAATCAGGTTGTAGACCTGAATATTTCCTCTTTCTCAAGGAATTTACAGAATGGGGGAAAATATTTAAAAGAAAAGTCTGGTACTTCTAAATGTGTAATTTTTTTTTAAATTTTGTCATGAAAAATCTTTGTAAGGCAAAGTAGTTAATATTTAATTTGTGTCTGAAACTGGAGTTGAGCAGCAATAATTGTCACCATTTATCCATCCAATTGTAAAGGAACAAGTTCACAAAGAGAGGGTCAACAACTCTGTTTGCTCCTTGTTGTTAATTAAACACAAACTCAATAAAAATTAAAATGGGCTTTTCCGAGGCCATTGAATTTCCATTGCATGTTTCCTGTTGGACCTTGGAAATTCCTAATTCAGAGTAGAAATCTTAACAAACATTGAGCATAAAAAGAAAAAAAGAACTATAATGCCTTCGTCTTGCCTTATAGTTATAGTTATAGGCGTAGTTATACACCTATAACTATAACCTATATAGTTATATATAAGTTATATAACTATAACCTATATACATTTGTGCTCCAGCACAAATGTTGGAACTACACCTCTCCAGAGTTGAGAATATTCTTGTTTATTACGGTTTGATTGATTGTTGGCAATACAAGCTAATAACTATGTTTTTATCAACACTGAACGGGATGCAAAGTGTCAGGCGTGCTAATAAATAGTTTACACATGCAAATTTCTCTCTCTTTTCAACAAACTGCAGCCATGTTGGAATGGAAATGCTCGGAGACGTCCTAATTTGTAAGTCAGGGTTCTGTCTTCATGGCATGGTTCTTGTTTCTATCCAAGGCTTCAATAAAAAAAAACAGCATATTTCACAATAAAGCATCACTGTTCTTTTACTATTCTGTCATATTAGGAGATATCGGCACTAAAAGTTAATTTAGAAACTTGAAGGGGAGGTTGTACTGAATTATGCAGTAAAATATTTTAGTTTCTTTCTCCAGCTGATTAAAACAATGCCACAAAGTAATCTTTTTTTTTTTTTTATTTGTATTTTGCAGCTCCTACCCTGACTGAGATCAGCTCGTAAAACAGCGAAGCTTTCTCCCTCTTGCTCTCAGGAGGATTGCTGCTATCCTTCATCATGAAGCCCCATCTGGGCCCAGCTGGTTGACCGGCTTCTGAGCCCAGCTTGACCTCTGCTCCTGGACCTGGCTTCGGCAGAAAAACGGCTGCCCGCTCCCTCTTCAGCCGCTCGATTTGTCGTCGGAGAGCCGCTTCTCGATCCGCTTCTCGATCCGCTGATTCTGCAGCTCTGTGGCATCGGTAGATGTTAACGTGTTAATGTATCATCTCCTCCGTATTACTGCACCCTAAGCAACGTCACCTCTGCCTGGAGTGACTCTTTGTCTCCTCGGTGACTCCAGCTGTGGAGAACGAAGTGGATAACTCCTCGGTTTGCATCTCTGGGTTCTGAGCTGCCGGACCGTCAGTCTGCCGTGTGCCACCAACCGGCTCTGCTTGAAGGAAAACGCACGACTCAGACGCTTTTCAGTGTGTGAAAGATGTTCAAAGCTGGCATTTGTATAACGCATAATGATCACCTTCTGAGCGCATCTCCAGAGGGAGGCTTTGCTGCGCCTTGGCTTCATAAAGGTACATCAGCTCGCCGTAGGCGTCCTCACACTCCTCACTGTCAGCCGAACAGATTGTTTGATGAGACGGGCCTGCTTAGTAACGTCAGACCGCCGCTCAGCTCGTTGTGACTGACTTCAACAAGTCTTTTAAACACACGACTTAACGCAGAATCTCTCTGCAGACAAGTTTACGTGCCGATGTGTCGGGTGTGATCATTAAATACCATTTTCTGAGAGCCGTCTGCAGGGCGGAGCAGTGAGACTCCAGTCTGCTCAGTTTCGTCGTCATCTGCTCCGAATCCGCCTTCCTTCGCTCCAGAGCCGCAGTCAGACGTTCGTTTCTGGCCTTCAGCCTCTCGATGCATCTGAGATACCAGGAGGGAGGATGGGTGGTGTTAAAGTTTTATGTCAGGGATGAACAATGCATCTGCATTAACATGGATATCAGCTGATATTAGTGATATTTTAACATGTCAGTACCGATCCCATAGATAAAACTGGGCCACGGTGTTTGTTTCCATCTTGTTGCTGTCTGTGTTTCAGGAGAGGCTTGGCCATGTGGGTTTTTGTGTGGTGATGTGACCGTGATGCAGCGCAGGATTGTGATGTTTAACTGAAGCCCTTTGAATCGTCTTAGTACTGAAAAGTGCTTTAGAAATAAACACGCCTTACTTTGCCTTGAAGCTGAGATGAAATGTCAGATGTCATGTTTAAGGTGTCGATAGGGTAGGAAAGTATACATAATATTGTTTATAGCAGGTGTCGGTTATTTCTGCTATAGAGTGGGTATCGGGTTTTTATTTTTTTCATGTTCTCCACCCGACTGCGAGACAAATTTCCCTACGGGGGCAACAATAAGGTTATTCTGATTATTCTAACAACAATATTAATGTCAAATATCGATATCAGCCCAAACATTTTACATCGGTTCATCCCTAGTTTTAAATTGTACAAACGATATAACTCCAACAGGATAAAAAGCAACTTTAGTCAATGTTTTGAGTCAAAACTTCAGCAACATTTCAAGGAAAAAGAGTGATTCATGGTTAATTAATGATCTTTTGCATTAAATTTATACTTTATAGGGTATACAGACTGTCTGATCTTTATAAAAAGAACACTGTAATGTCTTTTGAGCAACTTAAAACCATTTTTTCCGATCCCATCAAAGCATTTTCTTTTTCAAATATCTTCAATTCAAGAATTTTATTAGGACCAGGCAGGGCAACTTAAACTTAAACCTCCTTCATTTTCCTTTCTTGAAGGCATGATATTAAACGACTTAAGCGGTAAAGGTCAGGTCTCTGTGTTATATAAATTGTTAATGAATACATCCAAGGAATCGTCTCTAAACATACTTGCGGCATGGAGGAATGACCTTCGAGTAGACGTATCTGAGGATGAGTGGTTTGAATCATGCTCCCTAGCTCTAACTCAGACAATTAATGTGCAATTCAGACTCCTTCAATACAATGGTGAACCAAAATTGCATTATTTCAACATCCCAGATACCTGAATCAAACGTGGAATTGAAAGGGACTCCTTATTCCATTGTGTGTGGGAGTGCTCAAAGGTAAAAGACTTTTGGAAAATAATATTTAATTTACTTAGTGAAATTACTGGTTCTACAATCCCTTTGGATCCTAAATTGTGCGTTCTGAATATATACCCAAAAGACTTTGTACCGATTGCAAACACACCCTGTCTACTTTTAAAACTAGGCTTGAAACTTTCCTTTTTGACAAAGCTTATAGTTAGAGTTGCTTTGTCAACTGTATACAGAACTGTATGCAGTTCAGTGCAGTGAGGAATGTTCTGATCTTTATATTGGAGAAACCAAACAACCACTTCACAGACGCATGGCTCAACAGGAGAGCTACCTCCTCAGGACAAGACTCTGCTTTCCACCTACACCTTAAGGACAAAGGTTACTCTTTTGAGGAACAAAATGTTCACATTTTGGACAAAGAAGACAGATGGTTTGAAAGGGGTGTGAAGGAAGCCATCTACGTCAAGAGAGAAAACCAACCTTAAACAGAGGAGGAGGCCTTAGGTTCCAACTCTCAAAAACTTACAACACAGCTATAGGATTAATTCCGGCCAATCATCACCTTAACTCTCACTCTCATTCAGGTGATCAAAACATCGCTCCTTTAAGCCAAGCCAACAACAACCCTACCGACTCCTCGTTACAGAGGAATGGACCAGTTTTGGTTCAATCTGCTGGCTTAATGGCTTTAACGACCGCCCATTACTAAGGGGTGGACCTGTTTCTGTTGAATTTGCATGTTATCTAAGCCATTACAAGGCCTTTATTAGGCAGTAGTATAAATCTTGGTACTCCACATTACTCCAGACTTTTTGAATTGAGAAAGCTTCCTGGATAGGAAGCGAAACGTCTTCAAACTTCGCAAAACAAGTACAGTTGTTTTGTTTTTTACTTTTTTTGGAATGACCATGACCTGGATGACTAAGAATCTTCCCCAGCAGTGGCTCATGTTACCCTGAGCTATCTTTGTAGCTATGCTGCTATAGGCTTAGGCTGCTGGAGGAACTCAGGGTCTATTTTTCTCACTCTGCTGAGTTCTCCTACTGTTCTCCAATTTCCATTGTTTGTTGTTATTTTAAACTTTTGACTTGTTCTTTATAATTTTTCTCTTCATAGTAGGTTCACCTGGACAGGCGTTCTGTTAGCTGTGACATCATCAAGAGGAGGCAGATCATCTGCTATTACCATATAGCATAGAAAGGATTCCTGGATCAATGTGTGCTTCTGTGCTTTTGTGTCTCTGCTCTGTCTTCACTGACCCCCAGTGGGTCGAGGCAGATGACCGTTGACATTGAGCCTGGTTCTGCTGGATGTTTTTCCTCCCTGTTAAAGGGGAGTTTTTCTCTACACTGTCGCTTCATGCATGCTCAGTATGAGGGATTGCTGCAAAGCCATCAACAATGCAGACGACTGTCCACTGTGGCTCTACGCTCTTTCAGGATGAGTGAATGCTGCTTGGAGAGACCTGATGCAACCTACTGGGTTTCCTTAAATAGGAAACGTTTTGACCAATCTGTATGAGTGACTGAATTTGACTTTGTAAAGTGGACTAAGAAGAAATTTGTTGTGAATTGGTGCTAAATAAATAAAATTAAACTGAATTGATTCAGAGTTGCAAAGATCGGGAAGAAGTGAGTTCCAGAGATGGGGAGCAGAGCAGCTGAAGGCCCTGCACTCGGTCTCACCTGTTCAGTCGCTCGGTCTCTGACTCCAGGCTGATGGGGCTGGGGCAGGGACTGCTGGGGCAGGGACTGCTGGAGCAGACAGAGCCCAGCGGAGACCCGTCCCCACCCAGAGACAAAGGTGTTGCAGCTCGGGATGTTCTTCTGTGAAGTAAAGGTGAACCAGGGTAGGAGGGAGGTGGTCGGTCTGGACTGAGAGCCCCCGAAGGAGGCCGGTATGAAGGAGAATATCTGTCAGACCTCCAGGCCTTGTGGAGACCAACCAACTGGAGTACAAAAATAAAACACCAGCATTTATTTTGATTCGGGTCTATTAAAATTTGAGCTGAAATACAAAAAAACTGTACAATATAAAAACAGTGAAACAAGCCATATTAAAGTCTGAAACATTTCCCCCCACCTTGTTTTTCTCCTCTTCCAGTGAGTAAATGTTGCTTTGAGCTCTCTGCAGCTCTTCACTGTGACTCGGCAAGTTGTTCCTGGGTACAGAATCATGTTTTTCCAGATTCAGCAAGTCCTCCAAGTTCTGATCCTTTGGCATCCCCGAAGAACATGAAATCCCAAAGTCTCTCTCCAGCATCTCCAGCATCTGCAACCAGTGATAATATATTTACAAATCTCGGTGCTTCAAAGTTTGTGAATTAATTTCTTTCGCAATACATCCAGAATGTCTTTTTTTACATCAGTGTGTTGAAATGAGTTGTGTCAGACATGGGGTGTTTGCCTGCAGTTCATCACCTGGGTGGCTTTGGTCCAGTTCTCCTGAGCAGCTCTCAGGTGCTCTGTGGGCTTATTCTGGTCAGAGGCTGTGATTGGAGCGGCCCAGGTCCTCCTGAAGCTGATCGAGTCCTCCACGGATGATAAAACCTCCTGCAGCTGCGTCCAGACGACACCACCGCCCCCTAGTGGGCGTAAAGTAGAGGTGCAGCGATAAAACGTTCAGTTCAACTCCAGAGCAGCTCATGAATCTTTACAACAGGGGCTTTTAATAACTTTTAGCAGAAATTATACAAGAATGTTTTATATAAGAAAAAATTAATAAATCAGTTCTGCCAATGTATTTTACTATGACACTGATAGAACACAGACTATCTTTCTTTTTAACCATATATCATGTGCTTTGTTTTTTTAAGTGTACAACATATTTTTATTTACAATAGTGGTTTTCCATTGTTCTAACCCCAAAAAAGAAATTGAAAATAAATAAAAATAAATAAAGTTTAATTTCAAATGAAAACATGATTTTATCGTGTATGTTGGGTTATAGCAGTTTACAAAAGTATTGAACCTTTTCACCATTTGTCACTTTAGAACTGCAAACATTTTAGCTGAATTATTTGGTGATAATGGTGAAATGGAAAGAAAAAAAGAATATACATGGTTTTAAATTTTTTTTTTTACATGTCTAAAAAGTGTAAATTACAGCAGCCCTCATGTTTCAGTCCTCTCTCTGCAGTAATCTGTGCAGCCTTTATGTCTCATTGCACATCAAATAAAATATTTTTTTCTTCCAATCTTCTTTGCAGATCATCTCAGTCGAATTTTTTTCAAGCATTGCCGCAGATTCTCTGTTGGATTTAAGGTCTGAACTTTGGGCCAGTTTGACACGTGTTTACAGGCGGATGTACAATGTTACGTTTTTCTCCACATGTAGTAGAGACATATGTGGGTAAAACCATTCAGTTCTGGTCCTACTTGGCCATAGTATCTTCTTCTACATGTCCCGTAAAGAAACAAAAGCTTCCTCCACAAGGGAAAGAGTTACGGCACGCACGACTGAAAGTTGTTCATTCATTTTCCCACCTGAGCTGTGGATCACTGCAACCCCTCCAGAGTAACTTTGTATCTGTCTGAGCTGCTTCACCCGTACTTGCCATCGCTTGCTCTTAGACCAGATGCTTTTGACTGTCCCCAAGGCAGTTTATAAATCCAGAGCGAGGAGTCCAGATTCTTTGCAGTTTTGGCCTTTAAAGAGTGAAATGAGCTGGTGCTGCAGGACAAACAGGCTCCGTTTCTTGTTGTTTTAAAACTTGTTTAAAAATGCACCTTTGCTTCGTGGCCTTTAACCAAGTGTGAGGCGTCATCTGCATGTTAATCCTTTACCCTTTGCAATGAACCTGTGATTTGTGAAACCCTCTATTGCTCCTATGTGATAACTTGAATTAGTTTTATTGTTCTATTGGTGTTCTTTTTCTTACATTGTTTTGCTCAGCATTTTGGTCGGCTGTTAAACTGCTTTACAAATGAAGTGGCATGGTGACCATGGACCTCAGAATCATGCTCTCCTTGCCCAGCCTTTTATTTTAGGTCCTGCCGTAGCAGATTTTCAGCTTAGCTCTTACTATTTGTGCTCTGTGAGACTTTTAAAGCTTGGCATGTTGTTTGATAACCTGAAACTTGTTCACTAATTTTCTCTAACAGACCCTCATGGATGACCTCAGACTAGATTACACACAGGAGGACTCTGGTTAGTGAATAGCTGATGGGTGATGTCTGAACACAATTGGTTATTTCGGGCTATCAGAATTAAAGGAGGTGAAAACAAACATGGGCGGCACAGCTGGACAGCGGACAGCTTTGCATCAAGGAGGTCCTTGGTTCAAATCTTGGCCTGGTTCATTCTGCATGGAGTTTGCATGTTCTCTCTGTGCATGCGTGGTTTCTCTCCAGGTACTCCAGCTTCCTCCCGCAGTTAAACATCATGACCTTGGGTATGAGTGGGTGGGTGCGGCCTTCATCTGGTGTATCTCTGTGACGGACTGCCAACATGCTCATTTATTTTCTTTTCACTCAACAATGATGTGCTACATTGTGTTGGTTAGTCACAAAGTAGAGCACAGAATGTTAAGGATGTGAATATTTCTCACAATGGTTTAAAGAGAGACATAAGGGTATATGTTCTGTCACTTTTTAATCCGATTTTGATGGATTAAAAGTGGGCGGGACGATTAAAAAGGGGCGGGGCTTATTTTTTAATTGACCTTTTAGGTGATCACATGATCGTCACGTGACCCTGCTCGTGACCCTCATGTGACACCATATCATTGACCCCTACCGCGACCTCCATATGACCCCTCATGTGACACCCTCATGTGACACCCTTAATCATTATTAAATGAATTATTCTTTTATTAATTGTATTATTATTATTTTCATTTATATTCATATCGTTAATAATATTATTACTACTATCATTGATATTATTGTAATTATTTAATTCTGTTACGCATACCCAACCTTATTTAGTAGTATTATTGTAATGATTTAAAGTTATTTATAATTATTTAACTCCGGTATACATACCCAATCTTGTTATTAGTATTATTATGATTATTTTGAATTATTTAATTCCGTTACGCGCACCCAATCTTTAAGGTGGGAGGAAATCAGTCTTTGTTTCAGCCGTAAAAGCACTCAGATTATAATAAAGATTAAAAATAAAACTATATAAATAAGCTTCCCCATCCGGAATCTGTACATAAAAAGCTCAGGGTTCTCGCTCGGCTCAGAATCCTGCGATGCAACGCCTCAGCTCTCCCTGTAAACAGCAAGCGTTTAACCTCAGTTACTGACTGCTCACCGGTTGCAGCTTACAACATAATAAGTCCATACACTCTACAGGTCAGTTTGAGTGTCATAAGTTTACTCGGTCAGTAAGCAGTTAAAACAATACTCAACCTGTTCGAAGCGCCGCGCGGGAGGAGACACAAGGGGGGAGATCTCGCTTTCTCTCAATCATCTGACCCCTCAACACAAAAAACTGTCTCTTTCTCTACAACCCTCGCGCCGTCATGGTTAGTATTTATAAATAGCGGACACCTTGTCACAAAAAAAAAATCGACAGGATGTTGTATTTCACGCCTTTACGTATCCTAAAAATCCCCATCACGCGGACAAACACAATGCCTGTATTATCAATAATGTATATATAAGGTCCCCTTCCCACCTAACTGAATGCATGCACGTTGACTCCTCCGAAACATGTCAAAAGACATTTATGTGTGAAATGTTTATTTCCCCTTTATTATAACTTTTTTGTTACCATCAAGGCTCAGTATAAAATTAAGCGTTGTAAAAATGAAAAATGATTGAACTTTTTGGTGCTTACTGCTGTTTCTTGTTCTTCATTCAATTTTGCACAAATATCCTATTCCTCAATAAAGTATACATTAAAAAGGTGGCTCTTTTGGAAGTGGGTTTCTGTTATTACAAGTTAATCTCTGTCCTGCAGTATCAACCAAATACACTTTATTTGTAAAGCTCTTTTCAGTTCTGCCTCACATAGGTTAAAAAAATAACTAAACTGAGAGAAAAAGGTTATATGGATGAAAGTAATTTATGAGGAATGGCTGAAAAACGGTTGTGGAGTTTAATGAAGAAACTGCATTAAATATGAAAACTTAACACAAGCTATCATCATGGAAAAGCTAAATGTTTTAACAGGGTCTGCTGTAATGACACAATTTAAAAGACATAATACAAGATGTTGATTATGTCAAACTTCCATGAAGTTGAACTTATCTGCTGCAGATATCAGGGGCTTCTCATTTTACCTCACTGTTGATTAATATAACACTTCACATACTAAAACATAGTTTTCTTGTTTAACAGAATTCTTTGTTTCTGAATTTTTACAACATTTTTGAGTAAAAAGTTTAACCCTGGCTGAACACAAGTTGGGTCTTATTATCGATATGTCCATAAATTCTAAAAGACGTCAACCAGCTGCTTGGGAGTCGGGGTAGGGAAAAAAAAGCCTACTCTGTGCAACCATCACAAACTGAAAACCTAACTGTTCTGGGACTTAGACTGGAACTGTGTGCTTCGGTCAGAAGAGTCTAAGCTTTAGCCTTTTGGTAACAAGCACTGCAGCAGGGTTTGGGGTCAAACAATGCATTAAAGGTTGTGGTTGTAACATGACAAAATGTGAAAAACTTCCAGAGGTTTTGAATACTATCTTATTTATTAGTAAATTAAATCTACCTGTGTATCGTTTTGTTTCTTTGTTGTTGTTTTTTTGGAGCCAAGGATTTCGGCATATCTGTTTCAGAGATTGGTTTCTAAATCTGGTTTACTGAATAAAACATAGAAAGTCCACTATTACCATCCTTAAAGCAGTCAGCTTCACCATGATAGCACGTTAAAATTCATTGCGTTTAAATAAAAATAAACAAAAGTAAATTGTAACAATATGGTTCTAATTCATCAGATCTTGACTAATTTAACCTTTTTCCTACTAGGTTTCTAAACATTGAATGCTTTTTCTCAGGATTCCAAAGTGTGTATAACCAATAAATCAGTTTTTCTCACTAATCTCTAATTTTGTATCTTAAATGAAATATTTCTTCAAAGGAGCAGCTAAAATGTTCTTTCTTCTTCTTTTTCTAAAAATTAAAGTCACACACTATTACACCCCAAAAGTTTTTTTTTAATATCTCACCTTTTATTTATATATTTTGGTAAACCCATAGTCTGTTACAGACGTTCAATTTATCTTTGGATCCTCTAAAGAATCATCAAGGTCTTTTCTTAGCTAAAAGCATTAACTGAGTAGGTCAGTAATACGGGGCTGCTAAGAGCAAAATGGATTTAACTATAAGATGTAAGAATGTATAGACATTTTTAGATGATACTCTTCCACTTCATATTTTTATTTTGGGGTCTCATGTTTAGCTTGATTTCTATATGTTATGCCGCTACTGCTCGATAATTCCCCAATTCCCGGATGAATAAAGTATATCATGTGTTATTTGAGTTTGTCCAAATGAATTGATGCTCTGTGAAAACAGGGCTTTCGCTGTATAATGAAAATGTATTATCGGCACACCATCACTTTGTTCCTGGTGTACTTTTAATACACGTAACTGCCGTATGCATGTATCAGTTAAATATCAGCTAACGTTCTTACAGTGTGAAAGACTTCCATTTTAAATACATTAATGATGAAACTATATAAAAATGATTTCAGTGTAGTCTGAAAAGTTATTTGAGTAATTTAATTGAAAGTTTTATAATGTATTGATTACATTTTTATGTAAAATGTCACAAAGTAAAGGCTTCATGATAAGAAACACTGCAGAAAAAGATGCGTATTTTTTTGTCAATGTTGTTAAATCTGACTATACCAGATATTCTTTTGATTATTTGACTCCATTCTGATTTCTGTTTCAAATGACCAATCCTTTATAATTTCAGCACATAGTCTCTTGCAACTAGGTCCTCCAAATGCAAAGCGTTAATGCTATAAAATAATAACTTGGGTGACATTCGTAAACGGGGCTGGTAAACAACTTAGCAGGTTTTTAACCACTGAAATTAGACCCCTTATAAACTTCATACTATCCATCCTCTTTACCCAACACAGAATCAAAGTCAATCCATTTTCTGACCCGCTTAATCCCTCATGGGGTGGCTGGTGCCTATCTCCAGCATTCACTAGGCGAGAGGCGGGGTACACCCTGGACAGGTCGCCAGTCTGTCGCAGGGCAACACAGAGACAGACAGGACAAACAACCATTCACGCACAAGGAGAATTTAGAGAGGCTAATTAACCTAACAGTCATGTTTTTGGACTGTGGGAGGAAGCCGGAGTAGATTCAAAGTCTGATAAGCAATAAAATATTTTTCTGCAAGATTACCCTAAAGGAGTAATAACCGGCGGGTTTTTATAGCATATATATGCCGTAAAGTGACACACACACCCTGACCTATTTGACACCTTAGCCCATAGCCCAGAAAAAAGTGAGTGCCTCATTTTACATTCAAGTCCTCACCTTACTAGTAAAATTAGCAAAAAATTTTGTCGCTCAGCTGCAAGTACAGGGAGGCTAAAGTTACTATCCACACTCGTATTGTATGTTGAGTTCTTACAACTACAAAATACAACTTTAGAAAGAAAAAAAAAAGACTCAGATTTTCAGGTTTTAATTTGATATTTTTCCATAAATCGACGTACGATACAATTTTACTAACACTATCAATCTGGCTGAAGCCCTACATGAACGTAGGCCTATTCATTTGTTGTTGTTAAGCGTGAACTGCACTGATTTTTCCTCAATCCGGCGCTGCTCTGTAAAGACGGTGAATAATCAACAGTCCTGGGGGATTGTGATCCCTTTCATCCGTACTTCAGAGCCTAAATGCTGAAAATATGCTAACTTTACAGGTTAAAATCTCTTAAAAAGCCAGAAGATTGGTACCGTTGGCATTTCTGTGGTGAAGCTCAAAGTGGACGTTCAAGCTTCATTTGATTAAACATTTACGCCAATGATTTGTAGATTTTATCAAAGCGGTTGAATGCAAACTCTATAAAACAGCGGCATTCACAGAGGGTTGCTGGGTCTAGTTGTGTTTGTAAATTAGATGAAAACTAAGGGAAACTTCCATCCTCCACAAAACTCCACCTTTAGTTCAGGGTTCATCCTTAAAACTCTGCCTTCCTACCAGGGGTCCGTTTCAACCCACTTTTAGCCCCGGATCCTGCAGCGGAGATGTAGCTTTAGGGGGTTTTACAACACTGGTTTAGCTGTTAGAGAATCTGGTGTTCTGCGGCTGCCTTTGATTTCACAACAAAATCCAACAATTTTGTGTTTGTCAGCAGTTTTGTCGAGTAAAAGAAGAAGTTTAGACAATTACTGCCATCATTCAACAAGAAAAAGCCCCTTCCAAACCTGTTGATTTGACTAAAGCTCCCCCCCCAATAAATATGACCCCGGATAGAAAGCCCCAGCCTTCTCTAGTCGTACACAAAAGCAGGACCTCAAATCTGAATTCACAACAAGCAGCAACGGAAACACATTTTGTGTTTTTGTATAAAGTAAGTATTTCACTCTTTTAGTTACAGTTAGAAAAAAGAAAGAAATAATGAAACCACCTTCCAAGCAAGAATCACTGAAAATTAAAGCTAGATGTATGAAACAACAACTTTAACACAGATGATAAACTCTACATTCAAAGCCAACTTAACTGGACACAACTTGACTGAAGAAATGCACACAGAAGCGTGGGCAAATAGGAAATTATTGTATATATCGCATTTTACAATACCATAACTCTTATTTTAAGCAAGTTTGAATGACCAGTTATCATCACCAAGTATTTTACCTTGCAAACATTTATACGTAGAGCACAATACGTGTTGAGCATGTGCTGCTGTGCAGGTTGGTGTAGGTGACAACATCTGAACACCTGAGCTTCATCTGAAATGATTAAAAAACTAACTTTGAACTAATGCCGGTCATCTGTGTCACAGAGCAGAGTCTGAGTGAGATTTGTTGCTAATTCGTATTTTACGAGGAATTTGCTTTGGCGATACAGCGAGCAAACATAGTAGTGTGAACAATACAAAACGAATCAAAGCTGTATAGGCAAGAACACCTATTTGCAGAGGAAGAAATGACCGATGTTTACACACTCATTATTCCGAGTTTGTGTTGCATTGCAACAGATTGAGATCGTTGGGATTCAAGACAGACAGAAAAAAACTATGTGGAAAAGCTGCCACCACCATGTTTCACAGTGGGCATGGTGCATACAGAATGCGGTGTTAGTTTTCCAACCCACCAGTTTTTCAGTGTTAGTCTGATCTGGCCAGTGTCACACTTTAAATGGGACTAAAGACTCTTTCAATATATAATATGTCATAAAGGTCGGATTTGCAGTGTAGGATGTGCCCGGGAAACCTCCAAATTAAGGCCCCTTAAAGGCGTCTGGATCAGACATTTAAATTACCCCAGTTGACTCCTCTCCTCTATCTGTAAAAATCAGACATTTGACTTCTGAGTAAAGATGGAAGGTAGCATAGGTCTGGTTTACTAAGGCCACAAGCACTTATGTGCAAATGAAGGATAAGCTCACTCTGCCATTTCATATCTTTTACAGTGTTATTTCTAAAGGCAGATAACCCTGAAAAATCACCTCTGGATTTTTATTTTGCGATTGTCTCAAAAAGAATTTAGAAATTGAAAGGTATAAGAGGCAAAGGCAATTTGGATAAGCAAGAACCATATATAAATAGAAATGTACAATGGATGCAAAGGCATTTGTACTACTTGAACTGTTTTGCATTTTGTCAAATTATGATTACAAATGTTAGTGTATTTCATTGGTATTTTATGACATTGACTTGTACAAAGTAGTGCATAATTGTAATGTGGATAGAAAAGAATCTGTGGTTTAAAAAGTGGTTTTCAAATGTAAATCTGAAAAGTGTGGACTGCATTTGTATTCAGGGCCTGATATTCCAAGATAAAAAGAAATGGCTAAATTCTAGTCAACACAAAGCTTGTTGTTCAATTGAAATCGGAAAGAGAAGGACATACCCTTACCAGGACATGGTCGTCAGCCTAAACTGACGGGCTATCACTCGGAGAAACATCTCCTACTTTAAATTTATTTTTCAGAACTACCTTGAATGTAGTTAATCACCGGGAATGCAAAAAAAAATTAAAGCAAATTAAAACTTTAACAAAGAAATAACCAAAATACCAAGCAAAATGTCTCCCAGGGAGTACAATGTGCCTCATCGATACATAGGTTATTATCTTATTTCAGACTTTTGTTTTCTTTCTGATCCCTTTGGCAATGCAAATTCAGTTATTAATGCTTTTAAATATATACAACGTTCCAAATCTCTACTTTTTAAAAGTGATTTGACTCATAAGTATTTATCAGCACTAGCCATGATTTTAAATTTATGAACTTCTAGTGTCTGCCCCTGGAATTCAGCATCGACAAGTGTCCAAAACAAGATTAGAATTACAATTTTAACCAGTGTTGTATTTCTACTTCGTTACTGTACTTAAGTATATTTTGGAGTACTTTATACTTTTCTCGAGTATAACATTTTTTGAAAACTTTTACTTCACTGTATTTCTGAACTTAATTGCATACTTTTACTCCAATACATGTTCAATGTTTGGTTTAGTTACTCGTTACAAAAAGAGAGACTTGCCAATGATTCCTGTTCGGAATCACAGGCAGACTCGCAAGTGTTTTGACCCCACCTACAGATTGACTGCCACAAAGTCAGGACTTGCCTGGCCTTGTTCATCACCACCAACAGGATAAGAATCTGGTTCAGTGGTAGGGCGGGTTAAATTAACCTTGTGTTATAGGTAAAGCATCTAATAGCAGAGAGTTTTCTTAACTCAATGATAACCTGCAGGTGTATCTATTAGCAGGTTTACCACTTCCAGTAGGTTGGCTGGAACTGGTTTACCATGTTCTTAGTATACACCCCCTGTTCTAAATTTTGCCTGCACTTGGTTTAGTACAATTTTAAAGTGCATAGCGCTGACCGTACTTGTAGAAGGAAAACTGAAAGCTTACAAAAAGGTTGTGTTTTCTGTCTAATTTCTCCTGCACTTGGCTGTTTATATTATTTCAAGTGAATTTGACTTTTAAAGTTTACCAAAAATGTCATTCAAACAGCATTTGCTTTGTTTTACTTATACTTTTTATTACATTAAATACATCTATTTTTACAGTAATTTTCATACGTAAGACATTTCAGATACTTTAACTCAAGTAGCATTTCAGTCAGTGACTTATTTTTGAGAGGTACCTTTTACTTCTGACTAATTAGTGCCCAACAGGTGTGACAGATTGCTGAGGGAGTGGAGGGTGAGCTTCTTCTTCTTTTTTTTTACCGGTGTCTTGCCATCAAATAGTGCATTATCACCGCCTACTTGATCTTTAGTTACTTTTCCCTAAATCGTTAGTTTTAGTCCAGTTTGTTGTAGATAAGATGATCTTAAGCACCATCTTTCCGTATTTATTTGAGAAGATATTTGTAATGTTCAGTTGTTTGATTCCTTCTTGTTCCATTCCTTAGATCCATTCTTTGATTTGAGTATTTAATACACTCAAACAGCACATGTTCCACAGTTTCTGGAATGCTGAAACTATGGATGCTTCCCAATAATATGCTGCATAAACTGACAAATAATCAGTTTTAAACACCTTAACTTTTAATTTAGGAATGTCAAAAGCACAGCTTGTGTTTCCATTGTCTGTTTTTTTTTTTTTTTTTTGACTTATCCGTGAATACATGTACATAATACCCATATCTCTTCGGTATCAAAGTGTTCACATAAGCTTGTATACTTAACACGTTATTGCTTGAACTAATCTTTTTTTAACAAAGAAAGATCAAAGATAGCAAAGATAGCCGGCATTAAGGTAGACTAACGGCCCAATTATTGATTCCTAACTCCTCAATTATCTGAATAATTCCTTTACTAAATACCTCCTTTTTAATTTTACTACTTTCCCAACTTTCAATTAGTATTCTTTTTTTGACAGTTGAGCCCAATAATTTACCCTCAAGTGTTTCCTTCTAAGACTTAATGGCATTTCTCCAACCTCGATTTTACTAACCCTAACCCTTATGTCCAACCTTTTTAACGATGAACCGAATCAAAAACAATACCACCGTAATCTAGAACTGATCTAACTAATGCAATATATACATTTTTCAACGCCATACAATCAGCTCCCCATACACCTCCTGTTAAACACCTCATAATATTCAATACTTTCTTAGTATTGAATAGTTTCCACGTAAGCAAACTATCAAACCCCAAGAATTTAAAACCTTTTACGCTTTCTAATCTTTGTTTATACAATTTCAGACAAATTTGACTTTCTTTCTCGTGAAAAACATTGAGATTTCTCAACAGATAACTTAAATCCCCATTTCAAAGACCAATCTTCCACTACAATCAATAGCATCCTGAACTTTCTTTACAACATATTCCTTCCTCTTAGTGATTTTCCTATGTCAGGTTTATCATAATAGAAAATAGTACTGGACTAACTCCCCTGAGGGGTGCCGTTTTCAACTAAAAATGAATCAGAAATATACCCGCACGAACCTGGAGGGTAAACTGAGTGAGAGGAGGAACTGAAAAAAACCAGGAAAAAAGCCGGACCAAAAACTAAAGATTTCTTGGTTTGCTGCAGCATTATGAGTTCCTTAAAGGAGCAATTAGCGATTTCTCACCAGAAGGTGAAGCTGCCTCCTCTGCTCTGCCCCACAGGATAATTGGAGGTACTAGTAGACTGTATATAAAACATTAAAATTTTTATATCCAGATGGTCATGCAGTTGTTCAGTAAAGGAAATAATGGCATTGAAGCGAACATAACTTGTTGACAGTTTCTTCTAATTTTCCTAATGTTTGTCTGATTAAAATGTTGAAGAAGAGAGACTGGTTTACTGTTTCCCTGTTAGAGGGTTTTGAGACACACCGTCTTGCTTTTAATGTTTCTCAAATTATTGACGGTGCTACTAAACCTAATTTCCATCTTTTCATCCTCAATGCAATTTTTGTAAATGATCTAAGTGATCATTGTCTAGTTGGTGCAGTTTGAAACACTAAAATCCTCCATTTTTTCTTCATGGTATATTTCATTACAATTGGAAGTTCATTTATCTGTTTGATGACATGCATTTTTCCTGGGACTATTTGTTTGATATTTTTAACTATTGTATTGACAAATGTGCTCTGTTTCATCAGCTGAGAGTTAATGGTTGAGTCATTTCCTGGTTCAACACTGAATTAGCAGGTCTCCTGGAAAGGAGAAATCAGCTCCGGGAAGTCACAAAGAAGAAATGATTCTGAAGTTGATGGGTTACATTTCCATCAATTAAAAAATCTGCTGGCTGCTACCTTAACGAAAGTAAAACACGATTATTGTGAAATGCGTAAATAACCTAAAGAAATTATACCAAGCTGTTAAGGGTCAGGGTTTCCCCTGTCATTAACTAAATAATATAATTTACTTCAGTGCAAGGTAGCATCCTGTCTCAGTGACCTAGATTACTGTGATGTTTCTTATAATGCACCTGCCACCTCTCTGCATTAGATGCTGTCTATCATGGAGAATTACGGTTCATACCAACATCTCTCACACCTCACTGTACTTTATATTCCTTTAAATTTCAACCGGCCATCATTATCAACCCATAAACTCATGCATTGGTACATTTTCATCTTTAAAGCTGTCTGATCCTGTGTTATTTATCCCCTTATATGTCATTTAGTCCAGCAAAAGACTTAGTTCCCAGGACTTTATCACTTTCAGTGCTCCATTAGTAAAAACAGGAACTCTGTCCTATCAACGTGGAGCACTCTACAACAGGATATGAAAATATCCATGTTGATTCCTCTGGGAAGAAATATAAAATAAATCTTGCCATGAAACTTGTTCTTGTTTTTAGGTTATATTTTGTCTTATTTAATATGATTTAAATCCTTTAAGTGTTTGTTTTGTTATTGTGTTTGTAAATATGTTTTTGTTTTGTTTTACCAAAACCAGTCTCCTGTAAATTATATCTTCCCAGATAGCAAAAGATGTCAATTCAATGTGGAATTAGGGTCAAAAAGATTAACTTTTGGTTAAGGTCGACGATTGATGGTGGATCAACCAATCATCCAGTTCTAGCCAATGTTGAAAAGATGTAATTGAATGTTGTTTTGAAGACAAATTTTAATGATCGAAAAGCCAACGCCGCTGTGTGTATGCTGTGTGTATGCTGTGTGTTGCACCCCTTCCTCCTCCTGAGAGCATTTTGTCATTGAGCCAGGGTTTGTCACATTTTAAACTAAATAACATATGTCGAGGACAGTGAGTTGTAATTTTTTTCTGTACATTTTACTTGTCTGGAAATATTTGTGCATAATGTGCAGTGAAAAAAATATCATGTCAAAGAGCAAACAAAACATTTACAAACTAAAATTATCTTAAACACGTTCCAATTATTTGAAGATTTGCATTACCAGAATAAACGGCGAGTTGATCCAACCCCACACCACAATGTGGAAAATGTCTATGAGTCGCAGAATTAGACGTGTAAAATGGAATATGGTAAAACTTTTTAGATTTTGCCTGTGAAATGCAACAACATTCTAACCTGACTCCGCCAGATGGATTTGCTCCGCATATCCATCTGGAAACCTTCCGTTGAAGTAATTTTGGGAAGGGGCGAAAATACTGGTTAGCTGATTGGCCTATGTTGGTGATAGACGGGCCAAATAAACCAATCAGATCAACGAAGCATATGACGTACTCGTCAACATGCTTCGTCGTCGCTCTGTTACGAGCAACGACGAAAACACAACCACAAGCCAAGCTACTCTTGCTGCTGCAGGTAAAGGCTCGTTAGCTCAGCAAAGAAATACTCTGTAATTCCGATAAAACTTGCTCGATAGCCGCGCTAACGCTAGTTTCATCGGCTGAAGCCGCCATGTTCTTTAGACTGAACTGTCACGCTTCCCGTTGCGTCACACCTCAACGCGCCTCAAAGCCAACGCTGATTGGACGTTCGTTTGGTGAACGGCTCCAAATTTTCTTTAACGGAGAGTAGCCAGACTGATCTGCGAGTGAAACCTTGAAAGCTCGCGAGATCAGGATGGTCTCACGAGGCTAACAACATTCATGGAGGAAGGGCAGAAAGCTTGTCTGAGCTTACTCAAAGCTGCATGCTGCTTCATGCTGCTGCATGCTGCAGTAACACTAATATCCATGACGTCCAAAGCAAAACGTTTTATTTATAAAGAGGACAATAATTCTTGTTGCAGGTTATGCACACATATAACATATTGGAACAGCAAAGACTACGCTATAGAATTAAGAAATGGGGCATTTTAGTAATTTGTGCCTTTTAGTTTAACAGAGCACTAAAACTTTAGGTTTGAAAAACAAGGTGTACTAAACTTTAAAAACTGAGTTTCAAAGACTAGACAAATCCAACTGTAAAAGCTTTTGAAACTGCACCAGTTTTATCATCGTCTTGTTTTAGAATTTATGGACATATCGATAATAAGACCCAACTTGTGTTCAGCCAGGGTTAAACGTTTTACTCAAAAAATGTTGTAAAAATTCACAAAGAATTCTGTTAAAGAAGAAAACTGTGTTTTAGTATGTAAAGTGTTATGTTAATCAACAGTGAGGTAAAATGAGAAGCCCCTGATATCTGCAGCAGATAAGTTCAACTTCATGGAAAGTTGACATAATCAACTAACACATCATTAGAGATCATTTTTATTAGCATCTTGTATTATGTCTTTTCAATTGTGACATTTACAGCAAACCCTGTTAAAACATTTAACTTTTCCATGATCATAGGTTGTGTTAAGTTTTCATATTTAATGCAGTTTCTTCATTAAACTCCACAACCGTTTTTCATCCATTCCTCATAAATTACTTTCATCCATATAACCTTTTTCTCTGTTTTGTTTTTAACCTATGTGAGGCAGAACTGAAAAGTGCTTTACAAATAAAGTGTATTTGGTTGATACTGCGGGCCAGAGATTAACATTTTAACAGAAACCCACTTCCAAAAGAGCCACCCTTTTAATGTATAGTTTATTGAGAAATAGGATATTTGTGCAAAATTGAATGAAGAACAAGAAACAGCAGTAAGCACCAAAAACTTAAATCATTTTTCATTTTTACAACGCTTAATTTTATACTGAGCCTTGATGGTAACAAAAAAGTTATAATAAAGGGGAGACAAACATTTCACACATAAATGTCTTGTGACATTTTTCGGAGGAGTCACCGTATATGCCTTCGAATAGGTGGGAGGGGAAGGGGGCCTTATATATACATTATTGATAATACAGGCATTGTGTTTGTCCGCGTGATGGGGATTTTTAGGATACGTAAAGGCGTGAAATACAACATCCTGTCGATTTTTTTTTTGTGACAGGGTGTCCTATTTATAAATACTAACCATGACGGCGCGAGGGATGTAGAGAAAGAGACAGTTTTTTGTGTTGAGGGGTCAGATGATTGAGAGAAAGCGAGATCTCCCCCCATGTGTCTCCTCCCGCGCGGCGCTTCGAACAGGTTGAGTATTGTTTTAACTGCTTACTGACCGAGTAAACTTATGACGCTCAAATTGACCTGTAGAGTGTATGGACTTATTATGTTGTAAGCTGCAACCGGTAAGCGATCAGTAACGCTTGCTGTTTACAGGGAGAGCTGAGGGGTTGCATCGCAGGATTCTGAGCCGAGCGAGAACCCTGAGCTTTTTATTTACAGATTCCGGATGGGGAAGCTTATGGGTCTAAACGATTTATATAGTTTTATTTTTTAATCTTTATTATAGTCTGACTGCTTTTACGGCTGAAACAAAGACTGATTTCCTCCCACCTTAAAGATTGGGTGCGCGTAACGGAATTAAATAATTCAAAATAATCATAATAATACTAATAAAGAGATTGGGTATGTATACCGGAGTTAAATAATTATAAATAACTTTAAATGATTACAATAATACTACTAAATAAGGTTGGGTATGCGTAACATAATTAAATAATTACTATAATATCGATGATAGTAGTAATAATATTATTAATGATATGAATATAAATGAAAATAATAATAATACAATTAATAAAGGAATAATTAATTTAATAATGATTAATGATAGGGTGTCACATGAGGGGTCACGTGGTGGGGTCATATGGAGGTCACGGTAGGGGTCAATGATACGGTGTCACATGAGGGTCACGAGCAGGGTCACGTGACGATCATGTGATCACCTAAAAGGTCAATTAAAAAATAAGCCCCGCCCCTTTTTAATCGCCCCGCCCACTTTTAATCCATCAAAATCTGATTAAAAAGTGACATGAGGTATACCCCTATTATCTCTGTTTAATTATTTGTTTGTTTATTCAGGATTCGGGTCTAAATGGCTCTTCAGATGATAAGGGTTGCTTAGCCCTGGTCTGGGGGCACAACTTCCAGATTTAAGATGTACGTGGGCATAAATATTGAGGAAAATGTTTTCTGTGTGTGCATTAAAAAAACGTAAAATGTTCATTTTTGCTTTGGTATCCAGCCTCAAACTGAGTCAACAGCGATAAGATGAACGGTTGCATTTTGTCCCTAAACTCTAGCTATTCTCTCTTGTTCCACGTTTAGATTTCAATGCCTTTCAGTTTGCCGTGCTAAGGAGCTTGGTTTCTCATATCTCAGCCTAATGCAGCACTTTTTGCTCCTGCCCACCTTGTTCAGTCACTGGATGTTTAGATGAGACGACAGAAGCAGAGCTGCTCTCTGGGCTGCTTCTGAGCAGCCGGTGAGACAAAAGGTCCGGAGGAACCAGAGGTCTGGATGGACGTGGTGGTCTCACGTCTCCTGGTTCACTGAAAGAGAAAAGCCTTCAGACAAGTCACACACTGAATGGAGCTTTATCTCTGAATGCATCTTCTCAATGTGAGCCTGTTCCATGAATCACACGCGTTCATGAACTTGACTCACCTCGGAGCCTTCAGCGACCCCATCTTCTTGTTGAGTTCAGCGATAATGCTGAGCAGGGTGCTGACTTCTGCTTCGCACTGAGCCACCTCTGCCGGCGTGGGCTCGTGGCCCATCAGAGGCTCAGAGGCTTCAGGGTCGAAGCTTACAAAGTCGCCGTGGTTCAACACCGCCTTGTCGAACAGGGAGCCGGTATCAAGGCTGTTACATCTGCTTCTTCTGGAATCCTACAGGGTCGCAGTTACAAATAACCTTAGATGTTTTTGTGACGTTTCTTCTACATACAATGATATTTTCCCCCCATGATTTTACTAGTTAGCCAATAGAAATCAGTCTGAAAGGTATTCATGTTTTTTGTTTTAAATAGAAAGTCTGCCATGAAGCCGACATCAAAATGTTCAGCTATTGTTTGAGGCGGAAAAGGAGGAAACCAAAAACATCCTGAGATCCAACTTCCTGCCCAGCAAATGTTTGTACATCCCAACATCTATTGTTTCAACAAAGGCTTTTGGATACATTCCCAAAATATAAAACATATATATTTATATTTTTAACAGAATACATTTTATTTCAGTTGTAGAGTGCAAATACATATCTACTTGGATTATATGAATATTTAACATGTGCATATTTTAATGGCTTCAATGTTTTTCTGTAGACCAGAGAGGCTTCAGATTCCTGAAACACGACTTTCAAGAACTTTCCATCAATGTCAGAGGCTATCACAGCTTGTCACGGGTATATTTTTCTTTTTAGTGTAGTGACATGGCTCTGAAGCTCATAGTTACATCGATTCCTCATTTCCACACAATTATCTTTCAAACATCCTGCCAAGATTTTATGGTGTTCAGAAAGCAGATAAAAGAAAGGCAGATAGTTTTATAGAGCGGTCTTAGCTTGAGAATCAATTTAGAACAACTGGGAGCCCATTTACCAAGCAGAATTTGGTTACTTCAGTGGACTGGCAGTGCATCGGGTTGCGTGTAAAACCAAACAAACGTTTCAGCACAGCTTACCTCCATTGCTCCTGGTTCTTTCTGTCCGCAGCCAAGACTCGGTTTAAAACAAACATAAAACGTTTGACAGAAACGTGGAGATTTGTTGTTCTTTGTCCCGTTATGGTGCAGAAATGGACCGGGGGGGGGGGGGGGGGTCAGTCCCTGAGTAAAGACAGTAGATTGGTCTCCTGCTGCATGTCTGTCCGGCTCTGTGATGAATGAAGTCAGTGGAAAACACACAGAGAGACATCCACACCCATTCCCCTTCACTTTGTGTCCTTTCCTGTTTTGGCCGCGGTTAGTTTCCACGAGCAGCTGTGTCAGCTCCTGTGTGGGTGTTTAGAAACGTGTTTAACACCCAGAAATGCATTAAACTAAAGAGTTTAGATCATTTCCTTCAGGGAAAACTAGAGTTGTAATCAGTTCAATCTGAAATATCAGGCTTACAAGTCGTAGTTCACAGCAGCAGCCACAGAGGTGAAAGTTTTATAGCAGGAAACCAAAACATCCTGACAGGTTAGCTTTGCAAACTAACTCACACTCAGTCAGAATAGAGAGAATGTATAAATATAAGTGTTCAAGTCTTGCCACAGACTGCTGATCCTGTGTGGACTTTGACTGGGCCATTCCACCCCATGATCATGCTTTATGTAAACTCTTCTATTGTAGCTCAGTTTGCATGTTTAGGGTCACTTCTCTGGCTGGAAGGTGAACCTCTGACTCAGTCTTAAGGCTTTTACAGCCTGGAACAAGTTTTTGTTACAGGTTTTATTTATCTTCTTTATGCATTCAATGTAAAACACAGTAAATTTCCAGAGCATACAGTTGTCCAGTCAACAGCTTCTCCAACCTGAGCTTTGGATCTCTGCAGCTCCTCCAGAGGCATCATAAGCGTCTTGGCTGCTTTTCTGGTAAATGTTCTCTTTGACAGTCGATTTAGGTGGACGGCCATGTCTTGGTAGGCGCCATTCGTTTTCACACGATGGATTAAACACAGCTTGTAATATTGTTATGTAACCCAATCCTGCTTAAAACCTCTCCAAATCCCTCTGGATTTCACTGCGCTGTTTGTTCACTACTGTTCTCTAATAAACCTCTGAGGCCTTCACAGAACATCTGGATTTATCAGCATACCTGATTCAAACAGACTGCTCATTACCAGCCCCCTTGCAGAACTTGAAGGCATCCTGAGGAAGAGGTTAACACATCAGATGAACCAGCTGTGTTGGACACATCTGTATGACACTGGCCCTTGAGGGGCTTTGTAAGCTTCTCCTGCAGTAGTAAAATATTATTTTAATACATCTTTACCATGTGCAAACAAAAGCTGTGGAGGTTTCTTTTGACAAGTAAAAAAGAAATAGGTGAAATTCAGGGCATCAAACTTTTAGTTAGCAGTAGTGCAACTATGCAGTCAGGACCATTGAACTGAAAGATACAAGTTATCAAAAAAAGAGGAAAATATTGCAATCAAAACAAAAAAAAATGAAAAAAATGAAAAAATATCAGGAAGAATAGTAGAAAACATATTGAAATAAGGTTACATAGTGAAATAAGTCAAAATCATTTGTTATTGTTTTATTGGAGCTCTTCAACATTTCACAAGCAGAGAAGTAAATACACTATTTGTTTTAACTCCATCATAAAAAATAGGGAATAAAAACTAAGTAATGCTTTTCTTTATTATCATAGAGTAAAAGACTGGGACAGCACTGTCTTTTTACCACCCGCCCCTTTTCCTCTCGCACAACGGATCAAATGCGAAGAAGAAACCCGTTGAATTTGCATAGAATTACAGCCAATGCAAATATATATATTTATATTATTACAGGCTTACTTCTCCATTTTTAATATTCAATATCTCGTTTTTCTCCTGCAAGTGTTTTACATTTTCACAGGTGTCCTTTAAGGATGCCTGGTTTTCTGTCTTCATAAGTGTTTGTAATTTTTGTGCATTCTGAGCCGGAGGTCTAAATAAAATAAAAAATAAATAAAATGATGGTCTCATGATGACAGTACAGACTTTTCTTGATTTAAAAGTCAGAAATAAGCTCATCCATCCATTCTGTTTTTACAGATGCGAGCATGTAGTTAATCAACAGCTACCAATCGATCCAGCTATAGACGGTGGCTGCATCAAAGCGGGGTCAAGTCAAGCAAACGAGGATCCTCAACCGAAAGATGGAGATGGAGAAGAATTTCCTCAACCTGTATCATGTGAAAGCGAAGCTCCTGAGAATCATGCGAAAGATAACTTAAAGTGTTGGGACCGTTAACTCCAAGCACACTGGGTTTGTGAGCGTAAGGCTTCATTCACCTGGATGCTGTAGCGCTGCACCTGGAAGGTTGGCAGGACGACGGGCAAAAACCCAAAGTGCATTACAGAAACACCAAACCCGTATAGAAAGCAGATGTCCGATGAAACAAACTGACCCCAGACCTGCTGTTCTGCTTCATCAGTGACATAAGGAGATGAACAAATTTGTGACAGAACCACAAACTGAAAGTTATCCCTGGAGAAGCATGTTGCCGATCATTCTCGTGTGTTACGGCGACTATGCTCCCTCCAATGATGAAACAGGCTTGTTGAGACAGAGGGTGGGCACCCAGTGGGGGTTCTAGACCAAATTTAGCAGGGGGGCCAGTGCTTTTTCACAGGGGCACAGAACAAAAGATTGGGGTGGGGGGGACACTTAACAGGTTAACATTTCATCATTTAATATATTAAGTAAGCCAAAGAGCCCTGATTTTTTCTCAATACAGCGGGAGCTTAACGTGAAACAGCTTAATTTTTAATTATTATTTTTTAACATCTATTTTTTAATAATTTTATTTTATTATTGGGTAAAAACAAACGAAAAAAATACAACTGATCCAAATGACCAGTCAGTCATGGTATCTTTGTCAGCATTTATCATCCTAAGAAATTGAATATCATGTTTTTAGTACAGGGGCCATAAGAGGGGCCAGGAACAGTTCTACAGGGGCACAGGGCCCTGTCGGCCCCTGTCTAGAACCGCCCCTGTGGGCACCATTTGTCCCAATCTGATGCCCTGTGAGTGGCATCACAGAATTATGTTCAGGACCGGGGGATGAGGCTGAGTTATTATCAGTCGTTCAATAAAACAAGATTGCATTTGGAATATTTTATTCATACTTTACTTCTGTTACAACTCCTATATACAAATGTAACTAAGCAAACACTAGAAAACAGCACACAGACAAGGAAGACCAAGTGAAAGGTTTTAGCATAAACCTGTAGCCTCTTTTAATCTGTTCATTTTTACTGGCATACCACATGTTTCAAAGGTCATGATGAATCCTGCTGTATTGGTCATTTTCATCAGAATGTGTACCTCTTGGAAAACTATCTCTGTGACAGCAAGAGTTTGCTGACTGGCTCTTACTCCCAGTAAAGAGCCATCAATCCCATCACTATTCAAGATCAGTTCAGGCAACTGGTGCTTCTTGGAAGTTAACTAAACAGCTAGCGACAAAAACTATTTGTGAATATACCGGCTGCAGTGACAGGGGTATAACTGTACTCAGCAGTTTAAATTTATTGATGCCCCTGACGCAGTTTTTGACATTGGTTCTTGCTGTTGAAGTCTGTTTAGAGTAAATTTCTTCTTCTGGCGTAAGCGTTTTTCTTCCTTTCAAACAGGGTGGGATGTTAAAGTGAACCCCCTTCTCTGCCAGAACTTCACTTATTGCCAAACCCCGATCGGCAAAAACAAGATCCCCCGATTCGAGATGATCAAGAAATCCACTCTGCTTAACGATTTCAACATCAGAAACCGACTCTGCACAGGCGTCAGATACAAACATAACGTCTCCGGTGGGAGAAACGCCCATTAAAACTTTATATACCTCAAGAATTGTTTTAGACGAGTAGAGATTACCTTGATGCTCAGAATTAGAGGCTTGTTCTACAAAGAATTTGGCAAAGTCAATAATAATTCGTAACCCTTCCAATTTCTCAAAACATGAAGGGAGATTTCTGGCTACAATTTCTCGAGATGCAAACATCGATTTCTTCAGCGCGGAAAACTTAAGATACATAAACTGAATCCAGGCAATGACTATTTCTGAGACCAAGCTAACACAAATTCCAAATCTGTACGCCAAATCTTTATGAAGTAAGCCACTGTTAAGACTGATCAAGGTCAGAAACAGTTCATCGAGGGGATCCAGGTTTCTTTTCACGCCACGCCTTTTATCTGGAGATTTTTCAGAGCTCTTGTAACGTGGCAGTTTATCTCTAGAGGGTCCAAGAAAATCCCAAAGACTCATGAACTGAAGCCAAGTCAGACCAGTGTAAAATTTAAACTGCTTGTCATCATTTTTGACTTCTTCAACAGAGAACGGGGGTTTCTGCGGCGGAGCCACGTGTTCATATATACGCCTGGAGAGTTCCTCTTTCAGAGTCTGGTTTTCCATTTTTAACTCCATCGCTTCTTCAAGATTAGTGTCCGTCTGGCAGGATTTGTCCACCTTATCAATGCTACGTCCATCCGACATAACTTGGGCTGCAACCACTGCAAAATATGAAAATGTTTGGTGTTAAAATACAGATATAAAAAAAAACTTGATCTTTCTCGACAATGCAAAATAAATAATTAATACAAACAATAACAATTAGGGCTGGGTGATAAATCGATATATTCGATTAATTTGAATTAGCAATTTATTAAGATTCTAATTTTTGGAAAATCTGGATTTTATTTTGCAAATGTGCTCATTGGGCTTACATGAAGAGAATAGCAGCAATGCTAAATATATATATTTAGGAAAATGTAGGAAAATATAGTAAAGTGGAAAAATGTTTTAACCATAAGAAGAGACACTTTAATTTGTTCATTAACTTTTTTTTAAGTTCATTTCAAGTTACACAACTGAAGTGAAGCCTGTTCTAAGCTCATTGTGTAAAAACCACTAGCAGCAAACATTTAGTTATATTTTCAATGTTTACAATGGCAGGGCTGCCATATTGTTTTACAAACATGTTTCACAGCTTGGATTTATGATGGGTTCTTTTTGTCTCGCAGATTGGGACAAACGAGTTGCAGATAACGCTACAGATTACATAAAAAAAAATAAAAAAATCAGAGATTTTATTTTTAAGAAATATCACTCAGCCCTGTTCTAAAGACAGAAAAACAACAGTATTTCCCTAATAATTTTTAGTTTACTGAGGCAGCTGAGGAGTAAATGCTTTTAAAAGATGCTGTCGTGGCACAAGCCAAGCTGAGAAAACAGACCACATGTCACCCTACCCCAGACAGATGAAAGGTCCAGCAGGGCTGTTGCAGCATTTATGGTTGTGTCATCATTGGTTTGAAGATCAGTGGACTCATCCTCTGCCTCTTGGCTGCTGGCCGTGCTTGTTGAAGGAGCAGGGAGGTTATGGGCCAACCTCTTCCTCTTGCTCCTCTTCATCTTTGCTACCTCAACAGTATCTTCATTTCCAGGGGTTGGGGCTTTCCTTTTGTGGGTAAGTGTCTCCGACTAAAAGAAAGACTATGAGATTAGGCTCACTTATAAAAATCCAAAGGATAACAATTAGGGCTGGGCTATGAATCGATTTAACAGATTCATTAAAATTTACAGTTTTTTAAGATTTCATTTTTTGGAAAGTCTGGATTTTATTTTGCATTTGCACTCATTAGGCAAAGAAAACTGCATGCAATGCTGAAATATATATATATATATATATATATATATATATATATATATATATATATATATTTAGGAAAATATATTGTCAAAAATTCAGTAACGAGAAAACATTTTGTCACCTTAGGACAAGGCACTTTATTCTTTTATATTTAAGTTAGTTTGAAGGTACAGTAGTGAAGTGAACCCTGTTCTCAGCTCATTGCCTGATACCTATCAGCAAACATTTTGCAATATTTTCATTGTTTACAAAAGGGCTGACGACCTTAATACTTTCAGAATTTTCCCACACATCTAAGCATCAGCATCCTACTGAGTTAAAGTCATGCTCCAAGTCCAGCACTGCAGGCAGCCTGTGGTGCGATTAGGATTCAGAGGATGTACACTGCAAAAAAAGAGACTTAAAAATAAGTAAAATGTTCTTGAAAAGAATGTATTTGCACTTGATTTGAGTAGGTAAATAAGATTCCTTGCCAATGGAATGAGTATTTCTACCCCTGAAATAAGATAATTAGATAAAATGCACTTGAAATAAGGTGATGGAGATGAATTGTTCCTATTTTAAGTGCAAAAATCTTATTCCATTGGCAATAATAAATCAAGGAAAAATACTTACATTTCAAGAAACATTTCATTATTTTTAGCTCTATTTTTGCAGCGTAATAGATTGTATGATGACCCCAAACTCTGCCGATAAAAAAATAAACAAACCTACTTGCATGGGACACGCTGGAACCGCTGTAATGGGGTCTGGAAATTCAGCTGTTGGCCCCTTACCGCCGACGAAATGAAGAGAGCAAATATAGGTGTATTTGGTCACGTTTTGCGCAGTGAAGCCCTCTCGGTTACAAGCCCGTATCCAACGTTGGCATTTTTGGGCAAGGCTTCTGGGTTTGGGAAAAGGGATGAAAAAAACTCCCTTCATATGGTCACGGTGGGCGTATCGCGAGTCACTCCGGCAGACGCCATAGCAACAGTGTTTCGTTGTTACCATGGTGTGTCCGCTGAGGCAACATTCGGGGAAACATCTGTTCACTCGTCAAAGCAAAGCCAAACAAACTTTACCGCTTTGTGGCGTTTGTCCGAATCGAAAATGGCCGCGGCGCATGCGCACTGTGCTGTTCTAAATCTAAGATTTTGTCGTCATTTGCAATCAGTGCCATAGGTCCGTTTGTTCCCCCTGTCGGCGAGCGTGCTTGGAATGTTGGAATCAAAGCCTCCACGATAATACTTCATTACCCATAATGCTACGAAGACCGGAAGTTCCGGCTTAATCATTTCCCGAACAAGAAGTTGCCAGTTCAAAACAAACGTTAGCTTGTAGTGAGAGTATTCAGCACTATAAATCACTCTTTCTCGCATGTAAATCAAAGACGTTTCGTATGTATTAATACCGTAAGTGTTCTCTTTCTGTTTCACACGTAGCTCGTTTACGCTTAGCTTGTTGTTTGTGTGCAAAAGCTAACTAATGCTAACAGCTAAACTTGTTATCACGTTATCAAGATTCATGCTGGTCAACCTGCCTTTTTGGTACGAAGAAGTTTATTCTACACCTAAGATCACTGCGGGGATTTTAAGACAAAGCTGGTTACACGTTTACCAAGGTAGATTTATGCAAATCTACTTCTGCACTGCAAACATTATTTGGAATTGTGCAAAAAAAGCAAGAATTTGCTTCATAAGGACAAGGTGTACCTAAAATATTTCTCCTAGAGTGATAGCTGTTTGTTTCATTATGTTTCACTAAAAGGGGTAACAGCTGATAAACCCCCAGGATGATCCAGGATGATTTAAATAATTCATGATACCAAGTTTAGTAATAAACAACAACAAAAAAAGAATACAGTTATGTTACATTGTGGCCTAGACAATCATTGGGAAGACTGCTGACCTGCTAGTTGTCCAGCTAACAGTCAATGTCCCGTTGAGCTGCGAGCTTTCAAAAATAAAGAGATTGAAAGGTTTTTGGCACAACTTCTCCTTCTTCTAAGGTACATGGAGAGGGCTAAAGATCTGATGGCGTAAAGACTCCAGCAACACTTGAAATACTAAGGAAACAACTTCCTACTCTGCTAATAAATTAGTTTCATCAGTATTTCAGGTGTCGCTGGAGTCTTCATCCTTTTGAAAATACAGTCAGCAGTGCAGACAACAGGAGGTGTCATGTGGCATTGATGCCTCAGAGGTCTCCCTAAATCAAAAACCTTAATGGTGGACAGATTCATTGTAGTAATCCTATTGCTGGCTGAGCAAATGCTTCAAATTTCAATTGTATATTTTACTTTTCACATCAGTATTGATTTCTGAGTTTTTTTTTAAACTTCTAAATCATGTGTCTGTCCGGTCCCACAAACCATATGCCATAAAGCATATTCAGATAAAATGAAACGTTAAAATTACAAAAAGAAAATGAAACAACAGAACAATGATATATTTTGGTTTTAGTTTTGTAGCACAAGTGCTTGGCATCAATGTATTAGCAGGGTAGGCTATCATTAGCGGTAGCAACACAGCGAGCAGAATAGATAAAAAAATAATTTAACGAGGCTTCCAAGCAGATAATTTGCCCCGATTAATTTTATGAATCGAGGTGCTTGATTTGATGGTGAAAGCCCTAGGCATGACACAGGCAGGCTGACTTTTACCTCCCTCTGAGCATAGATCCTTTCAGAAAGCACACGAAGAAGGCAACAGGCGCCTTATCTCACCTTGAAGTGTTTTGTGAAAGAGACTAAAGATGCACTTTGGTCCTGTGTTATAATGTAAAGTGCTTTATGAAAACATCTGGATGGGCTGCAGGAAGAACGGAGAAGCACAACATGCAAATAAGTTGATTGCAAAGTTTATTTCTTTGTCCAGGAAGATTTGGCACCCAAATGTGCCAATATGTGGTCTGACCATGACCATGGGGTTACTTTGTGGGATTCCTTCACACCCCAACAGGGCCACAAGCAGAACGGCAGTTTTGGGTTTTCATTAGCTGTATTTTGTTGAAATATATTTATCTGTGTTCTGAATATATATATATATATATATATATATATATATATATATATATATATATATATATATATATATATATATATGTGTGTGTGTAATGTGTGGTATCTATATACCCTCCTTTATATATGTATATATATATATCTGTGTGTGTGTATATGTGTGTGTATCTATATATATCCTATATTCTCTAGATATCAATAATTACATAGAGTTTATTCTCTCATAATATATAATCATCTCCTCATCTATCTCTCTCTCTCTCTATCTACTCTTCCTCTCTGTCCTCTCTCTCTATATCTCCTCTCTGTCTAGTCTGGCTCTCTCTCTCCTGCTCTCTCTCTTCTCCTCCATCTCTTCCTCTCTCTCTCTCTCTCTGTCTCTTAGGAGATAGAATGAAGATATATGTATAGAGATCAGAATATAGAGAGATGAGTGGAGATGGTATATATAGATATATATGTAGAGAGATATAGATAGTATATAGATGTAATATATATATATATTATATATAATATATATATATAGATATAGATATAGAGAGATATATTATAATGTATATATATATGTGTATATATATATATATATTATATATATATAAAATACGTGAGTTTGACTTGTTGAATTTATTTGTCTACATAAATTTACTCTTCCATGATATTTTAATTCATTAAAATGTCCCTGTATCGATGTGAGGGCTTGCAGACGAAACTCATCGCCTCTACCTTATCAGCATCCAGTGTTTCCATGGAGACTCCAGAACCAGGCCCGGCCGATGGAGAGGAGCGTCCCGTAGAGTTGCGACCCCGGACACGCTCCAACCCCGAAGGCGCAGAGGACCGTCGCAGCAGCACGGGCAGCTTGGGAGGCAACGGAAACCAGAGCATATCTCAGCCCGCGGTGGGGAACCGCGTGGAAGGCGAAGGGGAAGCCTCGACCAGCGACAGCCCCCCGAGCTCCGTCACCACAACAGTGTCCGCGGCCACATCTCAGGCTGTGGTTCCACCCGCGGCTGTTTCTGCTGGTTCTGGGGCTGTGGCCAGCACCACGGCACAGCTGTCCACTGTTGCTGTGACAGTCAAAGAGAGGCCGAAGCCCCCACAGCAGCAGCCCATGGTCTGTACGTCCATTCCTCCACCTGCAGAGTACCAGCTCAGAGTTCCCAGAGTCAACTGCCCAGAAAAAGTGGTATGTCCCCATTACATGGAAATACTTCTCCTGTTCAAGTACCCTTAAATAGATTTACAAAGTAATCCCTCTTAGATCTCAGTTTTTTTTGTGTCTATTGAAAAACCTGTGGTGTTTACCTTTAAACAATTTATTAAATTATTTAAACTTTACCTCAAATGTTTGAGAAGTTTGGAGACAGAAGGAATCACTGATGTCTCCCACCCTATGCTTGGGGCTGTTGCAGAGCTGGAGAGCTTTTTTTTTTTAGACAGACTGCTGCCTCTCAGATGCTCTAAGCAGCGTTTCCGCAGGTCGTTCCTCCCGCCTGCAATCTGACGTTATAATCTTAGCTGCTCCCACCTGACATCTGTTTACATCATGCTAACTGTTGCACAGGTCCAGATCCAACCATTAATTGTTTACACTGTTCCCAGGTGCCAGGATAACTGTTTACATGATGCCAATCGTTACACAGGTTCTGATTCCACCATTAACTGTTTACATTGTTCCTTAATGCTAAGGAATCTTAGCTAGGATGCTGCTGCACTACCATACGTATTGTATTAAGCTTCATACGTTGTGGAAATGTTGCATATTCTAATATTGTGTGTTGGGTAAATAGGCTGGAGTTAATTTTTCCACTGTCAAATAATTTTTTCCGTTTGGTCATTGTTTACTCTGGTATTTACCCTTTTTTACTCTTGGTGTTTCTTAAGAGCTTACTTTAGATTAGACCGGTTTGCTTTTTTCTTCTACTCTTTCTTTGTTTCCTCATCACAAAAATTGTCTGTAAATGTCCGTGTGTTTGCCTCTGTCACACCCGAATTTCCCCATTGCGGGACAATAAAGGTATTCTTATTCTTAAAAACCCAGTGTTAACACAATGCCAACGCAGAAAGTCATCAGCAGTGGCCTTAAGAAGAAATTCCTGCTGCTTATCCATCAGGGCTGGGTTGTAGGACTTTAAGTCCATCATTCTAAGTTAAGAAATATTATTCAGAAGTCAAAAATGTTAAACTTTCAGTTTCATATAGCCATAGAATGAAAACAGGGTTTACTTTCTTTTTACTGTTATTGCAGATAGATATGTGACTGCTTTTTAATGTAGCCTGATCACTTTCTTTTCTTTTTTTTTCCCCTTTGTACAGATAATCTGCTTAGATCTTTCTGAAGAAATGTCCTTACCAAAGCTGGAGTCTTTCAACGGGTGTGTGACCACAGGGTACATCTGCACCGTTTCACTGACGTGGCTTTGGAGTGTAATTCTGCGTCATTTCATTGTCTTTCTGCTCAGATCTAAAACGAACGCCTTGAACATATCCCAGAAGATGATTGAGATGTTTGTGAGAACGAAACACAAGATCGATAAACGGCACGAATTTGCCCTGGTTGTCATCAACGACGATGCTCTGTGGGTGAGTACACGGAGTCTTTAATCCCTGAACCACTGCTGGATGTATGACTCAATTTGTTGTGATTTAGATTTTTTTTCCCCCTATGGCTACATGGTAATCCCTGAGTCTCTAGACATTTCTTTACATTTTTAGATCCAAAAAGTTTTATTACGTGCGTAGTTTTCATTTTCAAACACAAATGCAAAAGTTAATTATAAATTTACCATAAATACTTCTTACTAAGTATTAAAAAGAAAAAAAATAAAGATTTCCCTTATAGTCCCACATAGGGGGAATGTTGGGTTAAACTGATTGGCTCCTGGGGAGCATTCTGGAGCTAAGGGTCTTGCTCAAAGAGCCACAGGCAGTCTGCGGGGGTCGAACCGGGTACTTGCAACCTTCTCAGAGCGCAAGCTTGCTGCTCTAACCATTAGGCCACCACTCCCCCAGTTTAAGGACAAAAAGGAAAAAAGTGAGTATGAGGAAGTAAAAGGTATAAGTCTCTCTTGTAAATGAGACATTAGCTATGTTTACGTGCACAAAACTAAAAAAAAACTAAAAATAATGAGATTGTACCGTTTATATGGTATTAACCTGATCATAATGTGCGTGTATATGCACCTGGCTTTATTCACACTAACCACTCTGACATGCACAGTTATCAAATTTCCCTAAAAAAACACAGAAGAAGATCTTCTGTCTTTGCTAAATAACCCAAAATAGCAACAAAGCAGTATTGTACGAGTTTGTTTGTCTTCTGAGCTGGATGGACTTGCACCAGGTTCTAATTCCGGTTGAAATGTTACTTAATAAATAACAATTTTGAGCTATTTCAATGTTTCAAATAGAAATGTTTCATCAGGAGCCCTGACAGTTTTGCTTCCCGACGTATTTCTGCCACTCAACGCAGGAAATATGTCACTTTAACGTTGCCACATTCGGAATAACTTGAGCCTGACAAGCGTTTATACGCACGTTGATCGGATTATCAGTCAGCATAAACCACCCCTCTCATTCAGATTATCATTTCATTCCGATTGAGCTTAATCTGATCACAGTATTCTGATTGGCTTGTTCACATGACACATTTTTAATAAAATCGGCCCTTTATTCTGATTACTTTTGTCCACATTAATGTAGCTACTGACTCTCAAGGTACTAACCTGTATAAATAAAGGATTAATAAAATAAAAAAAGGATGGTTGAAAAAAGTACAGGGCAGGGAGGATAAGAAAGTATGAGGAAGGAAGGATTTTAGAATAGCAAATATGATTAGTTTTTCTGAGTATATTTTATTTTTCTATATTTAATAAGAGAAGGAACCCTGCAATACAAAGACAAGCTCATTTCCATCATGTTTTTTTTGTCCCAGCTGTCTGGCTTCACATCTGATCCCAGGGAGCTGTGCAGCTGTCTGTATGACCTGGAGACCAACGTGTGCGAGTCCTTCAGTATCCTTTCATCAGACACTAACCACCAACCAAACAGTTTTAATAGTAAAATCAGATCAGCCTTAACTTCTATATTTAGACCTGGAAGATCTCCTTAACGTCATGTAAGCAGTGTTTTTTTTTTTCTTCTTCTAGCTACCTTACCATGGCTTTAAACAAAGCAATTTAAAACGGTGGCTCTTGTGCCTTTTGTAGTCGTCAGAAGATTGAGCTGCCGCTGATGGAGAACGTTCAGACCATCCCTCCTCCATACGTGGTGCGGACGGTGCTCATCTACAGCCGTCATGCCGGGCCAATGCAGTTCAACCCTTCAGAGGCTGTTACCGTGAGTACATCACTGCTCCGTGTTGTGGGCAGGCCAGTATTTTATCAGACTATTAAGTGGACCCCTTCACAGTGCTCTCCCTCTGCTTTTAACATTGTACTAATAGTGTCTCTCTCCTGTCCCAGAAAATGCTTCAGTCTCCCTATTTCTTCTTTGATGTGGTCTATTTACACAACGGGATGGAAGAACAAGGCGATGAGACCAGCTGGAGGGTAAATATGTGCTTTAAACAGGTTTCATTTAAGACCGGGTTCCCTGCTGTTCCACACAGTTACCACTAAGCTTCTTTTTAAAGAGCAAGTATGAAGGTTTACTATGAATTCACTACGATATTTCAGCAAAGCTCAGAGTTTATGTATGTATGTATGCACAGGCACCTGTGTGCTCCCTTTAAGACAACGGCCGCTACACAAATAGTTTGTTGAGACGTACAAGGACCTTGTTGGCATAGAAACTGACAATAAGCTTTCATTTAAGTCACATTGAACATGTTGTAAAGACGTTGAAGGTCAAACCAGGATTTTTCTTCAGAGAGAGATCTTTTTTTTTTCTCTTAATGCAGGAAGCATCTTGTCTAAATTACCTTCCTGCCTCTATTGGATTACTGTGATGTTTATATGAATGCATCTGCTACTTCTCTGCATATGCTGGATGCTGCATATCATGGAGCGATATGGTTTATAACAGGGTACAAATCTCTGACTAATCACTGCTCTATATCCTCAGGTAGGGTGATTAATCAATTAATTTGAATTTACAGTTTTTTTTAAAAAAGATTTAATCTTTGAAAATGAAGGATTTTATTTTGCCCTTGCACTCATTGGGCTTCCATGAAGAGAACAACATGCAATGCTGAATATATGTTTATGAAAAAATATCGTCAAAATATTGTAAAGTGACTAATCAGATTTGGTATAATAAAATCGAAGAGACTTTGCTTCCAGGACTTCAGCAATCCGTTAGTACGATCAGAACCTGGAAAAAGAGCAATTTCTTAGTTTCCTCCGTCTGCTGACAATTTAAATCTATTTTAGGAAATGGCGAAATCTTCCTAGGAAATTTGCTCTTGTTTTTAGGTCTTATTTTATCAGCATATTTAGTTTGAGTCGAAGGTCTTAATTGTTTTTATTGTTTATTTCTTGTCATTGTTTTTTTTGCTTTATCAGAACATGTCTCTCTTGTAAATGAGATTATGGCTCTTAATAGGACAGCATGCATAGATAAAGGTTAAATAGAAATAAAATGGATGGATGAGCAAAGATGCATGTATGATGGGTGAATGAATAGAGAGATGGGATGGATGGATGGATGGATGGATGGATGGACCAAAGCATGAGGGGGAAATGAACGGACAGTAGGACAGTGAATAAAGACTGACTTTTTTTTTTCACCCAGACGTGAAAACTATTTAAATCAGATTTGCATATTTTTCAGACTGCGTAGGAAGCTTGTCTGTTTAACTCTGCAGTATTTTTCTGCTCAGCGTGAATCTTGTTGTTAAAGAAACATTAAAGTTAGTAGTTATCGATCTGTGTCTTTGTGGTCCCTAGAAATAAATGTGCTGCGTACCATTTATTTATCCTGAATCCTAAATGTAACACTGTGGCTCTTCCAGTGAGTCAGTATTCAGGACATGAAGACAGTGTTTTGCATTTATACCATAGCATTTATGTCTTGGGAGAGTGACCCATTATTTGGTGCCTTTTATCCCAACTTTAATAAAATCTGAGACAAATAACTTGTCAGTACTGCAAAACTGGCTACACTTATGTCTTTAATCTAGCCAGAGCTTCTTGAGATCTTTTAAAGCCATCTTGATCACTTCTTTAACCCTCCAGAAGGTCTTTTAAAAGTTTTTCTCTGGATCTTGGCCCTCACTTATTTCCCCCCGGTTTTCCAGGACAACTACACTTCCTTCTGCAGCCTGGACTCCAAAGGCATGTGCTATCGCTTTGAGGTCTCCCTGAGTGGACCCGCCATCGAGCTGCACAACTGCATGGCCAAGCTGCTGGCCCATCCTCTTCAGAGGCCTTTCCAGAGCCACGCCTCCTACAGCCTGCTGGAGGGGGACGACGCCCCCGACGCAGAGGCTACAGTGTGAAACGGACAGATGAAAATAGGCCGCGCTTCAATGTGAAATCCACACATGCTGCAAATTTGCAGAAAAGTTTTTATTTTTATTGCTTTTGTTGTTTTTTTTTTCTTTTTATCTAAATGCACATTGTTACTGTTATTTTCTTTTTCTTCTGTTTTAAACAAAGGTTGTGAGAATATGTGGGAAATGAGGGTTTCAATAAGTCGCCGATTGTAATAAATGTATTCTGTTATTTGATGCCAAATCACTTGAACTGTCCTGATAATGTGGGAGTAGGTGGTGAGAATTCAAATAAATAAAAAATAACCTATTTAATGACAGAAGACAGAAGAATCACTTCCACATTTTCCATTTTGATTTTAAAATCACACAGCGGGCGAAATGACAGTTTGATCCTCTGCTGATTTTGATCATTTGCTAACTAAACGGTTTATATTTGTTTTTTTATTGCAGGGAGTTTTAATGTTGAGAGACAGATTATCAACCAAATATCCATAAAAAGTACATCACATAAAAAAATAGGGACTAATTTTCATTTCATTAAATGAACATATTTGATCCCCCAGCTAAACTTGACTTAGAAGTGATTAGGAAAAAGGTTTGATTTCAGAATAAGATGAAGATGTTTCTTTTAGTTTGTCACTGGGTTTGGATCATTTTTGGATCACATCATCAGGACTTTCTGAACGAAGTCTGCAGCTTAACGTTACCTTAATGTTACTCTTCTTTAGCTGCTTCTTCGTTTCCTCGCTGGTATAATTTGAATTATTATATGATCTACAGGGTTCTGGTTGAGGGAAACTGGTTCTGGTACTAGTTCTTTCAGTGCTTGTCTTGCCCATTGGCACATCAGTGTGGGGAAATCATTCTGTAATATTGACACAAAGCAACATTCTCCCATACTGTGGGGATGATGACCTCTCTGGCAGGTTATGTTGCTGCATTTTGACCTTATCTGACAATGTACTTTCTCTCTAGCCGTACTGATTTACTTAGATATTCACTGGTAAATTTTAAGATGGATCTCTCTATTCGAGTCATACTCTGGGTTTGGTCATGGCTCCATTTCCTCCGTCGTCGTGTCGTGACATGGAGCCAATAAGCCTGTGGGTCTGCTGAGGTCTTGTTGGACTTGTGTGTCTTCACTTCCTCATGATAATGCCTCACAGAGGCCAGCTTGGTGCCCAATCAAGCACAGGGATGCCATGGGAAAAAAGCAGGCATCATTTCAGGGGTCTGGGGAGGTGCCAAATAATGAGGGTAATGAAATCTGCTTCTCCACAAAGCTTTAGACCTTGGCGTTCAAACAAATAGCAAATAGACTTTGGATCATTTAGCAACGTTTCACTTCTATTTCTCCTCCGCCCAGGTAAGGTGGTTCTGACATTGTGGATCAGCAGTAGTTCTTACAGTTGTGTCCTGGTCTGGGTATGTCCATCACTCTGATGGCTCTTGAAGCATCTCATCTCTTGACTGGGCTTTGCTTTACAATCCGCTTAAAACTGGAGGTATTATTTTTTTTTTACTGCACTTCACACAACTTTCTATTAATATGCTTGAATTATAGAGCTCATCATCTTTCTCATGATCATCCTCACCTCATCACGCCAAGCAAGATCCTCCTCAGAACTCCAGACTGAGAGTGGGTTGATGGTGATTCTGTATAGTTTTTCCATTTCAAAACAAATAAAATGGGTTTTCTCCATCTCACCGACCTTTTAGTAATCTATTCCAGGTCCCTGAAGTCCTTTGACACCTCTTTAGTGTTGTAGCACATGGTGATGGAGAGGTTTGAAGAGAAGAATCTGGTTCTGTGGACATGGATTATATAAAACCATTGGATTCAGCTCAGCTGTGACAGATTGAATGATTGATTCACGGGTCGTATTAAGTCTGCAGTGCGGACCCAGAATCAAATAGCATTTATCCAAATGAGCAAACTCACACAATCAACAGCGGATCAAACACCCATCTCACCCGCTTCACATAATATTGATGTTTTTTTTTTATCATCTTAAAGACCAAAATCAAGCAAATTGCGAATCACTTGAAGCGTTTCCATGCCGGGTTTGAAACAAACATGAAATGTTAGTTTACTTTAAAAGAAAAATAACAAATTTTATCTGTGTAGCTTTAGTTCTGACTGTACAGTTTATATTGGGGCCAGTTTTGCTTGTAGGTCACACAATGTGACTGTAGTATGTTGTCATTTTGACGTGTTTTCCTTGACAGTGATTCGTGTGACGGTTTCACTGCAAATCCAGCTTCTCTCATTAAGAAACTGCACAGACAAGCTTTTACTGAAGCTTATTTCTGGGTATTAAAGAGGCACATTGAATCCAACTGGTCATGTTTTTACTACACGTCTGCAGAATTGGTTTAGTTAGGTGGGCCAGGAGATGGCAGCACACTCCACCTTGAGATACGTCCAGCTCAGACAAAAATCTCCACCATCTACTGTCATCTGTCAACAGCGTTTAGTTCATATTTCCTTAAGTTGCACCTCCTGAAACTAAAAACTGGACATTTTGATCATGTTCTCCTTTAGCACCATCACCACTAATATTAGATTTATGCAGATCAAATATTCTCTAGGTTTCAAGATGTTACAGGTTAATATAAAAGCACTTATTTAGATTTTTGTAAGATCTTTATCTTGAATCAGAGCTGCTGCCCTGTTTTGTGTTTGTGCAGATTCTAACAAACTTCTTCTTAAAAGCACAGATACTCCGGCACCAATGAGTGCAAGAAATGAAAAAATCTAGTTTGCCTCTTGTCTTTGACCCGAACAAGAAAACTGGACTTACAGACTCGCTCAGACCTTTACATCCACTTTTATCTTCACATTTTGATTATTAAACTACTGTTTTTAACAACATGCAACTAAATAGGAACATTTAATTAGCTGTGCATTTTCTCCAATTCTTAGACTTAGACTTAGACAACTTTATTTGACATTTTGTATCAGAGTGCGTACAGAATGAAATTTCGTTTCATACAGCTTGTAAATTGCAGTAAAATTAAATTATAGTATAGCGTGCAGCAGTGATTTAAAAGTAAACAATTTAAATGTAGACAATGCAGGAGAAGTCACAGTGTACAGGTGAGTATTTTTAAAACCATTTGTATGTGCAGAATTGATTGCGCAAATTCATAAATGTTATAAACTTGAAAGTATATCCCAAAAATAAAAGAGTCATTTTAGAGGATTAGAGAACCTGCTTTTTGTGCTAAAAATCACTACAGTAGCATGTCGTTAAACGGTTTTAAAAAAATAATTAGAAAGGTAAAATTCACACATCATAGACTAATTAAGTGGCAGAGATCAACAAAGTCTTTGCATGATTCTAGTTGGATATTTTTTACCCTTCTAATCATATTTGGATAAATTAGTTCCTGGTGCCTACCTGGGTTCTTAGCATGATATAAATCTAGCAAAACTAGTTCTTGAAGCATGTTTATGTGCAACGACTGATCCAAACCTGTCAACACAAAACGGGTTAGGATGTTTAAGAACAACCCGATAACCACAAAAGCTGAGGAGATTAATAACTGGAAAATACTGGAACTTTGACAAAGTCCACACCTGAAATGAGAGGATAACTGATGGCTCGAAATCAACACCTCCAAGGTTGACTGAAATGTTTTTAGATGTCCACGTGGACAAGCCAAATGTCTGAACGGCGTCTACGTGTGAGGACCGTCTGGATCCTGGGAACCGGAGGTGATCTCCATCATCTCGTGGGTTAAGCTGCAGGTGGACCAGGTGATTCAGGCCTTTTCTGGATCAGACCCATGACTGCGGTGTCTCTGCAGACTTTAGGAGTTTCCCGTCACACAGTTTAAACGAGCCTCTTATCCAACTATTGGATGAATAATGCTCGAGTGGTTGAGAAATGTCTTCCTATCTGGCTGGTCGGGTATCTCATAAGTGTCAGTCTCCAACTGTTTGGCTTCCTGGTTTTGTTTGGGGGGGTCATCGGTCCAGACTGCTCCGCCGCTCTTACATATCTTCATAACTGAGTCTTTGTCCATTGAAGGGAAGTTTTCAGAGATACATGGATAAGCAGGAAAACCTGGCGTTCGGAGGGATTTTACACTTTCACACTCTTCCCAGCCGACCGTGCTGTGCATCACGTCATTGCCTCTGATAACAGCTTGGCGGGGCTGAGAGCGCCTGGAGGGAGACCTTGTTATTCCCTCAACTCCGAAGAGTGACAGCCACCTATTGTTTCTGTTCTCCCAGTCCTCCTCTGCCATGACTCCTTTCCGCGCTGGCTCAGGACAGGATGCGGTGGAAATTTTTTCTGTATTTGTTTGGCATTTGCTGCTTTACTCCTTAACATGTTATACATTGTTCGTCCTTCACCAGGGAATAGGACGAGGAATTCTGTGGCTGCTAAATTTAAATGTGGCACAGATTGGTAATGTTTCCTGTTTTCTTTGGATATCCGAGTCACACGATTGGAAGATTACTCAAATATATCCACATTCTTCGCTAAAAACATGCACTACTTTGCCCTCCAAATCCTAGACAGTTTAAATATACGCCATCTGCTTAATAATTTCCTTTCTTATCCATTCCAAAACTATGTCTTGATGCATCTAGGTTAAAAAAAAAAAGGAAATTGGATAAGTTTATAGGTTTCATATTTTCTCCAAGAGATCTTGTCAGTCTGAAGACTTTGAAGTAAACTCAGGCTTATCAGCAATACCGTTGCAGTCAGTCAGTGGATCAACTAGTTTAACTTATAAGGCGGAGTTTACCTGAAACTCTTCAGATTGAAGAAGTTTCTCGGAGAAGAAATTAAGCATTTCAACAAAGAAGAGCCTGTTCAGTTCTTTTCTTCTTTTCAAAACAAGTTTTTGATCTGTTATTTGAGGTAGTTTTATGCTGGAAATCAGGTTTGATCCATGTGGCTGAAATCGTTCCTCAGATGAACAGAAATAGTTGCGAACTTTTAGGAACAATCCAGGACCCACTAAGGCTGATGGCCATCATAGACCGGGAGACGCTAACACACCAGTATCTCTGTCACCAGTGAGGTTCATTTAAAAATCACCTCGGAGAGAGATGGAGGCAGGTCGAGAAAAAGACACCAACGGTAAAACCCAGCACAACTGAACAAATGCCTTCTGGGTAACAATTTTAGTCACACCAGACAACAATTGAGCTATTTGTTCACCCTAAAAGAAGCATGTATGAGAGTAAAGTTCAGGCCTTCAGACCTATGAACATCGACCGTCCTGCTGAGGATCTGTTCAGCAGCTGGTGGGACCGGTGCATAAAAAAAAAAAAAAGAGACGGATCCATTAAAAGTAGACAGCCTTCAGTAACCTGGAGGAGAGCAGCAAAATGAGCTGAAAGGTCATAGATGAAGGTTTCCTGTGCTTCCATTCTATGATAAAAAAAATAAAAAATACGGCTCTGTGTAACTATGGTGGAAAACATTATTTTTCCACTGACCTTCAGTTAAACAATTATCATTTTGGTTTCTAAGATTCTGGGGTTAACTCATTTTTTATTAAAACCTACACATCAAACCGTTCTGTCTTAAAAGACATTTGGAGAGAATCTTATTTATTTCTGTGACAGTGAAGTTCTTTTGTTGAAAACATGTGAATGGAAAGTTTTTGAGCGCTGATGCTGTTGGAGGCTGAGCTCTGACAGGTCAGTCAGGAAGGAGAGAGGAGGGGACGGCCAGGATGGACTGGAAGTCTGACTCCAGCACCCTTTATAAACATGCACCCCTCACACACCTTAGGATCCCTGTTAAACACATTCCCTGAATTTTTCTGCATCTTCGCAGACCTTGAAAGGATAAACAGAAAACCCTGGATTGTTAAACAGCCCTTCTTTGCTGTATTTGATTTGTTTTAGCTTCCTCACCTGATACAACGGCAGTTTTTTTTCTTCAGAAGAGAAGATCACATCAGAAGGAAGATCTTTTTTTGTTTCTTTCAATACCAGACAGATATTTTCTGCTGATATAATCACAAGAAAGCAGCTGCAACCATCTCACCAGCAGCAGCAGCAGCAGCGATGTATAGCTCCAGCTACTCCCGGGCCAAGCTTGGCCCAGAGTCCAGGCAGCCGCTGTACAGGAACAGAGGAAAGAGCTGCGGCTACTACATGAGGATCATTTTCTTCTTTTCATCCCTCATCCAGTCGCTCATCATCATCAGCCTGGTGCTCTTCCTCATCTACGGTCAGCCAGAGAAGTCTGCAGAGGAGAAACGGCTCAAGGTTAGTAACTTCTTCTACGGTAACTGCTTTGGTTGATTTAATGCCTTTTTTTATGGCTGGTAATAAACAAAAATGTGTCCGATTATCCGCTGGCGAGGAAACATTTTGTACCTTTAAACATGGTCATAAAGAACTATGCCACATTTTTCAATAAACACGACGTCAAGAAGAACACAGACATTTTCAACAGACTCTTTTTTTTTCTACTGATGTGCATGGTCTGTTTGTAATTTATTTTCCTAGCAGCATGTAATGATGTTAAGCAGCTCATTCTGCTTGATGTGTGTGTTGTGCAGGAGCTGGAGCAGGGCTACAACGATCTGAGCAAGAACCACATGGATCTGAGGAAGGAGAAAGCAGAGCTTACAGCTCAGCTGGCAGCTCGGGTGGCTGAGAAAGCCGCCCTGGAGAAAGAAATGGCGAAACAGCAAACTAAAGCCAACAACACAGAACAAGAACTCAGGCAAAGGATTGTAAGTGCAGAGGATGTAGCTTCTCAGTTGGTTACCTTTCTTCACTTTCTGTGTATTCATCCGCTAATTTTTCATCTATTTTTTTATTGATAGGCAGCCCAGGATAGGATGATAAATATGAGACGCCAGCCTTTTCCACCCGTCCAGGCCCCTCCCCCCGTCACAATTAACTGTAAGTCCAGTAATATAGAAAATTCCTACACAGTAAACAACTTTAGCTGTGTTTAAAAAGCTTTAAAGTTTATAAGTGCTCAAAAACTGTTTGGTACAGCATGGACCTAACTTTTCATATTCTGCAGGACTAAATAACAAAACTAAAATAAAGATAATACAGCATGGAAAACCTTTGTGCTTTTATATTCCACTCCTTCTCAAAAGAAAAAACAATGAATTCTCATCAATAATTAACCGTAAGAACTACTGTAAAATCAGCAATGTCTCATACATGTGCTGTAAGCAAACTTTAAATCACAAACCAATACAGTTTTAAAGCATAAACAGCCATTCTAAATTATTCTCTAAACGACTTTAAAGTAACGTCACACTGCATTCAAAATAACATAAAAAGTCTGATCAGGACAATCTTGTTGCAAAATTAACATTCTTCTCCACTCCTGCAGTTTGGGTGGTGAAAAATTCCCATTTTGAAACATCATCATAGGTGTTCCCCAAAGCTTAGTTCTTAGCTAATTGCTTTTTAGTTTATAAATAATAGATTTATCATATTTTTATTCTGATGCAGGTTTCCAAATTTATAATGATAGTATTATATGTTGGAAGTAAGGATGATCCATCTGTTGACTATGTGTAGCTAAATATGTGCATTTAGAGAACATAGTTTTATTGTTAATTGGAGCTTTATACAAAATCTAAATTAAACTGAACTGAACCTTATCGATATTTAAAGTCTAGTGCAGCATGTTTTTTTTTTTAAATTGTCATGTTGAATGGTCAAAAATCTATTTATGATCAAAAGCTTGAACCTTAGAGTCAGTAAATCTTAGTTTTTAAATCTCAAAAATGTCCTGAAAAGTGTCTGATAAATCTGGTAATCTGGATTTTGGCTACTATCTATCTATCTATCTATCTATCTATCTATCTATCTATCTATCTATATATATATATATATATATATATATATATATATATATATATATATATATATATATATATATATTTGAACAATACTGAAAATGTCATTTATTTCAGACACTCCATTGAGTAAGTGAAACACATCATACATCATAAATACACATAGTCTGATCAGAACATATACTCTAATTAATTTAACGTGACTTTATATATTGCAAATATATCACCAATGTAAGTTTACTTTGTGCAATATGAGTATTGCAAATGATTGTTTTAAATGCCATATGTCATTTATGTTCCAACTGGCAGAAATACACATTTTTCATGCTAATAAGATATTCAGCCTGCAGGATGGATTTTTACTGCAGTAGATATCAATAAATGTGGTTATTATTGAAAAGTTAATTCATCTCAGTAACTCAATTCTGTAAAATGTTAGATTGATTAATTCCACATAAAGTGATATTTTCAAGCCTTTAATTTTGTTATGTATGTTGATTTCCCACTTAAAGCTAATGAAAACATGACATCTAAGATTCAAATATTACATCCAACCAATAGAGAAGTGTTTTTAAACACAGAAATGTGAGTTAATAAAAATGTTTAATATCTACTTAAAGGTTATTTTCAAAAGTTTTTGTCCAACCAATCTGTTTGTATGATTTGATTGAAATGAATTTATAAAGAGCCTCGAGAACGTCTTGTGAATAGTCGCCACGTAAATAAAACTGAACTGAATTGGAAAAGTTCCTTTTAATCTAGTGTGATTAAAGTGTGTAGAAATTATACGATAAATGCACTAAATTACATCGGCAGGTATTCTTAAAAGGGGTGCCGGGATACTATTTAAGGCAAAGTAAAATCCTGCTGTTAACTAGAGAATCTGTGTTTTGTTTCTCGTGTGACACGAACCTTCCCTCTGAACTGTGCAGACGAAGCAGAACACCTGAGGAAAACCCTCATTCAGCAGAACAATTTGATCAAGCTTATTAACGCAAACTTCAGTCAAATGGTTGAGGATCTGACACATGAGAGGGACCTCGCCCAAAGAAATAAGAACGACTACCTACAGGAGGCCTTAAAACTGCGCAGAGATAACAGCATCCTGACGGACCAGCTCGCCGCCTACACCAGGTGCTGCCCACCGTCCCGTCCTCCCACACATGTTCTGTTTTGACTCCACAAATATAAAGACCAAAGCTCATTGCGTCTTTCCCTTTAAACCAGGAAGTGCAAAGAAGACTTTGTGCAGTCTCTGAATGGGATCCAGATGGTGACCAGCACGTTTCTGGATCGGATCAACAACCTGTTCCCCCACTCGCTGACCTTCCACCTCACCTGCAACAGCCAGCAGGAGCAGCTGGAGAAGATAAAAAGCAGCTGCAGCAACCTGTCCAGGGATGTGGAGAGCAAGTTCCAGCTGTACCTGGACAATGTGGGCAACAAGGTGCGTGAACGCAGACTGTTTGATGAAGGCAAAATCAAAGCATTTTCTTCCCATTTCTCCTGCTTTGGGTTTAACTGTTGCTTCCATGGTATTTTTTGTAGTTTACGATGAGTGTTGAATCTTTTTGTTTACATTTAACCTTTGTAGCATTTGTCCAACGTCAAATATGACACACGTACAGAAAAATCAGAAAGTATCGCTCACCTTTCGTTACTATTAACCTTTATTTCACCTGGAAAATACCATTGAATTTTATAATCTCTTTTACGAGAGAATCCTAGCTAAGACCACCAGCAGCACAGAGTTACATGGCATTGTATATAATAAGTTAATACCCATGGGGGATCTTACTGATCTGTAAGCCAATATAGTTTCTGCACAGCAATTAAACCGATAAGATCTCTGGCAAACCAACCCTGGTTCAAAATGTTCCTCAACACATTTTTTTCTCCCTAAAACCCCCTCCAACGAGCTAGCCAAACAGGAAAGCCGTTCCTCCTGGGAGGAAGTTTACTCACGGCATCATTCCTGATAAATCTAGCTAAAGAGACAGATGTCCTGTGAGGCAAACAGGAGGTCAACTCTGAGGTGAAGCCGCCCGCCCTGCTGATACAGCAGGACAAAAAGACAAAACATATCCTCAGCAAGTACATGTTTTGGCTCTCCACAGGGATATTTTATGAGGCTATAAGGTTCCTGAAGACATAAAAGGAAAAAATCTTGTGTGTTTGTGCCTTTTTTAAGGTTTCTCATTTTTTGCTGTATCTGTGTTTAAAGTATCTGTATTATCTTTTTTTATTGATTGTGAAAGTATCTCTTATACATATGCATCCCAATTTTCTCCAGGTCAAATCATCACTTTTTTTATTTTTAGTTTAACAAGTCAGAAAACAGCAATAAGTATCCCGTCGCTGAAAATATGTCGAAATAGAGGCATCTATTGTGATAGGAAAGTTGTAAGGGTTGATCATATTTGATAACCAACCGTTACTTTTAAAATATTTTGTTAAGGTTTAATTTAGACAGGACCCAGGGCCTAAATGAAAAGGACAATTTTCTGTGTGTTTTTGGGCTAAGTACAGACAAACTGTTTTTATTAGATGTCCATCAATGTCCACAGGGAATGTATGAAAATTATAGAATCTTGTCTAAATTGCAAATTGCTTAGATCCAGTTCAGTTCAGCTCATTTATGAAGCGCCACAGATGAATGTTATCTCAAAGCCTTTTACTAGACACTAGTTTTCATAAAGAAATATATCATTGGATCAAACCGATCATACAGATGGGTACAAATACAGTTATATGCAGTCTAGTCTGATCCTACACTGCAGTAATCATGTTAAATTAGCATCTAATGTAAGGGGAAATAAAAACTTTTTTAATCTAATTTTTTACAATGATTACAGTAATTAATTTCATTTTCTTTTCAAGAATTTAAATGGTTTTAAGATTATCTATTTCTAAATACTTACAATCGGATGATTCAAAAAGTTTGTATGAAGCATTGCTAACTTTAGTTACTTAGTTCCACACAACTGTGCTAAATAAAATATACAATTTCGAAGCCAATTATATTGCCATGGTTTTCAGATTAGGCTCCACGCATAATCCAACATATGACCACATTAATAAGTCTGTCATACCCAATTCAGAGCTATCTGAGATGGGACACACATCCCAGATAAACAAAGAAGACGCCTACATCACGAGCCCAAAGAGGCAATTGCCCTATTAAGAGACATGCGGCATTACATGGACAGATTTTAAGGAAATATTATCTCATCCTTCAGGTGGTAGAGATTCAAGCCCTGTCCAGTCAGCTGCAGGTGAGCAACTCCTACCTGTCCGCCAGCCTGGAGCAGTGCGAACAAAAACACAGCGAGGCGCTCGCCAAGGCTGCCAAAGACTTAGAGGAAAGGCAAAAGGCTCATGATAACCAGGTAGGTGTTGGTAAAAGAGTAAAAAAGTCCCAGAAAGCTCTAAAACAAGCTGTTTTCCTCCGTATCTGCTTTAACCTGGACCAATCAATTTTTAATGCATGAATTAAAAGGAGTCAACATTGTTTGTTTTAAAATAGCATCCATCTTTCATTTTAGGTAGAGAGATTGCTGACGGAGCAGAAATGCCAGACACGGGCCCCGAACGGCAAGGAGATTCAGGCACCGCGGGTAAGTTGCAGAAACGCAAATAAAAAAAAAGAAAAAAAAGAAACAGAGTCAAAAGGTCCGTCAGTGATCTTCCTTACATTATGGAGAGCTGCAGAGATGTAAGATTAGATGATTTGGCAGGAAGTTGAGGCTGCAGCAACAGGAAGAATGGAAAACAAGGACGTTAAATAGTTTTCAGGGCATAAAATGACTAAGACACAGTGAGGTAGTGTTGGGGAAAAAGTGCAGTAAATGTGTGATCTGTGGCAAAAATACATTTTTACCATTTGATTTAAACAATCTTCTAAGCAAGTCTTGATTCAATCTTGGTTTTGTTTCTGTTGTGGTTGAGGCAGAGAGCTAAAAGAAATCTTCCTCTGGTAGTTTTTTGCTGCATTAATCCACTAACAAGCAGATGTTTATATGAAAATACTCACAACTAAGCTTTATTTTTAACATCAATATCTCAAAAGGCACAGATGTTGAAGTTGCTGTTCATCATTTAGAGAAGAAACTAAAGTTTTGAAATAATAATGGTGGAAATTGAAGATGTCACAATTTGTCCCGAGGAAGACTTATATACATGGTCCTTAATCTTTTATTATTTTACAAATGTGGCCATTTATTTGCTAATTTATTTGAAACATTTTCACCATTATATGTGTTAATAAGTGATTTTCTTTCCTTTCAGGTTGGTTGAAATGAGCTGTCCACACATCCACTATCTGTGCCGTCGACTTTCAAAGAACAAAGACTCACTGCAACTCTGACTGTGAACACAAACATATATATAACTACCGCTATATATATATTACTATTATCAAAAGCACTGGCCCGACCTGTAAATAGCCAGTGTCATGGTAAAAAGATACTCCACCCTCAGAAAGTTTTAGGGGTTTTTGTATCAGATCACACTAAAAACGGTTTGATCTTTACCAGGTTGTGACATTATTTCAGTCAGAATCAGCTTTAATTGTCAAGTTTGTGGATACAACAGAGGAATTTGACTCCGGTTCCAGTTTGCTCTCAATAAAGACATTTTAAGTACAAGTATACAAAAAAGGAACACAGAAATATTAGTTTGTAAATATGTATATATGCGTTTCTACAAAACCAGAAGACAAGGTTGGAAGATTCGTCTCTGCTGGTGCTGCCTTTTTGTAATTGGCGCTCAGTAGTGCCGACCGGAAGGTAAAACTTTAAACAATTTGTGTCCAGGTCATGTGGGGTGTGCAGAGAGGTTAGCTGCCCTTTACTGCACCCTAGACTTGTATAGGTCCTGGTTGGAGGATAGGTCAGCCTGAAACGTACAAGAGACTGATCATTAAACAGAACCACGCAGAAATGGCAAAACTTTAGGTTTCTATGCCGTGTCAGACGGAAGTTAGCAGCCAGGTTCTGCTAATTAAAGCAATATTAACAAACCATCAGCAAGTATGACCGCTTTTAGAAAGGCCGGTCTTTAGCCAGGTAGCTGGTCTGGACCGTATGAGGTGTGCGTTCACAGGATGTGTCAGGTCTAATTACCTAAAACATCGTACAACACAGGAAAAGAAAGGCACAAAGACAATCAGTTTGGTTTGGCTCGCAAGGAGAGTAGGAAGAGACCGTACAGTTACACTCTTCAACCCACTCTGCCGGTCTCAGCGTTCTCCTTGGTTTTATTAAGTTTGGGGCGTTTCCCTAGTTACAGGACTGAGGCTGTACTGAAGGGTGGGGGAACAGGTAGTTTACAGCCTCAGTTGTCAACAAAGATACACAGCTGAGTAATCACGTTCAGTCAGCACATAATCTTGTAGCTGAGTCTTCTTGTTTCAGGAAGGGAAGAAACAGAGTGTCTTCTGTTTCTTTGCACAGACATGATTAAGCTATCATGTGAGTAATACGATTATATCAGAAGCTTACATTACTACATCATAACAAGATAAATCGATTAATGAAGTATAAACATTAATCCCAACAGGATGCAAAGATGGGAAGTTTTAAGCTACGACTTTAAAGGAGCAGGCGGTGCTGCCCGTCACACTAGAGAGGGCTAGTGGGGCATTTCCATTCTTCTACAGCAGCAAAGAGTCTCCACATTAACATTTTTCATGTTATGTCAAGTTTAAAATTAGACTTTAATACTTTTCTTGAAGGTTGCAATGAGAAAGAATTGTTTCCCATTTGGAAACAACAAACATGGAGGCACGTAGGCGGAAGGATAACGATTTGAGCTTGTGATGGTGCCACCGGACTTGAGCACCTCGTATTAAAGTCCTCTGGAGTCAAAGGTGGGGCTATGTGTCCAAAAGACGAGGGTGACTGAAACATTTTAACGAGAAATGGGACAAAATTCCTCCCAAAATGAGGTGAGCAGAAAAGCTGCTTTTACAAGCTACTGGAGCATGGGGTGAACTTCACTTTATTTTTTTTTACACACAACTTTTCCGTTTTGCTCAGAGTTTGTTTAGCAAAAAGTAAAAATCTGAAATCTGTTGTGTCTAAATCATTTGTGAACCTGGTAAAACTGGATCAGTGTTGATGTGTCCAGATTGCACATCACATCAGAGACGTGCCGACTCATCTTTAGCGCGGATGTAGGATTATTTCAATACTTGTAACTGAGTTGAATCAGCTGTGAGGTGACTCTGTGTCTGTGAGATCAGACCAGTGTGAGAAACCTGAGTGATGCGGGTGTACATATTTTTAATTGCGTGTCGCTCACCAAGTTAAAAACGGACTCTGACTCAGACTGACGCATTGTTGTCCTCGTATTGTCTCGGCGGCAGTAAAAATGTAACAAAGACTTGAGATGAGGATACAGACAGCAGCTGTCCTCTGGTCTGCAACATGCCTGCAACAGTACAAATCCACAGCTAGAAGCTCTACTTCTATTTTAGTGTCCATGGCGAGCTTAAAATAAAAAGGTCAAAACTATTAACCGCCTGTTTTATGGCTTATTTTATAGTTTTAGTCACTATTATAGGAACTGCTCTCCAGCTTTACAGCTTCCTTTTCCTCCCAGAAGCAAAATGCACATACGTTTCTGTGGCTGGAAACAGATGCTGGTCTTTTTACGATTATTAGGGCTCCATTTTGGTACACGTTCAGAGGAAAGGGGGAAAAAATAGAAACACCGTAAAGGGAAGCTTTACATATGTTCAGCATCAGGTTTCACGACCATTAAGGCTTGTGTAGATAATGTACAGATGATGTCTTCACTCTAGAATGTTTTAAGTGATAAAACAGCATTTTTTTCTGCTTCATCAAAGTGATTTTAACTTAAAATGTTTGGCTTTTAGTGACACACATATGTATAAATACACACCTTCTGCTCAACGTTTGGGCACAAGTAAGAATCTGACCAACAACTGATGTTATGTACGGTCATTACGGCCGGATTTTATGTTTTAACTTGAATCTTGAGTTTAAACCACTGTATTTCTCTTGAATATGTGCATAACAATGTGTTAATGTCTTGGATATGGTTTGTCGAATCATCAGAAAAAGCTTAAAGTAGATCGTTGAAATGTGTTTGTCCAGTCAGAAGTGGAAGCTGTTTTGAACACTGGGGGGGGGGGGGGGGGAATCTGTTTCTGAGTAGCTAAAGAAAGAGAACTGAAAAATGAACCGATGATGCAAAGTTTTGATTTGTTAGAGCTGTAAATAAAAACTATTTTGACTTGACTATCCTGAGTTGGTGTGTGATTTGATAATATCCACTTAATGGCATCAGGGGTTTGTTAGAGGACATTAAGGAACAAAACAGCATCACGAAGACCAGGGAACACAGCAGACAGGCCAGGGAGAACGTTGTGGAGAAGTTTAAAGCAGGTTTAGGTTATAAAAACAATGTTAAAAGCTTTGATCATCAAACGTGCTCATTCAATTTAGCCACAAAATGAAAAGAGTATGGCAACCCTAAACTGACTGTCCAGTCAAAGAGAGCAAACATGTCTCTCCATCTACTACATCTCTGAGGCTACTTACCTTCTCTGGGACTTTACTCATGTTATTGTGATAACGGTGTAATTTCTCATGTTTCCACTTTATTTATTTTTGGTGATGACCTCCTAGTCCTCTTTGCTATCAGCCAACTGTTTTAGCATCCAGCACAGATTCTCTATCAGGGTCAAGTCAGGACTCTAGCAGGGCCGCTCCAAAAGATCGATCATACTTCCAGTCAGAAGAACCGTGACAGTAACATTAAAAAGAGTATGAACAATTATGGAACAATAATCTAGATTGACAAGAAGAATATTGAAAGAAAGTCAAAATAAGTCTTGGCTCACAGCAGAGCAGGTAGAGGAAACAGCAAAAATGTGCAGGAGGTGCTTTGGTCAGATGAAGACAAAATTGTACTTTTGTTTGCCTAAGACTGCAGAAAACTAATATCACGCAATTTTGCACCTTCATTACCAAAGAATAGGAAAGGACAATCCAGAGGGAAAGCCTGTTAGAGGCTTGTTATAAGAATTATTATTCTGAAGTCACTATGGCCTCACACCACTCGGACAGAGGAGGCCTGGAGACCTGATGTCTGTGTATAAGATCCACTGTTTTCTGATTGCAAGGCCAAATGCTGCAGCTGCTGAGGGATACTGATTGTTTACGATAGACTGTCTTTGTTTTGTCTCATGGGAAGGCCACGGTGCAGTATTAGGGGAAGCCCGAAAAGCGACACAGACAGAGACAGGGCAGACAGAGACTGCAGCGGAACCGAAGGGTGCGATTACTTTCCAACTATGTGAATCTCTGCTCTGTTTCTCAATAAAAGTGCTGGAACGTTATACCACCGTCTTGTCATTTAGTAAAGATGGGAACTCAGTTACTATTGCTTAGAATTCCACCCAAAACTCCCACAACAAGGCTACAAAACACTTCGGACTGGAGCAGAGGTTCACCTTCACTGCAAAAAAGGAACTGAACTTAAGTGACATTTTCTTGAAATTGTCCTTGATTTGAGCAGGTAAATAAGATTATTTGCCAATGGAACGAGTATGTCGGCCCCTAAAATAAGATATTTAGATATACTGCACTTGAAATAAGATGATGGAGATGAATTGTTCCTATTTTAAGTGCAAAAATCCTATTCCATTGGCAGATAATCCTATTTAGCTGCTCAAATCAAGGACAAATACACCCATTTCAAGAAGATTTTTTTTAGTTTCAGCTCCCTTTTTGCAGCATTGCAGCAGGACACCAACCCTGACAGCCAGAGCTATACTTTCATAGTTTATCAAAGATAATTCATGTTTGGCAAACTTGTAGCAAGAAGATGCTTGGTTCAAAACCTGGGCTTTCTGCATAGAGTTTGCATGTTCTCCCTGTGCATGCATGGATTCTCGCCGGGTACTCCGGCTTCCTGCCACAGTCCAAAAACATGACGGTTGGGTTAATTGGTCTCTCTAAGTGTCCCTCAGGTGTGAGTGTGGTTGTTTGTCCTGTATGTCTCTATGTTCCTCTGTGATGGACCAATATTTGATCAACCTGTCCAGGGTACCCCGCCTCTGGCCCAATGACGGCCGGAGATAGGTACCACCCCCTCCACAGCCGTGCATGGATAAGCGGGTATGGGTAATGGATGGATGGATGAAAATTTCTAAGTAGTTTAAAACTGATGTTCACAGACATTGTGCTTCAGATCTGACTGAGTCTGAACTATTTACTAAACAATGTGCACCAATTTCTGTCTCTTAATGTGAATCTGGTGGTAAGATTTGCAGCAGTGATTGATTGAATCATAGGATTTGGTTATAAATGCAATCCACACTTTACTCATTTTCATTTCAAAATAAAAAAAAAACGGTCACAACTTTATGTTCGTTTGTTACAAGAAATCCCGATGAATGACTGAAATATTTTAGAGCAACGGCACAAAATGTGGGAAAGTCCAACAAATATTTTGTTTTGATTTGGTAAATAATCAAAATCGAAATATTCTGTACCTTTAAACTCAAAAATCCGTTTACGCTCCAATTCAAGGGGTTTATAGGATGGAGATATTTAAGATCCCTGGAAATCAGTAACAACTGCTCCAGTCACAAGTTGCTACCAGTGAAGAAGCCAGAGAAAGAGAAAACCATCTGCTCCTTTCCTTATTTCATAAGAAAACAATCCTTCAGCCTCACTTTTCTGATGGATGTGAACACTACAGGTGAGTCAGTCTGTTTTCTGCGAGCAGGAAATCCTTTGTTTAACATAAAGTGTTTGTGATTCCATGTATAGAGTCCCGGATGCTCTCACACTCACTGTTTCACATGGATACAGGGTGGATCTGGCGGGGTCCAGCTACGTCAGCACTTACATCTCAGGACGACTACTAATCAAAACCACAGGAAGCTTCCAGACAGTTTAAAGTCCTGGTAATTAGTCAATATGTGACAGCAAAGTTGGGCATTAGCGAAACCCTGTGAAACAATGTTAGGAATAGACTGAGCCAGCAATATTCACCTGCCATCAGTCCCAACTTCTTTATTAAATTATTTATTTATTCAAACTCCGTTCTTGCCTCTCTTTCTAAATTTCAAGATGAAACAATTATTTCTTAGTTATTTCTAAAGTTATTAAATTGATGCAGTGAACAAGCTCTTGTTTCTAACAACCATGGCTGGAGGCACATCCTGTGGTTGCGGAAAAGTTGTTGACCCGTTTCAGAAAGGTCAGATGATTTGCGTGCATGAATGTTAAAAGTTGAGTGGAAGGACAGAGGGGAATAACCCTTAAAAGGGACACATCATGCTTTTGAATGCCTTCCTTTTCACATTTGATCCATTCAGTTGTGGTCTATATAAAGTGGTACAGCAATGCTTTGGTCTTAAATTCCCTGTTCCTGCTGTCCATCTTTTACCTCTGTTCTGAGGTGCGTTTGAGTGCGCCTCGTTTTGGAGGACTCTAAATGCAACGGAGACTCCAAGTACACAACAAAATGTAATTTAAGGGCTAAAAAGGAGCATTTTGCAAGATACGTCCCCTTTAAAGAATCGAGAAGCGTGTTCATTTAAAGATCTTGGGTGGAAGTTACAAGTCGTGGTCTATGGCTGGTCACTGCACAGACTTAACCAGTCGGTCGAGGCAGATGACAGTTCACACTGAGCCCGGTTCTGCTGGAGGTTTTTCCTTCCCGTTAAAAGGGAGTTTTTCTTTCCACTGTTGCTTCATGCTTGCTCAGTATGAGGGATTGCTGCAAAGCCATGGACAATTAAGATGACTCTCCCTGTGGCTCTACGGTTCTTCAGGAGTGAATGCTGCTTGGAGAGACTTGATGCAATCAACTGGTTTCCTTATATATGACATTTTTTTTTTTACCAATCTATATAATCTGACCCAATCTGTATAATCTGATTGAATTTGACTTTGAAAAGTGCCTTGAGATGACATGTTTCATGCATTGGCGCTATATAAATTGAACTTTATTGAATTGAACATGACCACCATGTCAGAGAGCCAGAGGAACGTCAAAAGCGTGTTACTGGGTCAAAAAAGAATACAAGATATCACCCCCCCCCCCCCCACCCCCAAAGATCCACAACCCTCTTTTTAGATAAAAGCAAATATTACATTTAATTTGAAAAGTAAATCTTTCAAAGAATGGAGGAAATAATGGAGAGGCAAATATTTAAACATTGTTGGTATCCCTCCTGAGGCTTCAGAGTATGAGATGATTTGGGGAGCGACGTCATCAGCTGTCGTGAATCTCGTCTTTCTTTTCAAATCTAAAGTCAGCACACCCCTCAATCAGAGAAGTAACAATACATGGTTAAATAAACATGGTATTCTTGTGCTTAGCAGGCCTGACCTAAATCTCACAGAGAATCTATGGAGTGTGAAGATGAGAAGCACAAGTTTATTTAACACTTCATGAGAGGTGGATCATCACCATGCGACACCGCACTGATGCAGTAATTCAGGCAAACAATTCAATTCAATTCAATTTTATTAATATAGCGCTCTAATATAGCGCCAATTCATGAAACATGTCATCTCAAGGTACTTTCCAAAGTCAAATTCAATCAGATTACAGATTGGTCAAGAAAATGTCCTAAGGAAACCCAGCAGATTGCATAAAGTCTTGACAAGCAGCATTCATCACTCCTCCTGAAAGAGAGTAGAGCCACAGGGAGAGTCGTCTGCATTGCAGATGGCTTTGCAGAAATCCCTCATACTGAGCATGCATGAAGCAAAAGTGGAGAGGAAAACACCCCTTTAACAGGAAGGAAAAATCTCCACCAGAACCAGGCTCAGTATGAACGCTCATCTGCCTCGACCGACTGGAGGTTAAAGAAGACAGAGCAGAGACACAACAAGACAGACAAACAAGCACAGAAGCACTCATTGATCCAGTAATCTGTTCTACATTATATGGTAATAGCGGGTGAGCCGTCTTCCCTGGATGATGTCACAGCTAACAGAACGCCAGACCAGGTGCTCCTACTATGAAGAAAAAAAAATTACAAGAGAACAAAAAGTTAAAAGCTGAAATAACAAGCAATGCAAATTGGAGAACAGTAGGTTACACGCCACCGAGAGCATGTGTCGTCATCCTGGTTTCCGTTGCGCGTGCTGTCTCCCCATCACAGTTGATACGGCTGAACCACTTCTTTCAGGATCCGGCCCGGTGCTTCTGTCCAACAGAGGTGTGCTAGCAGGACCATGGCAGCGAGGACACAGAGGATGATGGCCCCAAATCCTGCACCAGCCCTGTGGTGCCTCCCACGGTTTGGGACGTCCGCCATCGCACTGTCCCTCGGGTCGTCCAATCAGCAGATCCCACGGAAACATGGATCTGAAATCAAAATTAGTACTGCAATAAGACAAAAGAATTTGATTAGCTTTCTCTTCCATAACATTTATCCATTTTTTCCTCCCCTGAGAAAAATACTGACACTGTTGCATCATTCCCTTGTGAAATGATTTCAGCTGGTCTAGGTGGGCCATTTTTTTTGTCTCACCCAAACTTTGGCTCCTGGTTTATCTGTTGAGCCAAACCCCCCCTTGTACCTCTTACAGTGATGTTAGTGGGGGCAGCCACCCCTTCAACCTCTGTCATTTCATATGGTTTCACTAGCAGTTGTGCTAGTTTATCTCCTTTCTCAATTACCAAGGGATTTTCTCCTTGATAATCCCCATCAATCACTTCAGCTTGTATTGTCATTAACAGCTGAGGCCTGCAGCTCCACAGGCCCGGACATCATCTTTCCCAATGACACAGCTTGTTGTATGGCTTCCTTAGCCAAATCTAATGCTCTTTGCTGTGCTTCTTCCCAAATAAAATTTTCTTTTTCAGGCACTTTTCCGAATTGGAATGACCACATCCTTGTGCCATAAAATGATAAATTCCAGCCAATAATGCTGAAATATTTTTAACTCCAGTATTAAGCATTTACGTATACATTAATACATTTTTCATTCAGATAAAATCACAAGTTTTATTGTTCATTTATTTTTTACTCTCTTATACACACATATAATTCCTGAGCAGTTTCTCAGTTTGTCAAATGCAGAGACAGTAAGTCTGCCCCTGGAGCAATTGGCCTAATATTCAATTGGGCCACTGCTTGCATCAATTTAGGCTTCCGATGTGTCAAAATCCTTTTTTTCCAAGGATTCTTTCACCAGTCCATTCATTCACAATCAGCCCAGCAGCTTGCAGATAATATGGAATGTGATAAATCCATTCCACCTGTGTTCCTGTCCTTTTCTGATGTTGACATGATTCACACTGCTAGATGGCTGTTTTAATGTTATCTTCAATCTGTCCTCCCACTGATGTCCATGCTGCACAATCCAAATGATTTTCACGAATATCCTGATTAAATACTCCCTCCATGCTGAACACTTTTACTTGTTTCTCAAGAGTTAACTCAAACTCCAGTAATTTTCCACTGTAAGTCTCTTATGCTCCGGAACTATTCTTAGCTCCCTAATACGCATTTCTACACACACGGATTTACACACAAAGTCCCATTTACACGCACACTCCTTTACTCATTCACACACAATGAACTCATTTTAACCGACAAGATATGACAAAGACAACATATCAGACAGCTTGCGTGTTGGCCGGATTCATGCTGTTGTTTCCACGCAGTGGCACAGATCCACAGTAGGACACCATACCTACAGTGAAACACGGTGATGGGAACATCACATGGTGGTATTTTGTCTCTTCAGATGTAACTTGTTTTCAGATGAAATTCTGAACCGTTCCCAATACCGGTCAAAAATCCTTCATTTGTCTACAAGAAAAAGGGATTTAATTTATTTTTGCATTACTTTAGGTTGAATTATTCAACCAGATCAACAAAAGCATCACTTTCGCAGAACAAATAATGCAATCTAGGAATGTACTAGGCAGAGCTGATGCATATTTCCTAAAAGAAGCTTGTAACAAATCCAATATCAATAACGCAAATAATAAAACATAAAATAAAACAGGCATAAAAACAAAGTACACAGCTGATCATGGGGGAATAACAAACAATTAAAGCTGTGTTGAAGGCCAAGGAAAAAAGGTGAGTCTTTAAAAATCATTTAAAAGAAGACAGTAAAGGTGCGTGCCCAACATGCAGCGGTAACCCGTTCCACAACATATGAGCTGAAACTGCAAAAGCCACATCTCCTCTGAGCTTCAGCCTCGACCATGCAGCTGGTCAGCCGACCTTAGAGACCGTAAAGGATGCTACGGTTGAAGCAAGTCTGAGGGATAGTGTCGAGCAAGGCTGTTTAAGCATCTAAAAACAAATACAAGAATTAAAAAGTATTATTAAGAATCGCAAATTAATTCAAAAGTAGGATGCATGAGAACCCAATTTCTACAATTACAATAAACATCTCTATCCAAAGAGATATAATCTACAGCTTTGGTATTTTTAGGACGAAGCTCCAAAATTTATCACCAGAAATCAGTGTGACAGCAAGTCCCGCTTTTAGCTCAAACTCCCCCTGCGCCGTTATTAATCAGGGGAAAACATGAAAGAGAGACGGAGAGTTGACAGAGCGACGCGGGAAGAGGAAGGGTCACCTCGCTCAGACTGACTCAAACATACGCAGAGACATGAGTTACGTCGGGCGGCAGCAGGCCGACTGTCGTCAGAGGCTGCGAGAGAAAAACCAGGCGGGGGAAGAAGGGCGAGGAGTTCAACGAGGAAACATAAATATTTGATCGAGGTCAGATTGACAGGCGAACAAAGGGTGCAGAGATCATTGCCTCCAAAAACTCCCTTTTCCCACTGGAGGGAGAAAAGCCGCTCTGACTACCGTCTTATTGTCCATGATCCAGAACGGCAGTGGAAATGTAGTAGAATAAAAAAAAAAAAAAGATACAATGAGCTCTGATTTCATCAAATGCAATCCTACAATACTTTTAGTAAGACCATGAGACCATGAGAAGGTAAAACATTTACATTTAAATCTTTTAACTAGGAGAATACACAATCTATTGAATAACAACCGTCATCATGTCAGTGTGTGCAACAATGCAAGCGATATTTGGATCCCTCTGAACCGCATCGAGTTCATAAGGTAGAATCCAAGCAATGATGTAGGAGGGAAAGGGCGAGCAGCTCCCGCAGGTAAGAGACGTTTCACTTTGGGACAAAACGCAACAGCTGATTGGTCCATTACTGACGAGCCTCGAGGGTTGATTGACAGGTGGAGTCATGTCAGTAGGCCGAGCTTTGACTAGGCCACTCCAAAAACCTTTAAAGAGATGAATTTACAGATCACAAACTGATGGCGAGAACCTTCTCCTTCAGCAAATTGTCAAGATAAGAACACTGCTACCACCATGTCTGACTGTAGGCCTTATTGTTTCTGAAAATACTAACAAAAAAATCTGTTTTGTTTCATCAGGCCACAGAATATTTTCCCAAAAACTTGAAAGGCATCAATATGATTTAATGCTTTGCCGTGTGGTTGGCGTTGTGACGATGTCAGACTGATGGACGGCAGCGGCTTTGGCTCACGTGTTCATCGTTCTTTGATTGCTTTGGATTGATAAATAATGTGTTTATTTTGTGATATTTTAGCCTACTTCATGTTGTTGAACAGGTTCTGTGGAAGTGATTTGGCGATTCTACAGGTCAGAGTAATCAGCTCTGTTTGGGGCTGAATTAGTAGTGAAATTACACCGAATAAACACCCTTAATTATGGTTAATTCATGATTTAACAAGAGGAGAGATGACTTTTTCCATATAGGGCCTGGTTGTTTTGGGTAGCTTTTTAAATTCAATAAATGAAACCATTGTTTGAAAATTGAGTGTTGTATTTAGTCCGGTTATGTTTGAAATTATTTTGATCACAAAAAACATTTAAGTGTAACAAACAAGCAAAAACAAGAAAGCTGTTTGGGTGAAAAGATATTTTTTAGATCACTGCATTTATTTCGAACATGGAGAGTTTCCTCTGAAGTTGTCAAGCCTTAGACAAGCAACGCATGTTTAAAACATTTAGAAAAACAATAAAACAAAAAAATAATAATAATAAAATCAATTCAGTGATAAACATCCACTCAGTCGGTGGACCTTGGAGAGGTCACAGCTGATTTTCTTCTCAGAGCTCTAAAGCTGTTGTGCTGCAGTCACACTTGGCCTTGGAAAACTACTTTAGATGATGACTGAGTCCGTGCCAGACACTTGTTCAGTCTATTGGGCCCCTGAGGCATTGCCAACATCCCTAAACTATTTCAGTTGGATGAAAAAAAATATATTTTTGTCCTGGGAACGGAGGTCGTCTGCAGCCAAGAACAGAGAGTGGACTATTTGGACCCTGAGTGTGCCTTGAAGCATGGCACAGTGCCCGCTCTGTTCCAGTTACTTAACAGGTCCTGTGGAAACACGGCCTTCCTCTCTGAGCGGGCAATGATTACCTGCGCTTCATTATTATTTTTTATTTTTTTTTCACTCTCGCTTCTCTATTTTCCAATGCAGAAGTCTTTGAAGATGATATCCAGGATCTCCTCTGCTCCGACCCGTCCGGTGATCCTTCCCAGGCCGGTGAGCGCTAAGCGGACGCCCTCAGCTGCCAGGGCGAGGTCAGAGTCGCGGTATCGCCAATACTGAGCGAGGGCGGCCGCGCACTGCTGCAGGTGGGCCCTGTGACGGGCCTGGGTCAGGGTGGGCGCTCCAGAGAGGGGGTCGGCACACCTAGAGAGGAAGTCAGGAGAACAAATGAACATGAGCTATAAAACGATCATTACTTTTTGTGCTTTAGCTTGCAGAAGAAAAATCAGACCAAGAATAACAAACGCGGGGTTAAAGTCATAAAATCTCCTCAGCAGCAGAGCACAAAGCGTTTATTTACTTTCTAAAGCAGCATTGGCCTTACTGTACATGACAACACCTAGAAAAAAACGTGTATGGGAAGTTATATTCAAAACAATGTGTGTACTTACAGTAATCTAGTCATTTTATATAGAAACAGTACATAATGCCTCGTTCTATTCAAAGACAAATTTAATTAAAAATCAAAACATTGTGATAATAAAACTTACATTGTTTGAACGGTGCTTTGCAGCACAGTGAGGAAGTCCTTCAGTCCTTCACTGGTTTGACAGGAGATCAGGCACACAGGAGGGAGTCCAGATGTCCCTCTCAGCCCCAGACTTAGCTGCTCTCTCTGAGCCTCGGGGAGCAGATCAGTCTTATTTAGCACCAGGAGACACCTGCCTGCAGAATTCAAATCAATTCAATTCAATTTTATTTAGTTAGCACCAATTCACAACACGTCATCTCAAGGCACTTTACAAAGTCTAATTCAGTCAAATCATACAGACAGATTGGTCAAAAAGTTTCCTATCTAAGAAAACCCAGCAGGTTGCATCAAGTCTTGACAAGCAGCATTCACTCCTCCTAAAAGAGCGTAGAGCCACAGTGGACAGTCGTCTGCATTGTTGATGGCTTTGCAGCAATCCCTCATACTGAGCATGCATGAAGCGACAGAGGAGAGGAAAACTCCCCTTTAACGGGAAGGAAAACCTCCGGCAGAACCAGAACCAGGCTCAGTGTGAACGGACACAACAAGAGAGACAAAAAGCACAGTCCGTTCTATGTTATATGGTAATAGCGGAAACACAGACAGAATCTGTTGTTTTAATGAGATTTTACATTATTAGACAAACAAAGTAGATCATTATAGTGAAGAAAAAGGAAAATAATACAAGGTTTTCATTTGTTTTTACCCTGAAAATATGAGAAGGGTGTCATGCATTTATATTCAGTAAAGTTTAATCTAATACCCCTAAATAAACTCAATCAGCTACCATCAGACATCACCTGTTTATAAAATAGTCCTCCTGTGTGTAATATAATATCAATATAAATCCAGTTGTTCTGTGAATGCTTCAGAGGTTTGTTGGAGAGCATTAGGGAACAAACAGCTTCATGGGTAGAGTAAAGTAAGAGTAGCACTATTTCAGTATATTCTTACTTCAGTAGAAATAAAAAGTGTCCATCAATAAAATGACTCAAATTAAAAACAAGTGTTCAGTAATGTGAGTACTTAGTACTTTAGTAGTACTATTCAATCTGGTTTTATTTGTGAAAATGATGTAAACAAACAGACAAAACATAAAAGGAAACGCAGGTTCTGGTCCTTAGAATAATAAAATAAAAAACGACAACATAAAACCTTTAAAACCAATACTTACATCAGGTAATGTACACATGTTAAAACAGTGCAAAGTACTTCCAGTGTTCATATCTACAGTTTACTTTAAAATCACTTGACCTCCATATGGCACAGCAGGCTCAGCAGACAGAAAATAACATTAGAACAAGGAAGCTTGCTTTCAAACCAGAAGTCTCACCAGATACCGCTGCACTTGTGGGTTTCAGGCGCATTTTTTATTAAAACGTGGCTGTTCGTCTTTCAGTAAAGTAACACGAGGTGGGAAGAGTAGCCAGAAATTGTACTAAAGTAAGAGTAGCGTCAGTGTCAAAATAATATTACTCAAGGAAAAAGAAATAAAAAATTAAGGTGCATGGAAAATACTTCTAGAAGTAAATTTATTTCCTAGAAATGTTTCAAGTAAACTAGTAATTAGTTACATCCCACCTCCGATGCAGATCAAGGAACGCAGCAGAAATGTCAGGGATAAAGTCGGAAAAAAGTATAAAGCTTGGGAATGTTAAATAAAACAAGCATTGAATGTCAATCCATCACCCAAAAAATGGAAATATGACAACTGCAGAGCCACCAAGAAATGTCCGTCCTCCTAAACGGACAGGATGGACAGGAAGCTTATTAATGAGGGAAGCTGCAAAGAGATCCTAATGTGGCTTTGAAGGAACTGCAGATATCCACAACTCAAGTGGGAGAATCTCTTAAAAGTACTTTATTACTCATACATACATACATACATTTCACAAACCTTGCCTCTATGAAAGGAAGAGTGGCAGGAAGAAAACCATGCTGACAGAGGGCCACAATGAGTGCTTTTTGTAGTTTATCATACCTATATTAGTCATATAGGGAGACGTGGCAAACATATGGAAGAACACTGCAAAAAGGGAACTAAAAGTAAGTAAAATTTTCTTAAAATATGTATATTTTTCCTTGATTTCAGCAGCTAAGTAACACTATTTGCCAATGGAATGAGAATTTCTACCCCTAAAATAAGGCAATTAGACATCCTGCACTTGAAATAAGATGATGGAGATGAATTGTTCTCATTTTAAGTGCAAAAATCTTATTCCATTGGCAAATAGTGTGATTTACCAGCTCAAATCAATGAAAAATACACTAATTTCAGGAGGATTTTACCTACTTTTAGTTTCCTTTTTGCAGTGAAGGAGATCCGGTCAGATAAGTCCAAAGTTTCAGTAGGTGGGCCGCATTCAAAACATTAAGTGTTGCAGCAAACAAACACAACGCGTCCCCCCTGAGCACAGCATTAGCATAAAATCAGAGAACCAGTCAATACGCCAGTGGTAACTCTGGATGAGCTGTAGAGATCCACAGCTCAGGTGGGAGAATCTGTGGAAAAGATAACTATTAGTCATAGCCTCCACAAATCTGGCCTGAAAATGTAGAAAGAAGACGTCTATTGTTTTTGGAAGAAAGCCATTAACACTGCAAACTACACTAAATGCAACATTAGCATAGTGAAATATTGTGGTGGAGGCATCATTTTGAGGGAATGATCTCCTTCAGCAGAGACCGGGAAACTGGTTAGGCTGTATGTGTAAGTTCACTACCACTGTACAAATACAGCCTGGCCCACAACAGAATCAGTTAAATCAAAAAATAGCCATGTCTTAGAAGGGCCTAGTCAAAGTTCATGCCTAAATTTAATTAAGATCATGTGACTCTACCAATCAAACCTGACCGAGGCTTAAGCTGTTTCTTAAAGAAGAAGCTGGTAGAGAGAGATGCTGTCATCAATGACCTAAAGCCAAGAAGTTTTGAAAAAGTTAATATGTAAATCAGTTATGAAACAGCTAGAAAATACCATAATGAGTTTGTTTTTGACCTTAATATACCTCAACTCTGCTTTATGACCAGGACGGTGTTTACTCATAAACACAAGTGAACCGTGTCCAAAATTCAACAGATCTTCAACATAGGAAACACAAATCTTCTCTTAATTGCAAATATGATAAACACATGATGACAAATGTTTGCATAAATCCTTTCAATACTCATTGTTGCCAAAAGTACATGAAGCGACATTACTTGACAAATTTAACTAACCGATGAAGGTCAAATGGGTTGCTTCCTGAGGCCGTAAAGAAATACCTGCTTCAGGCTGCTCCTGAGAGGTCAGGACACTCTCCAGGTGCTTCAGCAGGACGGCGGCAGCTCGCTGCACCTCAGAGGGGAGGATGGTGGAGTCGACCACCACCAGAGTCAGATCGGCCTGCTGCACCCTGAGACAAACACAAACAGCATACAGTTCAGCCTGGCAGGCCCCTGCCTTTCTTTCCTGATAGAAATACATTTTAACACTAAAGATAGGAGTTTGTAGCAGGTGAAAGAAGCACTTTTTTTTCTTTCTAGAGTCTAATGGTTGGCTAAATCTGTTTAAAAGAAAAGGATTTATTTCTCACACTGCAAAAAGAGAACTAAAAATAAGTAAAATGTTCTTTAAAGTTAGTGTATTTGTCCTTGATTTGGGACAGTAACTAAGATTATCTGCCAATGGAATGAGTATTTTTACCCCTAAAATAAGATAATTAAATATACTGCACTTGAAACAAGATCATGGAGATGAATTGTTCCTATTTTAAGTGCAAAAATCTTATTCCATTGGCAAATAATCTTATCTACTTGGTCAAATCGAGGAAAAATACTCTAATTTCAAGAAAGTTTTACTTATTTTTAGTTCTAATTTTGCAGTGCAGACGTGTTTTTTCATCATTTCAGCAAACTAAATCTAGTCACTGCCATATTGGAGTCAGTCTTTATGACCTGAAAGGAAATTCAAACAGCCCCTGATCCCCTCGGATAGAGCTGGAAATCTTCAAAATGTGAATGTTTTTATGACCTTTAGTGTTTTTTTTGCTTATAAAAAGTATCTTCTGTCCTTATTATGTTGTGTTAGATTATTCTAAGTCTGCACCTGATTGGTTGATTAGTGACTAGTTAAGACTTGGCAGCTTGGGCAGCTGGAATCAGAGAGAGGTTTTGCCCGACCAAGATGTTAAGAAAGCCTAATCAGCTTGTTGAAATTCAAAACATATCTATTGGCATCAGACGCTTTGCTTGACATGTTTAAATGTCCCTTAGTGACTTTCTCTGAGTGCCTCACACGGTTCTGGTTTCAAAGCAGAGAAGCACAAAGACATCCAAAAGAACGACGTGCCAGAATAACAGACCGCTGGCAGTGTCTGAGCGACCTTCAGAAAGACAGAACCACCGTTGGAGCAGAAATGCCACATTTCCTGCTCAGAGGGGGAAAAAGGAGGTGGCAGAACCCCCAGACCTGATCTTCAAGTGGTTCAGAGAGCGTAAACATTTGCATCTGACCCACAAAGGAGACAACCTCCTTTCCTGTTTTGACGAGGTGGCTCTGGTGTTGGATGCTGACGGATCAAAGGTTATTCAGAAACTTTCATTTACTCCTCCTTTGCTCCTCTCCCAAACTTTCCAACACAAAATTAGGCAGTAGGCCTTAAACTCCTGAGAAACAAACATTCCGATAAAAAGTTGGAATTTCTTCAGCTTAGATAATATTCAGAAATATTAATTTCTTATTCTAAACTCTTTCTGCTGTAATAGTTTGAAACATTAGCCTCTTTATTATCTTTGAGTCTTTTTTTTACACATTATATAATTAGCAAAGAGAATATAGTGATTAATGATTAAATAAATTATTGATATCTTTTGTTTTTATCTTTCTAATGGCTGTCCTTTGATTAAAATTTAATTATTTTCTTTGAAACTAAACAAGTTTATATTAGAACAATATGCAAAATGTCGTAGTTTTGTCTAAAATTATGATAAAATTTGTTTAATTGGAAGGTAAAAAAAAAAATCATCTTTAGACAGATTTTGATCAATCATGATGAAGATGATAAAACTGATTGTTTTATGTGCAAGAACATATTTTAACGTTGCTTTTCAACACTTCAAGTTATTTCCATGTTGTTAGCTGATCAGAAAATTTACCCAAATCTCAACTTTAAATCACCAACTGAAGGAACCCTAAAACCAAACACTGCTGCAGGCACAAAGCGGGATTGTAAATCTGAATTAATTAAACTGTATTACATAGTTGCAGAGTCTCACAAATAGGTTTTTCTTTAGGCTACACAGCTTTTATTTGCACTGTGAATGTTTTTGTTGTTGCTTTCACTTCACTTCATCACACAGCTGATTTTCCTTGTATAATTTGATTTGTTTCTCTTTCACCCATTTATTCCTGTAAAAAACAGGGATAACTGCCTTGCTGAAGGTTTACATGTTACGACAGACAGTTTTTAACTCAGTTTGCGTAGTTACAGCTGTCATTTTAGTTGTTTTGTTTAATTTAAGGGAGGTGAAGCTTCTCATTGTATCGGTCAGGGTCACATTATTTTCTGTAGGGTTTTTCCAATAGGATTTTTCTCAAAGAAGTGGCATTTCTTTGTGTATACATTGTGCCACTTAAAGAAACAATAGCTATGATAGCCATTCATTTATTACTCTGACAGAACCCTATTTGAAGTGTTGCTGCCTTGCATCCATCCAAGTGTAAGGTAGCAGTAGGAGTGGCAGCGGATGCTCGTACTCACCACGTCCTTCCTGTAGTGACCCGGGTCACGAGCTCCAGTCCTGCTCCCTGCACACCGGTTTCCTATAGAACACAAAGTGCCCACCCTTCCTATAGAGTCACCAAGCCGGAGCAAGTTTAGTCCAACATCTGGGTTATTTTAAACCCTTCTTTATTTGGATCTAAACTTGTTTATCATTCAAGGCTCTCCTTATGGATATAGAAAACATAACGGAGACGTTTGCTGATTAAAATTTGTTTTTATACAACAAAATTCCATACTCTAAACTAGAGTTTTCTTATTTAAAGCTTTTCCTAAGAATTCTTTACTGTGGTTGTGTTTTAATCCCGCTACCACGAACCTTTAAACCCTCAGAACTTCAGAACTTTAAACCTGCGGCCTCATGATAGTTGAAATGTATGATATTTCAACAATATAACCAGTAATTAAACAGTGGCTTCAATCACTCACTTTGTCACACCCTCCAAAACTTGGTGCTAAGTTCTAACTTTAAAATTAATTTAGGTAAAAAATGCTTCTGTATGAACTTGAATTTGATGCAGAGGAAACAAAAACAGGAATGCCATTCAAGGTTACAATTTGGTGTTCTGCAGGTAAAACTCCTGATTATTTTACTGCTGCTGCACTCAAAGTTACTCTACTCTTCCAAGGAAAAGTCTAACGTTGACCTGGGTTGTAACTAGTGTTGCACCGATACCGATACCAGTATGGGACGGGGCCCCGATCCAGCACTAAAATGGTGGTATCGGTATCGGTGAGTACCAACAAATAGGACACCGATACCATTTTGATGTTTGTATGTCACTTGAACACAGCCTTCTCTCTCCAGACTAGTATTATACATGTTATATAAGTTCATGAAAGTTGCACTATTTTGGCCTTTGAGAGCCAAAACTCAGGGTCTAAAAGTGATTATTCAATTAATAATGTAATCTTACTGTTGCACTACTATTATACATGTTATAATTTCACAAATGTTGCACTATTTTGGCCTTTGAGAGCCAAATGTTTATTCAACTATTGTCACCCATTCCAGGTAGGCAATAAAAAGTTCTACTACCCTAAGTAGTATGCAGTTCTTCATATATATACACTCATACACATCAATTTCAAACAGACGGTATCGGTATGGTATCGGTATCGGCCAATACTGCGCAACCAGGTATCGGTATCGGGGCCAAAAAATGGCATCGGCGCAACACCAGGTGTAATGAGACCTCAGAATATAAAAAAGGCATTAATTTGCTCAAAAGAAGCTAGCTAGTAGCTGTAAGCATGTGATGTTAGGTAGGTATGGAATAACATGAGCCCAATCATATGAAGGTGAGTATTTAAGCTTGATAACATGTGACAACGCTAAAAGTAGTTATCCAGCGGTGTTGACAGGCTAACAAACCCTTTTGGTTGGACTGGGACAACCCGCCAACACGCATTTGAAAAACCCTCTGGTCTAGAAAAATCCAGCCTTTAAATAATTTATCCAGTAACATTTAGGAAGATAGAGAGTAACAAAAAAATTGTATTTCTAGACACCGTGAAAATAGTGCAATAAGCTAACCGTTAGCTGCTAACAAAGCTAAAGTTAGCATCTGCTCATTGGTTTTCTACCAGCGATAACGTGCCAGATTTAAACACTTTGATCCAACCTTAACACACTGGTTCTACAAAGTACCGATTTAGATTTCAAAAACATGGTATTTGCCAAAACATAAAAAAAGAGAATTTTCCATACTTTTTGGCATTTTTTGAAATTTGTGAAACCTAAAAAAAAAAAACAAGACATATTCTAAGGATCAGGGTAATGTATATTCGGACAAGCCTAATTTCTTGGAGTATATTTCCTTTGTTATCCTTTATTCATAGGAACCCAACAGCAAAAAGGGGAGAAGTGGAAAGCAAAAAATGCATAAAATTGTCTGGAGGACTGCGTTGATGGGCACTAATAAATCCTGTTTAAGATGTACTTGCTTTACCACTGAGCCATGCAGTGCTTCGCAAATTCTGTTTTAAACTATCCCCACACAATTTCATACATCAATGAAATGAACTAAAATGATCCATTATATATTCTTCTACTTGATGTGCTTTTCTTTAGCTGTTATAAATGTTTCATTTTATCCGATTTTAATTGACTGTAGAGGTCCTGCAGTCACTATTGCTTAATTTTAAACAAGATATTTAAATATATTTGGCATCAGCACCTATCTTTTAGCATCAAAACAAAAGGCTGAGCCCCGCAGCACTCTTTTAATCTTGTTTTATTTATTTATTTGCAGTGATGCAGTGCTTTATTATAGCGGATGAGTTCTCTGCCTGCCAAAATCACAAGTAGTTTGGGAAACACTGGACTTTCATTCTCTCGGACAAGAAAATAATAATGATTTCAACTGATTAGTTTGAAAAGCCCTGACAAGATTTAAAACAACTATTGAAAGAATCATTATTATTATTATTAAGCTTCTTCCTTTACTTTGTGTAAAATGCCGCTTGTTTATTATGTAAGGTAACTCATCACAGTCCATCTAAATGTTTTTCCACTTGAATGTCCATTCTGTAAAGCAGTGATGACAAATGCACCAAGTATTCTTCCCCTGATGTAAACGTTGGACGCTGCTTACAGTGAATCATTGCAAACATACATCCAATCTGTCCACAACAATTGAAAAACCACTTTGGAAAAAACAGCCACAATGAGGATAGATGTCTCGTAATTATGTAACCTCCAGAGTGTGTTTGTACCATGTATTTATAACTGTGTCTCAGTATTATTATAAACTGTGGCAGCTACACAGACATTACAGAAAAGACTTATTTCTTCCTTTCTTTGTTTTGCGGCAGATACTTCACTGGCTTCCAAACTAATTTGTTCTGTTAAATTACACACGTGAGCACTTGCTGAGGCAGCACTCAACACACATCCTTGTTATTTACAGCTATCCTGTTTATCCAAGTCAAGCACCAACATGAAATTCTTTATATTTGTACGGATATAAATGAAATAGCAGCTGAATGAATTGCTAAAATGCTACATTTGCTGCCTCTCCGTACCTCTCTCGAGCCCGACGAACCCCCTCCTGCTCCACCAGGTCTGGGCTGTCTCTGAGACCCGCCGTGTCGCTTAGCAGGACAGGGAAGCCCCCGATGTCCAGGGCCGTCTCCACTACGTCTCTGGTGGTCCCGGCAATGGGAGAAACAATAGCTGCAGGTCTCTGGCCTGAATTTTAAAGAAAGTAAAAAAAAAATATTCACAACTAATATCATGACATTAAGCTCAGTTTCTCAAACAAACTTATTTGTTTTTCCCATCTGTACAATGAATCCAAAATAACTTCACAGAATATTTTTAAACTAAGAAAATTATACAAAAGAAGAAAAGTCTTTAGGTGAACAACACTCAGTTTGTACCTACTAGCTATTTTACATACACACATTATATATATATATTATATTAACAGAACATATAATATATATGATATTATATTAATATTATATATATATTAATATTATATATTAATATTATATATATATATATATATATATATATATATATATATATATATATATATTTTTTTTTTTTTTTAATATAATATTATATATATATATATATATATATGTAGAAAGTGCAACTGGGTGAATGTGGCTCTAGTGTAAATCAGTTTGGGCCGTCAGTGTGACCAGAAAAGCCTTGTATAAATTCAGCCCATTTACCGTTCAGTCCATTTTAACTGCTCATATGGGTGCAAGTTTGTTAAAGGAATCGTTTTTCCACCAACACTTTCAATAAAACCAAAAGTTGCCGCTCCTTGCATTTGCCTCCATCAACAGAAGGAGATATCTACTGCGCTGCAAACGAATGATTCAAGCAACATGGCCAACAGAAAAAGACACGTTGTCCTGACCCCAAATTCTCAAACTTTCAACCTCATTGTTTCTCTGTGATGAGCAGGAAATACCACTCTTAAGCCCACATGACCTGAAAAATCTCCTGGAAACACCTTGGTGCTTGATAACGCAAGACGCCTTCTAGAGTAGAGGTCCTGTAGGGCTTATGGATTAACAAGTCAAAGCTGTTTATTTGGCAGGAATGCCGACAATCTGTGGTTTTCAGATATTAGAATGTTGGTTTTACTCTGAATTTAATGCAAGGACACTAAACTACCTATTTATGACTGGACAGTAGTTTTGAGATTAGGGCTGGACGTTATAGAAAAAAAAGCACATAGATAAAAATCATATTGATTTTGATCGATATTGATAATTATCAACACATTCAAAACATATTTTAAGTGCAGGCCTGGTCATTTTATGCTGTTGCTTAGCATCCTATTTGTAGATAAAGAATACACAAATACTGAATTCAAACTGAAACCTTTATTCAACCAACTTTTTACTAAAACTGCAAGGTTTTAAAAAAGAAACAAGAAACCCTGCTCTGTGAACTCTATGAAGGGGCGGAGCTTAGTGGCGAAGCATTCCTGGGTCTGCGTTGTGATTGGTTGGCAGGATGTAATGACTGTAATATTAACTTACATGGCTAGAATGCAAAAGGAAGGAAATCTGTTATTCTATTGAACTTTTTATTTACCTTTTTTTCTATCATCGATATACGTCTATCGATCAATATATATTGTTATTGAATTATCGTCCAGCCTTATTTGAGATACAATGTCAAAAGTATTCAATCACCCCTCAAAATCAATGAAAAGTGGTCCTCCAATAACTTCCGCAGCCATACTTCTACAAAAACCTCCCAACGTGCTAATACAATAAGATATCACCTGTCTAATAACCCCAGTAAACTGTTAATGGAAAGGGAAGGCCAGTGTATTTTGGGCCATAAAGACATAAATGGATGAGTTTTGCTGTGGAAGAACCTGATCAGCCTGCATCCTGACCCAAACCCAATACAGCACCTTTTGCATGAATAAGAGCGGTGGACTATCAGCCAGGCTCTTTCATCAAAAATATCTGACCTCACAAACGCGCTCCTGGAAGAATGGTCCCATAAAAACACTCTTAAACCTTTTGGAAAGCCTTCCCGGAAGAGTTGAAGCTGCTGTAGCTGCAAGGGGTGGACCGACATCATGATTACCCCAAAACATTAAGAAAAGGATGCAACTCTAGTCCCTGTATGTGTGCGAACACTTCTGGTAATATGTGTTTCTGTCTAAGACCACAACCCCCATTGAGAAGTCATCAGTCTCCCCCTGCCTTCAAGTTAGGAGCCTGGTTGTTCCCCTCAATGGCGCTCAATCATTCAACATCAGTAATGACTCTCGGTCTGCCTGTTTCCATTCCCCCCCCCCCCAACATCAGCCGACTCCGTCCCTCCCTCCTGACTGCACCACCATCCTGGTTAACTCCTTGGTCACTTCCTGGCTAGATTACTGCAACTGCCTCGTTTCTGGTCTTTCCCTCAAATCTATCCATACACTCCAACTGGTTCAGAACGCTGCCGTCCGGATCATCACCAGAACACCATTTTCATCATGTCATTCATGTTCTTCAGCAGCTCCACTGGCTCTCCTTCAACTATCGCATTGACTTCCAGATACAACGCCTCACGTTCAAAGCCATCCGCTCCCTCATATCTGTCTGACCTCGTTCACATTCACAGACCAAGATGGACTCTCAGATCCCCTTCATCCATCAGCCTCACTGTTCCTCCAGCTCATACGTCCACCGTGGGCTACATGCTACCCCCCCCCCCCCCCCACTCCAAACCCGCCTCAGGAACTCCCTCCTACCCGACATCCCACCTCAAGACTCACCCTTTCAAACTGGCCTTCAGTTCTCCTGCACTGTTACGTTCTTATCACTGCTGCACTTTATATTGTGATGTTATTTTAGACTTAGACAACTTTATTTGTCATTTTGTATGCACAGAGTGCGTACAGAACGAAATTTTGTTGCATATGTCTTGTAAATTGCAGTAAAATTAAATTACAGTATAAGGTGCAGCAGTGATTTAAAAGTAAACAATTGAAATGTAAACAATGCAGGAGAAGTCACAGTGTACAGGTGAGTATTTTTAAAAACCATTTGTTTGTACAGAACTACTTCAATTGCACTTTTACTTCAATTGCAAACTCATTACATTGTCGTCAGCTGTATGCAACGAAATTTCGTTTTGTATGCACTCTGTACATACTAAACGACAATAAAGTTTGTGACCAGTGTATATTACCACTATGTTCACCCTCTTTGAAGTATCCAAATATTATAAAAAAATATTATTTATTTATTGTACGTTTAAAATTTTCATTTTGGTAAATGGACTGAACTTATATAGTGCTTTGCCAGTCATGCTGACCACTCAAAGCGCTTTACTCTAGAGCCACATTCACCCAATCACACTTACTAACGCACACATTCTTAGACCGATATCCAGCTCGGTAGGCAACTTGGGGTTAAGTGCCTTGCCCAGTGGCACATCAACATGTGACAAGGGGAAGTTGGAATCAAACCTACAACCTTCCGATTGCAAGACAACTACTCAACCCATCAAGCCACATTCTTATTTCTATGATTTATGTCTTTGCTTTTATACATTGACCTTTAGTGTCCTGAAAGGTGGAATTGAAACAAAAATACATTATTATTAATTATTATTAATTATTATTATTATTATTATCAAAATGATTTAACTGAAAAAAGTCAACAAGGAGGTGAGGGCTAAGCTGTTAGGGTCTATTTCTAAACCCAAAGTGGCAGTTTATTTTATCATGTGCTGTAACCCAGGAAATAGGAAATAATCAAATACTGAAATAATAAACATGTTTTAATAAATAGTTTTATTCAGTCACCTGTGTGTTTAACATTTTTTTATAGGATTGTGGCAAACACCACAGGGACTCGTTTTTAGAGTCCGTCTCTTGTGTAATCTACATTAGAAAACTTGTTTCTGCCGCTTTGATGCGCGCAGAAACCAAAGAAACAAGAAATCTGAACAGGATGACCGATTATTATTCTAATGGGTAGTTCCTGCCAAGCTCCTCTTCCGGACGGCTTATATAAACCGTTTCTACACGACTCCAGGAAACAATATCCTAAACAAATGTAATATTACAACAACCAGCGTCTCATGTTGACACCACTTTGTTTACACAAGTGGAAACTGGAGTAAAGGTGATTACGAGGATTAAGCAACAATTGCAATTACATATAGATTTACATCTATAGCTCTGTATAAGCTATCTTTGTGCCCTATCAAACAGCAAAAGTCAACAATACAATTACATTATGGTTGAAGACTGAGGCAATGAAGAGAAATGAATACATTAACCTTAACAGTCATTTCAACAGGTGTCTGCAGACTTCTGACAGCCATTAGTGAACAATGACCGGAGATGGCTTTATCAGCAGCTTTTGATAAAATACCAGATGTTCTTACGCTTTTTTTTCATTTTTTTTTTTACTGAACTTCCTCGCAGTTATATCTACTTTGACAATGTGACACTTCAGATCCAGACATAGTATTTTTAATCTGCAGCGGAAGCTTATCTTTCTTTGTTTCATTATATGGACCTCAGTATCAGCCTTATGAAAGACTCAAACCTCTCCGAGTCCACGCTGCCTCAGAGTTTGACAGATGTTGCTTCTTTCCCCCTAATAAATCATGCATGATTAACAATAAGTCTGTGTTTATGTTACAGCAGGCTCGTTCGGAGCTTAATTCATTCATCATGTGCATGCATGCATGTTTTTTCTTTCGCTTACAGAGTGTGTTTAGAAGGCTGCTTTTCCCTGCGTTGGTTGCACCAGCGATCACCACATGGACTCCGCTGCGAAGTCGCTCGCCGCGCCTCTCGTCCTTCAGATGCTGATTGATCTCTGCTTGTAGATCACACACTGAGATGTCCACTAATAAAAAAAATAAATTAAAAAAGTCAAGAAAAGACATTGAAATGATGGAGGGTTGAGAATCACTTTAACGGTCTGAATTTGTATCCGTTCAACAACAAAAAAAATTGCTTTTTCTTCAGTGCAAAAAATTATATAAAATATTCATACAACTACTGTGAAAATATACTGTTTACTTGCGGCACATTCTACAAACTCATACATTCAGCCTCGCTCACTCGGATGCAGGTAAATAAAATGCAGTGGATCTGACTGCCTTTAGAAGTCCCCTAATTAGTAACCAGAGTCAATCTTTATGTAATATGACGGAGCTAACCATGGGTTATCCTAAGCTACTGCAATAATAATGCTACTAGAAGCTTTTAAGCACCAGCCTGGAAAGTGAGAAGTGCAGTGAGAGGAAACGGTATCGAACAGGAAAACTTCTAGATGATCATTTAGGCTACTGGCGTTAGCGTGCAATACAGAAAATACTTTCTCACCTCTTTGTATATATGCTTTGTAAATTTCTCCACTTTTCATCCATGGTTATTCAGTAGTTTTCCCAATATTTGTTTATCCTCAATAAAATTACATTACTAGAGCCACACTTTTAACCCGTCAGGCCACTGAAACTAATCAATTTCCCTCTACGGGGATGACAAAGTTTATTTTATCTACATATTAATAATTGTATGATTGTTAAATAGGTTTATGTTTTCATTTCCTCTACTGTTTAGGTGGTGGATCAGCCAATCAGCTCTCTCTGTTTCCACCATCTTCCCTGCTTCAGGCTCGCTAAAAGTCCTCCTCACTACTCCTAACATTTTCTCACTTTAGGAGCTCTCTTAAGGCCTAAGATGCTTTGTTAACAACGTTCTTCTTACTGAGATAAAATCCTAGAATTCGGGAAATTCTAAGACTTTTCCTGACGTCTCTAAGAGCTACTTTCAGTCTTAGGATTCTTTGTGAATATTGGCACTAGTGTATAGCATAGTTATCATACGTACCTCGGTCCAAGACTCCGTCCTCGATGAGCTCGTCTTCGCTGAAGTCTATAAAGGCTTCAACGTGCGCTAAACACTGACAAAACCAAAGACAAGAGGCAGAAGCTGTCTGATCAGAGTCATGATATTCCCAAAAAAAGAGTGATTAATTTATGTCAGCAAAGAAAAAAATGTTGTGAAGCAAATCCAACAGAGAAGAACTGATGTAGATTATACAGAGCCTTGCAAAAGTATTCACATTATCTCAGGTGTTAAACACTAACTTGTATTTAACCAGCTTTATCCAACCAGCGGCTGCCCCCCCCCCAAATTATTTTCAAGCTCAGTCAGACTAGATACCGAACATATGTGAACAGTAATGTTTAAAGATATAGTAGGTAATCCTGTTCAGAAACACGTTTCCCCCCCAACATTATATTTATTGGGTTTTCAAAAAAAATAATTTCCAATGGTATACAAAAAATAAATAATAAATAAATGCTCTCATATCAAAGGAAACATCAAGGGCAACTAAATTATTGTGTAGCCTTCAATTCGTTCTTTCCTTGCCCATCAGGTATTTATGAAGTGTCTTAGAGCAGCACTTAACTGGAAGTGTATGAGAAAAGAGAGAGAAAAAATGCAATAAAGATAAACACAAGGGGAAACCAAGACAACAACAACCAGAACAACAAAGATTTCTCTATTTTATCAAGAGTTAGCCCAAATTATTCCACTTTTTTATATAGTTAGAAAAATACAAACATCAATATATAATTCACACAGAATAAGAAAGTCCGGTATCCAAAAAAGCGGATAATTTAGAATTGAATACTGCAGAGGATCACTAGTAACTACGCCTCATCAACCCCCCCACCCCTCAGATCCACAATCTTTAAATATTCCATAAAAGGACCCCTAATGTTTAAATAGTGATAGTCTCCCCTTTATAATGTAAGTAATCCTTTCCATAGGTAAAGTTGAGGAAATTTCATTAATCCGGTTAATGAATTGTGGTTTACTGGTACTCTTCCATGAGAGTGCTATGACTCCTTTAGCAAGCAGCAAGCATAAATCCTAAAATGAACAGATTTTGCAAAGTATCTTTAAATCCACATTAAGAAGGCTTGTAGGTCTTATATTTTCACGTTTGTTGCAAGTTTTAACAGGGTTGGGCAATAAACCTATTCGAGCTTCTCTTAATGAAGCAGGTAGAGTTCCTTTTTCAAATGAGTCTGAGTACATGTAGAAACCAGCGGTTAAGCTTTAATGTTTTTATAAAATTCTGTTGGCAGTCCATCTATTGCTGTAGATATTTCCTCCATAGTTACAGCCGCACCAAGCTTTAAATTCACTAATTCCAAAAATAGTGGTTATTTGGAGCTACCCATGCTCCTTATGTCAGAGCTGTATAATTTTTCAAAAAAATACCTTAAAAGTTTCATTGATTTCTAAATGGTCGGTAAATATCTGTCCATCACCATTTTCAACTGATGTAATACTTTTTTAAATTTTGTGGTTGTTTGAGGCACCAGGCTAATAGTATTCATTTATTCACTTGAAAACATGCAGATGCAATAACTTGAAGTAACTGTCCTCTTTATAGCCTTATGTGACTAATATAATTTCTTACAGTGCTCTTATTGTCTCCTTGGCCATCGATGTTTTTTTTTTGTCCAAATAAGAACAAAAAGGAGTCCCACACAATGCTCCAGATGTGAAATAGAGATGCTGTGCTCGTCAGCATCAAATGCAGGAGTCAAAGCTAAAAGCTTGAAGACAATGAAGTTATCGGTCCGATTATTTAAGTGAATGTCACTGGAGTTCTGGTCAAGTGTTGTGACACGTTTCAAAACCCAGACTAAAACTTTTCATGCAAACCATTGTTTACCAGCATTATATATATATATATATATATATATATATATATATATATATATATATATATATATATATATATATATATATATATATATATATATATATATATATATATATAAACTTTCTCAAAAATAAATCTGAAAATGCCTGAAGTGTTAACATTTGATGTCTTTTCAGAGGAGAAGACATGATCTGTGCTATAGTCTTGCACTGAATATTACTGTATATCTAAGCTAGGCGGTCAATTTAAAGTCTTCCTGTTTTTTCAGGCCTCGTCGCTCACCGTTTTTTTTTTTCTGGATGTATTTTTGCCTCAGTGCTACAGGCTTCTGTTTTTATCTTAATCTAAAGTACATAAGGAGAAATGCTTCAATACTTCCACCACAACATAATCAGCATCTTGATAAAAATTAAAAGGAACATACACACAATAGCAGAATGGCCACAGAAAAACAGGAAGCATCAGACTTCAGTACGGTGCTCCGTTCACTCACATGGAAAGCCATTAAAAAAGTAGCATTGTTTAGGTGTCAGATAAAAGATTTGACCCCTGTCATCACACAGATTACATATTGCTGATTAGCTGCGTTCTCAGAAAACAGGAGCCTGCCTATACAGCTTCAAGCAGCTAAAACAAAGCTTCTCAGGGGAGAACACCTGGATTGGCTGGTGAGGTCTGCTGCCAAAACCCGTTCACAGTGGAAGGAGCGTTGGCCAACTACAACTGAGATGAAAGCTTTTACCTGCGGTCACTGACCCGCGCTGGACTGCCCCGACGGGATATGTGAGAGAAACCCAACCTTTGCAACAATTAAACGTAAATGAGAAGAACATACATCCGTCAGTTGTTTTACTTTGCATCCTGAGAATCAGCCAAGTGCAACAGCTCATAAAGTCCGCATGATTTCTCTTTTACGTGCGCATTCATTAGCACAATTAGACATTATTGTTTTAGAAAAGCCAATTTATAAGGTTATCTGATCAGTTCTCAACACTGAGCAGGTCCATTTTTTTTTATTGATCTTTACCTAAAAATGTTGTCCTATTAATTGTAATGGTAAACGCTATGTTTAGAAACTCAGAATGTTCAGCTGTTAAATTAATATGTTTTATGTCAGATACACTCCTGATCAAACTTAAGACCAATTAAAATAATGTTGGATCTTAAGAAGGTTTGAAGTAGAGCTTCAAAATGCAAACAGAAGAAATGGGAAGAAGAAACCAAAAGTTGTGAGCAAGTAATTTATTGAAAACAACAATTTAACTCAATTAGGCTGTTCATCAGCTGATCAAACGTTTAAGAATACAGCCTTTAAAAGCCTAAATCTGCAAAAATTTGCATTCCATGACATTTCCTGGCAAGTAATCACACTTTTATTTATTTATTTTTCTCTCTCTCTTCTTGAGTTTTTATATTTTTGTATCTATTGCTGATAAAGTTCATTACAGAGATGACACTCGACATGTGCACCTATCCATGTTAACAGTTTTATAAGGTCCATGTAATTTGTGGAAGTGCATTCTACGTTATGTGTACCAAGCATCTGTTTCAATAAAAAAAATATTACACAAAAAACAGAAAAACTTAAGCCAGTTTTGTTAAAAGCATGACTTAGAGAGAATAACACATGCCCTAATCTTAACTCATTGCGAGGCACGTTATGTTGGTGGCGCTCGAGCGTCTCCATCATGTCTTCAGCTCGTTGCTGCTGCCCGTCTTCTTACTACCACAAAGAGACATGAACACATCTCTCCTATCCTAGCCTCTCTTCATTGACTCCCTGTGTATCATAAAGTTATTTACTGTCATCTTATAAATGCTTAGACCAGGGGTGTTAAACTCATTTCTATAATGGGCCACTTTGGCATCATGAAGTCATAAAAAGTGCCGGCTGCACGTGTATAGATGATTCTTTTGATTTCCTAATTTCATGTCAGTTCACATAAAAGTAGCATCCTTCAGGCCCAGTTTATACAGTTTATCTGTAAAAAAGTTGCTATTGCAGTGATTTACACTTTAAAACTCTCATCATTCTGCATCACTTTTTCTCTTTTTGTTTTAATGTGTTGTGGGAAACCGGACATCTAGTAGCAGGATGCTTTTTTAACTATACAGTTAAAAAAAATCAACATTGGCTGCAGGAGGCACCGGTTTAGCCACTTTATACACTTTAAAATGATATATTCTTTTGACATGATGGGCCTTTTTTGGCCTTTGAGGGCCGGATAAATTGCCTTGACAGGCTGGATTGAGTTTGGCTTAAACGGTGGTCTCACTCCTCTTTACCTCTCACTACTCCAGCCTCATTTTCCTTTCTTGGCCCTCAGATCTGACAACCAGCTGCTTTTAGCTGTCCCAAAAACCAGGCAGAAATTTAGAAGAAACTGAGCCTTTTCTGTTATGGCTCCCAAACTTTGGAAAGAAGATCTTTTAAAAGCAAGACAGGCATCTTCTCTTCCTGTCTCTTTAAAAAAAAAACACATATTTCTTTTAACCAGGTGCGAGTTGACATCTTTGTTGTATTTTATAAGTTTTTATATATCTGTTGGGTGTCTTGCAATAATTTTCTATTTATTTATCTCACTATGTTCAGCACTTTGGCAAACTTGCTGTTTTTAAAAGTTCTTTACAGATCACATGAATTTGGATTTAATCGATAAAATACAGTCTACTTGTGTTTAACTGAATTTCAGTGTAAATCTAGAAGTTCTGCCAAGTCTTCAGAGGTTCGTTAGAGAAGATCAGTGAACAAAGCATCATGAAAACCCAGGAACACAGAAGACAGGTTAAAGAGAAAGCTTTGCAAGACCGCTGGAGTTAGGAGAGCTTTAATCAGATCAGCAAAGACACCAGTGGTGACTTGGGAGGAGCTACAGCTCAGGTGGGAGAATCTGTTGACCGTACAGCAATTAGCTGTGTACTCCAAAAATCAGCCCTTCATATAAGGGGTCCAGCAAGCACATAAAAGAAGACGCTCTGGTCAGATCACCTTAAAAAATTTTTGGTATTTATGCAAAATGGTTTCATGCAGCAGAATCAATAACACTGACTGCACATCAGCCTGAAAACACCATCCCCACATTGGAACATGGCGGTGGCAGCATCATGTTAGAGAGAGCGAGTGAGGGAGAAGGAAGGCGGTGCAAGTTGGGAGAGGGATGGAGGTTCGCCTTCCAGTAGAACAACGACCCTAAACATGCAGGTTAGGATTAAAGTCTAGTCAAAGTACAAACCTAAATCCAATTGAGAAATAAAGAGTAAATGTTTCCATCTCTATAAGTTTGGTAGAGCTGGTAAACATTTACACTTGTAATTGCAGCGAAAGGCGGTTCTGAAACGTATTGAATCACAGGGTCTGAATACAAAAGCACACATGTTTCACATTTGTAGCTGTCCCCTTCATTTTATAATTATAGTTAATTCTTTGTTGGTCTATCAAAAATTACTAATAAAATAATCTACAGTGAAATTCACTTAATTATGTAGTTAAAATGTGATGAAATGTGAAAAGGTTTGAGGGATGAAACTGCAGTTGCAAGTCACAATACAATTCAATTCAGTTAATTTATACAGCGCTAATTTACAACACTGATCCTCAAGGCAAAATAAATAAATAATTAAATTCAATTGATTCATGGTTAGATTCAAGCTCAGGTAGCTCTATTACAAATTGATCCTAGTTATCAAACAATGCAATCCAGTTCATTTTATTTTTAAATTAAGTTTTCTATCTAAGGAAACACAGCAGGTTGCATCAAGTCACTAACTTGCAGCATTCACTCCTCCCGGATGAGCGTGTAGCGACAGTGGACTGTTTCTTGCATTGTTTCATTGACTTTGCAGCAATCTCTCATACTCAGCAACCCTGTAGCAACTTTCAAATCAGGTAAATCGAACAAAGCGGTTGTATTTTCAGGCACAAGCTCAAAGGTTAAGGGATGAAAAGTGATCTAATGCTGCACTTGCTTTGCAATTTTCTTCAATAACTCAACAGTTCAACAAAGTAGAGACAGCAAAAGACTTACAAATAACTCAGCATATTACATCAGTTCATTTAATAAATCAGTACGGAAATTAATCTGTTAAAATGTCAGACAAAAAAATGTCTCTTATGGGCTTAGCTTAAGTCATCATGGGATCATATACGTATAACAAAATAAAAGAATGCAGATGAGTTTTTTGACTTTCAGTATTAAGCAGAAGCACACGTACAACACGTCCTACAGCAACATGAAAACAGGAAGTCTCTGATTCCTTTAAGAGCAGCTGTTGAGATAAAAAACAAAAAGCAACAAAAGCTTTGTGTGGGAGTGAAACTGCTGAGGTCGGACCTGCAGCTCGACACAAACCCATTCTTTCCAAAATCTTTTTAGGGAAAAAGATCAAAGGGTTCAGCTTCTTTTGTTTTTAGAATATCTTTGTATTTACTCTAAAAATATATCAGCTCTTATCTCCCTTTTTTAATGCAACAATTTTGTCATCAGAGTGTTTTTGGCCCAAGGCTGCCTCGGTGTAGCTGGTGTAAGGACAGAAGCGGGTTGTTATATTTTTACAAACCGTATTTTTCTGGCCATAAAATACATCAGATTATAAGGCGCATTACATATTCTTCCCAAGTATGTAATGTCAGTCCGCCTCTTCGGTAGGGTGACCAAATGTCCCCAATTTCAGTGCATCATGATGGAGTAAAAAAAGTTTAGCGCATCAAAAGGTATTTACCGAGTCCTGCCGCTGTCTCCCGACGTAGTAGAGCTCTGCCGAACGCACCTTCCCCCGTTGGCGTTACAGTTCAGACAAAACAAACAAACCCCCAGGCAAAGATTTTGCGCTTAACAAAATTAGAGACGTCCCCAGTTTTCATTAGAAAAATCTAATCTCGTCACGTTTAGGAGGAAATACACTGTAAACGTAAGCGGTGCGGCTTACAGTCATGTTTTTAAAAGCGTAAATTTACAACCGGACGCTGCAAAGTACGCTTCACAGCTGCGTAATTCTGCGGAGAGAGTAACTTTGGTCATGGGTAAATAATTAAAAAAGGACAAATTACCAATAATATATGGGTAAGGTTTCAATTATCAGTAATATATCCTATGTTTTGATCTCCTAAAGGTCCGTCTCTTGACCATATCTGATTAGAAATCGCATATTTTAGTTTGTTAGCTTGTCACAACTACATCATCCATGGCGCTTTATTTTCGACGACTCTTATTTTGGGACACTTCCAGAAGTGAACTTTGACACAGGATGTTGTTTTCCCGTTTATTCCCTGCTAAATAGGAGCGTATAAGAGTTTAAAATGAGAACTTCAACCTAATTTATACGTCGCGTAGCGTAAATACGTGCGTATTATGCTTTATTATTTATTGACTGATTAAAATGAAAAGCTAACCTAAGCGTAGGACACGCGTATGCTGCTTTGCAACGCGTCCGGTGTGTTTCGTCCTTAACACAGGATTATCTCTACTGAGAGGGAGAGCTATCCGTCTCTGTCGGGAGGAAAGAGTAGCTGGTCGACACTGCCCTGTTTCTAACATAAGGCTAAAATAAATAACTTTTATATTGAAATAACTTACTTGGTTTATTGTTGCTAGCATGTACTCCGGGCGCAGGCTGCCATACATGAATGCACTTCTAGTTTAGACATTACAGTCAGGCAGTCTTGTAGACAGCTCAGGGGTCTGAACAGATGGTGACACAGTGTACTGTGATTTTCCCGAATATCCACTAAGCTTCATTGATAACCAAAGTCGTACTTACGCATTTGGACAGATTTTTGAGCGCATTGTACCACATAAAATCAGTCAGTAAGAACAACAGTAATCATATATAAAGGCGCACCATCAATTTTTGAGAACATTTAAGGATTTTAAGTGCCCCTTATAGTAATAATAGTATTTATCTCTTCAGTTGAGCAAAATGCAACATCTGCAGGATATTAAATCCAGCTGTGCATTTAAATCTAATATTCTACTAAATTCGGACGTGTTGGTTCTGGTTTGCACAATGCGTCTAACTCCACACCGATCCATGTGGTCAAGCAGGAAAGCAGTTTGTAATTCTGCTCAGCATCTGTAAATCTAATTTCACATTTAGGATTTCAAGAGAAAGAAAAACTATACCAGATATATACAGTAAATACATTGTTTTATGGAAGCACCAGAGAACAAGATGAATAAAGAAAACAGCCCGACTGAATCGAGTGCGGTGAAACTTGTATAGTAGCTGGGTGCTAATCAGAGGTGAAGTTTAAGTTCCACACCCCCAGTCTTTGCTCCATCAGAGGATTTACCCGTTTCAGCCTGTGGCTCCAGTCCTGATAGAGGCGTCCCAGGTCTCCTGACATCTGTCTCAGAGCTTGTCTCCGCTGAGCCTCAGTCTCTGCATGGATCAAATCCCCGAGACCTTCCACCTTCAAGCAGATGCACGGAGGATCAGAACTGCATGCTTTCAACCACAATCATTGGCATTTATCTAGATTTACTTATTGCAATGCAATTAATTTCACATGGATTAAATATATAATCTCCTCTCATTATGCATCATCATCTCTTGCTAGAAAATAAAAGAAACTTTATTGACGTACAGTTAAGCCCAAGATCATTCATACCTCTGGTAGATTTAGTTTTTAAATTATTTTCATTTAACTCAGAAGTCTGTTCCTGATAGAAAACAGGTCAGGCCCCTCTCAAATGTTTTACAATGCAATTTACCTATTTTTATTCAGATTGTTTGTTAAATGGCAAGTGTAAAAAAAAAAATATTTATACCCTTTTTCAAAATTCTGTAAAAAAAAAAAAATCTTCATTGATCTTACAGCAATCAATCTCTCCATATTGTCTCTAAGGTTGGAAGAGCTCATTGCCATCACCCTAATCTTTAGCTCCCACCACAGATGATTTCTGTTGCGTCTGGCTGGGTCGCAGCAAAACACGGAAATATTACTATAAACTTAAACCTACCAGGGGTATGAATAATTTTGAGCCAAACTGCAGCACGTTTTAAAAATTGAAATTAAAAAGTGCTTCACAATATGAGATTTAAAAACAAAGAAACATTTGAACGTGAAAAAAATTCAATAGAATAATATTCTCAAGACAGATCTTACTCAGTTTGAAGGCCCTGAAATGGCTTGCTTACATGTCTATAAAAAGGATTTAGAAGATAAAAGTTTGTCAGTCTCATCTCTTCAGGAAGATTATTCATAGTTGACTGAAAAAAAACGAAACCACCCTTAGTTTAGCCCTGGGACTGACACATGGCTGAAAGAGCTTTGACTGAGGGATGAATGTTGTTAGGAGATCTGAAGCATACTTTGCTGCAGCCCCAGAGTGATTAATAAAGCTTATCTATAAAACCTTAAAATGAATTCTTATATAAATTGGTTTAATAACATTGGCCTAATCTGTTGTCTTTGATCCACGTGTAGCCCCCCAACATATACCTTGTCTCCTAGTTGCACCTTGAACAAGTTTTCCATTCTGTCCCCTTCTCTCAACACCCTTTCCTGTCAGTTTTCCATTTATTTTCTGCGTGTGCATTCAATGAAGAGGCGGCACTTCTTGCTTACAATTAAAAATACAGAGATACTGCATGACAAACGGGCCACTAGTGTCGCAAAACCCCAGAAAAAAAGAGTTTAAAATAAAAATACAGAGAGTGCACTTTATCCCGCCTCACAAATTAAGATCATTTACTGCATTTTGATTTGGTGGAGGAAGGAGGGCAGCACGCTTGCATGAACCACCACAGTGTTTATAGCAAGCTTTGCTGGATCAGGAATACGTCAGAAGTTTAATCTAGTGGAGCATAAAGAACCCCCTTCATGTTGGTCAAGGCTGTGGCAGCAGCAGGAATTCAGCTGCAGTAAAAACAATGTAGCGGTAATCTAATCTGGTAAAAATAAAAGCATGCTTCAGTTTTTCTGTGATGTTCCTTTATTCTGGATATATTTTTAAATTGACAATAAGCTGATTTGGTAACACATAAGACTTTGTGTGGTTGTAAAAAGATAGAACTGAGTCCAAAACGACACTAAGGTTTCATGCAGGCTCTTTAGTCCCTTTGACTCTAGCTCCACAATAGAGTCCACACTTTTAGGGACCTTTCTTTTAACTTTTCAAAACTTCAAACTTTAAATTTTCAAGAAAGATCAAACTCATAATTATACTGAAATCTTTAACTAGTCACTTTTTGTTTTGTGTTTTGCATTATGACTTAACAGCAGACACGTTTTTTGGGATGTCCAGTCCAGGCAGCAGTATGAAGGCGTCAGTGGATCTATGAAAATTGAGAAGAAGGATATCGCCACTGCTGAATAACGGACTTAATCATTTTAATGGTACGACAGGGGGTATGTGGCTCAGGCAGTAAAGTGAACAAGTGATAACACCTTTTAAGAGACAGAGATGACAGAGACTAGGGGGAAAAAACGGAAAAGGGTGGAGGGGAGCCAGGAAAATGACAACAACCACCATACCAACAGTGAAGGTAATATCCAGTATTTCAAGCTATGGCGTGGTCCTTCTACCTGCCGGGAATTGTGTAAAAACTACAAAAAAAAGTCTGAAAAGATGGTGGTACTTGGTCATATTTGTAGTAGTCATAGTAATAACCGGACAAGAATATTGAATTACAATGGGATTTAGTATCTGTTTTCACTTAAAAAAAACATGTCTGTTATTTAGCTGTTAAAAGTCTGAGCAAGCCTTTATAAACACAAAGTATTTAAATTAGTGTACCATATTTATCTAACTGTAAGGCGAACCTAGAATCCTTAAATTTTCTCAAAAATGTATGCTGCGCCTGATATATCATTACTTGTTGCTCTTACTGACCGATTTTATGTGGTGCAATGGGCTCACTAATCTGTTAAAACGTCTAAGCATGACTTTTGTAAGTAACAAAGCCGCTCCGCTCAATGATATTCGTAGCATTACGGTACACTGTGTCACTACCTGATAGGACCCCTGAGCTGTCTACAAGACTGCCTGACTGTAATGTCTAAACTAGAAGTGCATTCACGTAAAGACCCCCACATACTCGGGTGTACTTCACTCCGGAGGTCCACGCTTAGAGGTATGTGCACAGCTCAATTTTTACAACTTCTCGGAGGCAAGAACTCTTTACATTAACTGCTTTATTTGTGACATCGAGCTTGATCCAACTGAGCCAACTTCTCTGTCCTCCTGACAGAGACGGATAAAGGCGTTCCCAGTAAAAAGGGAGTTTTTCTTCCCACTGTCGCTTCATGCTTGCTCAGTATGAGGGATTGCTGCAAAGCCATGGACAATGCAGACGACTCTCCCTGTGGCTCTACGCTCTTTCAGGAGTGAATGCTGCTTGTCGGGACTTTGATGCAATCAACTGGTTCCCTTATATAGAAAATGTTTGACCAATCTGTATAATATGATTGAATTTGACTTTGTAAAGTGCCTTGAGATAACATGTTTCATGAATTGGCGCTATATAAATAAAATTTAATTTAATTTAATTGAAATTACAGACTTAGGAAGAATATTTAGTGCGCCTTATGGTCCGAAAAATACGGTAATCTATAGAGGCCCGATAGCTACATTTATACGTCTTTCATCAAACAGAGAAATTAATGCAAAAGGGCAAAAGATGGAAATTGGCAATTTCTTTCTGTAAGCATTTCATACATTGGAATCCCCTTTATTAGATTTAACCCTGATTATTGCAAATGTACCCTGCAGTTTAACAAAACCTAAATACATCATGAGGCACACACGCGTGTCAGAATGTGTGCGTTTCAGGCTCTCCTCTGACTCACCTCGGTCAAATCAAGCTTCCCTGCATGGAAAGCCCTCCGCGTGAACTCTCCAGCTTCAGCAGGCCTCATGCCAGGCACGCTTCCTGCAAAACACACACAAATGCAAAGAAAAACACGAAGAAGCAGCTCGACGTATGCATGCATCATGCACACACAACACACACACACCAGAACAGAATCAAACAAAGGGTCAGGGCATCACAACAGGCAGATCTACGGGTTAACAAAGGTTATGTGTGCATTGTTCTCTTAGCTGCTTTTTCAAATCTCCTTTGGAGACCATGGGGAACAGAAAAACTATTAAGGAAGCAGGAGGTATTATCTATAGTATATATACACAATATAGTTTGTGTGTTAGATTATAATCTAAGAAAACATTTTCCAAATGTCTAAAAAAAACTTGACTGTTAGTCTGAATTTCTAAAGCATGCTTGTGTGTTTCTGTGTTATCCTGTGAGGGGCCAAATATGAAGTTTTTCATTTTTTAATGCTCCACTTAACTGGAACAAACTCTGAGAAAACTGCAAAAATGCTCAAACCCTAAGTTCCTTTATATCAACGTTAAAACCCCATTTGGGTTGCCTTTTAGTGCTCCATTTATACTATTAACTATTTAATTTCAGGCTGTAGTCCAACTTTTCTTAACATTCCTTCTCTGTCTCAATGCTGTGCGCTTTTTTATGGGTTTTCCTATTCTGTGTTTAAGTGGGTGTAGACAACAGATGGATATCTATCACAGCACGGACCATTTGTAGTAAAGAAAGAAATAGCACAACCCTCCAGTGAGCTGCATTTTAAATGCTATTTTATTTAGCTGCTCTTCCTTTTTAATCATGCTTGTATTTACATAGATTAAAAAATGACAAAAACATTCAAAACATATTTATACTAGTAAAGTTAAGGTGAGCTTGGACTCTTGTGGTTCAAAAGTCAGCACTGGTAGCCCTTCGTATGACACAGTATCGATAAAGCAACTTTCAGTTTCTAAAAGGTTGGTGATCCCTGGATTATATCATGAAAAATGTCTGTGAATAATAAAAATGGCAGCTCTCCGCCTTCTCCTGTACAACACTGCCCTCTATGGACTCCACGGAGAAACTGCAGAGAGGCGTTCTTTGTCAGGTCTCTGTCATGCCTGACAGAGCAAATATTTTAAGCGTCTGAGAAATTGTGTCGCTAGTCAGTTTTCTCTTTCAGGTCTCAGAAGTAATTCTGAAGGGTATAGCGTTTCTAATCGCTCTAAAGGCTCAGAGTTTGGGAAAGAGAGACTTTAAATACCCACATATGGAGCCGCAGACCTCCTGAAACCGAGCATCACTCTACAGTTCATAATCCAGGGCTACTTTGTAATATATGAAGATGCAGGAGCAAAAGGTGTGTACCTAGAGCTTGTAAGACAGCAGTAATGACAGCAGGACCCCCATGGATGTGGAACTCCACACTGTCTTCTCCGGTGAAGCTATGAGGAGCTGAGAACAGAAAAACAAAATCATCATCATCATCATAAATATACCATTTGTAAACGACAACTCTACCCTCTTAAACGTTCTGCATAAACAGGCAGACAAATTCACAGGTAACCCTGATAATGACCTGCAAAAAGATGTCAAACAAATTAGTTACAATAGAATAAAACTGCACAATAACCGGAATCTATGTAATTCTGATAATATTGGTGAAAATTACGATTGGCATACCAATTATCCCACTTTTTAAAAGTCTTTTGTTTCTGTATCACTAAACAATATCCCCATCAGTTTAGTATCTCATTAAAAATACATATCAACTGTGGATATCACGGGTAGTTAAGAGTCCATCCATCTAGACAGGTATATAATCAATAAGCAGAGCCAGAATTAAGGACATTTAAAATTTAATATCATACTAAGATATTCCATCTAAGCAGTCCATTGCAATGCACACTAATAATATGATATACTTTTGGCATTTATTGTGCAGCTCTACAACAGGATTACCTCAAACTGAAAATTTTAGAAAATTCTAAATTATTGCCACCCCTAACAATACCTTTAATTTTTTTTTTAATTTGAACTTTATTTTCTAACATTAATAACTTCCAATCAACGATGCATGACTGTGTTTCCTGGAGTATAAATATGACGTGACAGAGAGGCATTTTTATTTTAGTCGCTGGGCTGATCAAAAGTATATGTTCTAGATTGCCAGTAAGGGAGGTAATGAAATCTCCAAATCTCACCTAGAGAATTATAGAATCCTAATTACCTGACTGATTTTATGAAATCCAGACACAAACCGCCATCAAAGTAGGCAAGTCACTTTGGTTTTATAGTAACCTGTGTTTGTATCACCTTCAACCATATGGATTAGTTGAGTGTCGGTGTGTGGGTGGGTGTATGTGTGCATGTGTAGAAATAAGAGCGTTTCTGTTAAGTGGGTGTATGCACCACAGCAGTCCCAGGCAGACTGACACAAGACATCACCCCAGGGCAGCCATATGCCCAGCCAAGAGGCAAGTGGTCAGTGAAGCACAGGAGCAGCAGCCCTCAGGCCAAGGTGACACAGGGTGACATGTGGGATGCCAAGCACTCCTCACCCAGCAACGCCACCAACAAGTCCAGGATCCAGTGTCCCAGGTTTTAAATCCTAAAACCTGCGATGAGTTGACAAGAGGAGAGAATGGGAAGGGACCCGGGACTCTGGATGATCTAGAAAAAGATGGTCAAAGATCCCTCTCTGCGTACGCTCCATACTTAGGAAACCCTATTACAAATAGGGATATACGATATATCGGTATTAACATCGGTATCAGTTGATGTTAGTCATTTTTCAACATATCAGTATCGGTCCGATAAGTAAAACTGGGACGATATTAACAACTGACATTTACTTCCAGCTAGTTGCCCCTATTATCTATGTTTGAAAAGGGGGAGGTGAGGGGGTTGGTTATACGGTCATGTTAAAGTGACAGTGATGCATTGTGGGGGGTTTAAATGAAGAAGAGATTAAAAATAGCAGAGCGTAAGTCTAGACTATAACCCACATTAGAAAATTCAGTTAGAATAGTTTTCATTCGGTACAAAGTCTTACAAAATGTAACCCTATGTACACACACACATTGATAAATATCAGTTATCGAACATAATGACAATATTAATTTCGGAAATTGATATCAACCCAAATTTTAAATATCGGTGCATCCCTAGTTACAAGACAAGAATAAGTGCTGCCGTATTTGCAAAATCGTCTTATAAAGACTGTTGAGACTCTTTAACAACAATTTCTTTCCCTACAGAATAAAGGTAATAGTTTTAGTGAGAGATGATGCTGCTGCTATATACATTTTTATTTATTTTCATGCTTTTTACACATCTGTAACAGCAGCGGTAAATAATTTGCTCATGTCTGTCATAGATGACACTGCTGCGCTCACTCAGCTGAGGAAATGGTTTTGCATGATTAAATCTGTAGTACAATAATATTACAGTTAGACTGGTACCAATCAGACCAGACGAGATCTAAAGTTTGACTGCAGCAGTCTCACCTGGGAACCAGAGGACCAGTCCACGGTCCAGCACTTCTTTAGAGTGAGGGTCCGTGATGCTACGCAACAGGGCGGTTCGTGGAGGAGGCAGGTGCTTTCTGAGCCCAACCATACATCTTAATGCTGTAGTGGCAGCAGGACCACTGATGCGGACAACAGCCACCCCACATCGACCGTGACCCGATGACAAAGCGAAGATGGTGTCAGCATCCGCGAGTCCGGCCAGAACTCCATCTCCAGAGGACAGACGACGACACAGAGGGGGGTTTCTGCCAGAGAAAAGATAAATGGTGACCCGCATTTATTATTTTGACTCTTCAGTCTCTCCAGACTTTAAGCTGGTAGAGTCAAGTATGTTTTACTCCTAAATTATTCCTCTGGCTATAAATATGGAGAAGTTTTAATGAGCAACTACTTTCTTGAAGTAATTTTCTGACACATTTGCTTTACTTGAATGACATGTTGCCTTGTCTTTCCTACTTTGAATAGTGGCAAAGAGAAATGAGCCTCTGTGCTACGTTTCCTTTAAGCAAAAGGAAAATAAGAAACTATGAATTATTTATTATAGTTCCTTGACACTCAGATCGACTTAAGATCTAATGTATAATTTAATAAAGGTTCCACTTACATAATTTTTTTTAGAATTTTTTTGTTGTGGCATTAGAAATTTGAACAAAAACTAATCCTTAACACTTCTTTTTTTCTCTACTGATTACACATCCACAAATGAAACATTACATTTCTTAAAATGTATATTCTACTATATTAAAATATGACGTTATTTTAAGGCTTTACTCTTTGTTATCAGGGATGTGCTGTATTTAAGTAAGTTTAACACCATATTACAATTATCTGCAAGTTAGGAACCTTAAACTAGTACATTCATAAAAAAACACTAAATATAAAGCAAATGTAATATTTCATAAACTATTTTTTTATCAAAGATTTTGACAGTACATGTGACAAACTTGAAAGGAATTTCCATTTTCATGATTTGCAATACTGTGCAAAACTTTTAAATATTTCTGTTTAAGGCTGCACTTATCAAGCTTTGTCCTGGCCAATTACACTTTTCAGTTCACTTTGAGGTCTGATCCACTAATTACAAATTTCATTTAAAAATTGCCTTGCCAGTTCTTTGATGAAAGGTAGAAGGTTTGAATCAAGCAGAAAACTAAGGAATCACAAGATTGTCCCCATTTATTTGTAAAACAAATGTCTATAACATTTTGCCGATTTCTATTAAACTAAAAAACTGTGGAACAACTTTGATGTATTTATAGACCTAGAATGGTGGGGATAATTAGTTTTGAAGGATATAATCATTAGGGGGAGAGATTTGGACTTAACAAACACAAATGACAGCAGATCAAGCAAAAATCCTACATTACCTCAGTAGTGTGGTGTTATCGCTGGCATTTAAGTTAAGCTAAAGAAACTGGAACCTAATAAATATTTGTGACAATCTGCTGGCAAAAATAAAGGTGATTTTTAATAATTTATGTGCACACAAAACACTGACTCAAGCCCTTGATTACAAACGCCCTATTAAGCCCAAATAATGACACAGACTGGATTAAAATAGCTGAAAAAGCGGTCAAAATCAGCAGCTGGTTCTTGCACAGTACTATGCATTAATGAAATAATTTTCTATCATTTTAAACAGCACAATGCCACTGTGTAAATATTGTCACAGTTATTTAAATAAAGCTTAAAACAGAGAACAAACCTTGTCCTAAGTGTGCGGATCGCAGCTCTGTATATTCCTCCACAGACCGCTGAAACCGGCAGCATTATTACTGACTAATATGTTTAAACTTTAAATTATTAACATTTTTTTTATAAACTGAGATCTGCTCCACATTTTACCGGCTAGCTGCTAGCAGGGAGACCTGATATGTACCGGCAGCTGATCATCTGGGACCTTCATTTAACAAGCAGGCCCACGCTGTGCGTGTGTTCTTCCTATTTCTGTGTTATTGTCTCCAGGCTGTCTGAGATTGGTTAACACGACCCCTCACGTGAGCATGTGTTCGCTTCCTATTCGTCGATAGGCAGCCAATCAGCATAAAGTCTCGCCTCTTGTGCATCAAAGAATCATGTCCGTCGAAACGTTCCACTCATACAAACGTTCCAACCCAGTCTATTGTTCCATAACAGTCCTCAGACGAGGGCAACACATCATTTACACTAAAAATAAAATAAAACGGTGCAATTAACATACAATAATGCGCATAAACAGTCTACAGGATTGATTACTGGGGCTTTAAATTAAATCAACATGGTGGAAGATATGATTACAGATCTGTTTAGCCATTTCACGGGATCTTATTTTTTTTTTATTGTTGAGTAACAATAAAATATATTAAAGTCGTTGATGAAATAGCCTCTATAAAGGAGAGGATATGAGTTAAGCTGGCAGACAAGGGAGTAGAGTGAAATGGGTTTTTCCTTGAGGGACAATCAGTGAGAATCATCTGAACTTAATCATTAACCGTTAACAACCTAAAAACAAAATAAGAAATAAATCACCGGAGACCATCTCCTATTTAAGTGTTGGCCTCGTGACAGAAGTAATATCAGTATTATCAGGCAGTTGCAGGGTCAACTCAATAGTCAGTCAACATAAAATGTAGAAGTCATCAGACACAACATATACCTTATGTATGCGTCAGACTGCATTATTAATATTTGTCAGGGAAGGATGGGGTCATATTATTAGCACGTATGAGGCTGGGCTGTTATTATGAGTCAGTAAACTGCTCATGAGCTTTACAGCATCACAAAGAGGTTATACAGATATAAAAACGCTGAGTTTTTAGACTTCAGATTGGTCAAAATCTTTTTTAACTAAATACTTTATTTTGTGTTGCGTACATAATTTGTGGTCTTCTATAATTGTGGTTGCACATATCTGACATAAGGCCTTGTATCAATCTGTCCTTAATGTTCACAGAGTTGTGACCATCAGGTCAATAATACAGAACAATCGTGCATATAGCAGAATAAAGCCACATTGTGACGTCTTCATATGCTCTGAAGTGTGTCTGTGCCCTTGCTGCAGAGCCTTGCAGCTGTCAACCCTCTGAGGTGGTGAGTAAGCAGAAATTCTGCTCAAACTGGAGGTGTCTCGGAGTTGTGAACCGTACCAAGGGGAGGGCTGACAACCTGCTGGAGTGGCTGCAAAGAGAAACCCCATGCAAGAGGCTTTCGATTGTGTACACAAAGAAACGGTACAACATGAGGCCTGGGAGCAATTTTAACTTGGAGGCCTCAATAATTTAAAGCTCATAGGTGATCTGTGTGAGTAAGGCATAAAAGCTGCCATCTCACAACAGTTGGCTTCACCTTTGAACACTTTGTTAATAAGACCATTACTGATGACTGAATTCTCCTTGTAAAAACTGTTATGCATGTTTGCTTGTTGATGCACACCTGAAATACAGCGTAACACCTCCACCAGTTGTTTTAAAAATCCATGTATGAATCATTTGATCTGTACTATAAATATTTTTGGATAACTATGTATTCAACGCATAAACCCCTACTGACCTATAATTGACCACAGTCTACATTTTCAAAGTTATATGTGTGAGCAAACATGACACAGTTCATTGTATTATGTAGTATCATTCATACTTGTTGTCACACGAGTTGAATGAGAGCACATTGAGGCATTTTACACCATAAAACTAACTGATGAGGGCAAGCTACCGTTCTTGGTCAACTGAAAGGGGACATTACTTGTAACTCTACCTGAAAACCAATGAATATTTAATCAAGAGGGATATTTTTATATTGATAAATAAGTTATATTAAGTATTCCAGGAAAGGGTGAGATAGTTGAAGTCACAGACGAAGTTGATTCTGTTGCAGATGCCACCACACTGCCTGAAAGGACTATTTTTATCATCTGAATTTAAAATCAGACTACAGTATGAAGAGGTACTTGTCTTTTTGATGATCAGATTAAGCATTTTACTTTGTTTTTTTTTTTATTGCATTTTATTTATTAAGTCAGAAAAGTCATACAAGATACAACATCTCTGCTTTTCAGGACTAAAGTTGATTTGTGCAAAGATTGCTTTAGTAAAAAGAGGTACAGATGTTAATATTATGTAGCAAAGGGCAGGAATGGATGCAGAAAACATCACCGACCAAATCCAAGACACTACTGTTAAAAAGCAGCAGTGTCTTGGATTTTGTTGGATTTGGATTGTGAGTTTCCTGAAAAAAAAATCACACCAGGGGATTATTATTCAGAGAATCAACCAAGACTCTGGAGGAGCTCCAAAAGTCCACTACATAGGTGGGAGACTTATGATAAGGCAAATATTAGTTGTGTTCTTCAGAGAATGAAAGCCATTGATGAAAGAAAGCCACAAAGAGTCCTGTTTCAAGGTTTTCTACCAGCCATTTAAGGGGATAGAGAAACCATGTGCAAGAAGGTGCTCCAGCCAGATGAGACCATATTTAAATTATTGTGGTTTGAAAACTGAACAACATAAAAATATGACACTGATGATCTTAAGCACACCATCCCTATGGTTAAACATAACGGTAGCAGCATCATGCTGTGGGAGTGCTTTGGTTCGGAAGGGAGGAGGAAGTTGATGGAAAAATTATTTGAGCTAAATCATGGTGGCAGTAATCTGATTTAGTTTGAGCTGTTATGCAAAGAAGAACGGGCCTAATCGTCAATCTCTAATTGCACAAACCTCGTCGAGGCATATATATATATATATATATATATGCCTGGAAATACTTGCCGCTGCAACTGCAATGGAAGCCATTTCTACAAACAATTGTCTCAGTGGTGCTTAAAACAAACATTCTCCTCCCTTTTTTAAACAGAATGTGTGTTTTATTTTCTTTATTTTTCTCCATGCATCACTTGGAGACTGAAAGTGAGAGAAATGAAAGGGGTATGAATACATTTGGCCAACGAGCATGTGGTTAGTCTACCTGCAACAGCCTTGCAACACTTTTCTGACCTCTGGCAGCCAGGTGGAGTGATGAGCAAAAAAAAAAAAAAAAAAAACAACAACAACAACACTGATGCACTTGGCAGCTCAGGTTGGGCTGAACAATAGGAACCATGCAGCAAACCAAATCCTCACATTAGACATCTGTTTCTGGCTGGCTTCCACAGTTTGCTGCTGGGTGTTATTATCGCATGTCTCTAAGTGATGGAGAATCACATGCTATTGTTATTGATATTCTTATGGGAGATGGAGAATCAAGGTCATGTTTTAAAATGACTATTTAGGTCTTAAAATCCTTCACGAGGAGCTGGTTTGCAGCTGCCGTTCATTTGCATCAGACTTTGATGGATTAAGTGACACCTGCAGGCCTGCTGTTGTAAACTAGGACAATAGTCCATTCTCAGGGTGAACCGGTGTAAGGTGAAATGAGTGTGTCATCCGGCCCCCTCCCCCCAGCCGTCCCTCCCCTCCCTCCCCTCCCTCCCTCCCTCGTCTTTTGTCCCTCCTCCAGTCTTCATGATCGGAGCAGCTCTCTCCATCTAGCCGCGCATCCAGCACCCGGAGCCCCGCCAGGATGATGCGCCGCCGCCGCAGCGACAGCCTCCACTTCTCTTCCAGCCTCCTGTAACAAGAGCCCCGCCGGGTACCCGTGCGCTGCCGTCCTCCTGAGATGCCACACTGCCCCCTTCGCCGGACCGTGCCCGCATTGTGCGTCGCTCCTCGCTGATAAGAGAGCATGCCCGACGCGGGGACGGGAGGCGCCGCGGCCGCCGGGGGTGCGACCACCTCCGGCGACGGCTCCGACAGCTCCCGACACCGACACCGAGCGCAGCAGCAGCAGCAGCAGCAGCAGCAGCAGCAGGGGGACTCGGAGAGGCCGGAGTCGGGTTCTGCCCCGCAACAGAGCTCCTCGGGAGTCCTGGGTGAGTCTGCGCTTGGCTTCGGACGGCGAGGCTTGGAGTCGGAGGAGAGGACAGGTGAAACGGCAGCACCCTTCCTCCTCCTCCTCTCCTCCTCCTCCTCCTTTGTCTCCCTAATAATGATCACATCGTGTCTCTCCAGGCCTGTGATTCATGGTTTTACCTGTCCCCACTGCCCAGATTACTGCGGTTTCAGCCTCTGCTTGGAAAATGGCTTCATTATGCACATCTAGGGCTGGTTTGACCTTATTGTGTAAGTGATGAGGAGCTTATTACCACCCCCTGTCCCAGCATTATTACTACACTGTCTGTGCTCTCATGAGCGGCAGCCTTTCTGCTGCATGGTGGCCGTAAGGCCTGCAAAAGATGTTTCTTTCTTAATTCACTCTTTTATTATGCCAAGAAACATCTCAGTCAAGGGTTTGTATAACTATCGTGGATCAGCAACGTCAGTCGGTTGTTTTCTATGATGCCCTGTGCAGAAGCATTTCACCTTTTGTTCACGTTATCGCCGCAAAGATGTGGAGAGCGCGTGGACCTGGGAGTAAAATCTAGTGCAGCCAAGTCAGAGGTCACCTTAAAGCGTGTGGGATTTAACCTCATTGTGTAAATCCAGATGTTCTGTGAAGGACAAACAGCGCCACGATGACTGAGGAGGACAGCAGACAGGTTAGAGATAAAGTTAGGGAGAAGTTTAAAGCAGGGTTGGGTTATAAAAGAAAAAGTTTGGACATCTCCCAGAGGTCTGTTCAGTCCACTGTTTGATAATGGGAAGAGCCGCCGACCTATAAGGGATAAGAGAAGCAGCCAGGAGGGCCATGGTCACTCTGGAGGAGATGTAGAGAGATCGACAGCTCAGGTGGGAGAATCTATCAACTGTTAGTCAACTCAAATGTATTTATAAAGCACAGATCAAAGTGCTTTACGACAGAAAGGGGGGAGAAAAAATACGTAAGACGTTGATTCGATTCTAGGCTAAAGCTGTTGAGTTGCAAATACAGCCAAAGATAGAGGACATCTAACGACTGGTGAAGATTCTCTGTCATCCAGGTCATGGTCATTCCAAAAAAAGTTAAAAAACAAAGCAATTGGACTTGTTTTCCGTAGTTGAAGACGTTTCGCTTCCTCTCCAGGAAGATTTCTCAATTCAAAAGGTCTAGAGTACTGATGAGTACCAAGCTTTATACTACTGCCCAAACAAGCAGTATACATCTAAAGACACATTTAATCAGATCAACTCAAATGCAGGCGTGTAGACGTATGTTTTGAGTCTGGAGTATAAAAGGCTGAGTGCAGGGAACAGACCTGATTGTGTGGGGAATGCTATTCCACAGTTTAGGGGGAATAACACTGAAAATGCTCCATCTCCTCCCAGAGTAACTGTGTACACAAATCTGAACTTAGCAGCAGAGTGGTAAGAAGAAAGTAGTTGTTAAAAGGGAGCTACAAGAAGTCCCATTTGCATTTAGCCACAAACCTTGAAGAGCTGCATGTAAAACATTGAGTGTAATGGAATACTAGCACTCATCATCAGCCATAACAGACGATCCCTTCCATGATACATGATGGTGGCAGCATTATGATGTGGGGGTGTTCTCCTTCAGTAAATATAGGGAGGCTATTCAGGACAATCCTGGAGGAAAACCTGTTAGAGATTAGAAAAGACTGGGCCAGAAGCGGACCTTCTGGACAACAACTAGAGTTACAATGGTTGTGATCCAAGCATCTTCATGTGTGGCTCAGTCAAAGTCTAGACCTAAAACCCACTGAGAATCTGCGGCAAGACTTAAAATACACTGTTCCCAACTTGACCTTTTTTTGTAAAAAAATAAAAAGAACAAAAGGAAAATGTTTCTGTTTCTGGACGAGCAAAGCTGGTAGAACCCCCCCCCCAAAAAAAAAAAAAAAAAAACTGCAGCTGTTTATCTTGTCCTTTACTTAATATTTTACATTTATCTCATAAAACCCCAACAAAAATAGTAAGGTTTTTGGTTGTAATGTGACAAAATGTGAAAGAGGTTAAGGATTATGACTTATTCCAATTAATCTAATTAAGACACCGTATACTGCACATGGATTTTCTATAGTCTGGGCACACACTGCAAAAAGGGAACTAAAAGTAAGTAAAAATGTCTTGAAATTAGTATTTTTTCCTTGATTTGAGGAGCTAAATAAGACTATTTGCCAATGGAATAAGATTTTTGCACTTGAAATAGGAACAATTCATCTCGAAAATAAGATAATTAGATATCCTGCACTTGAAATAAGATGATAGAGATGAATTGTTCCTATTTTAAGTCCAAAAATCTTATTCCATTGGCAAATAGTCTTATTTACCTGCTCTAATCAAGAAAAAATACAATGATTTCAATAAAATTTCACTTACATTTAATTCCCTTTTTGTAGTGCAAGTACCAGTTTGTTTGTGCGTGCATGTAAAGTTGGACTAACACTTATTGCGTTTTGTTTGTGCTGCTTGTTCGTCCTTCAGACTCTACCAACGTGAGAATGACAAGGTTTTTGTGAGATCGAGTGGCCTGGGTAGCGTGTCTTGGTTTTGATCTTTCTGAATGAGACCATAACTTTAGGAGGAGCCTTGGCTGGATTGCTTTCCTGCATGCAGGGTGCAGAGACAGCCTCTGTGCTGGCTGCTGCCAGCACTGCTGCAGAGTGATGCAATGGAGCAGTGGGCTGTCAGAGCTCCTTTCCACCGGCAGCCGAGGTAACCTAAGAAGGCAGCAGCTGAGTGGACGAGCAGACTGATGTCATTGTCCAAAGAGGGTGGCACCGCTGGGTGTTTGAATGGGTCATGGACACTCTGGAGGGTCAGTGGAGCACAGATTAGTTCAATGACTTCCAGTCGGTGTCAAAAGTTTCCTGAGTGTTGTTGACGCTAAATCAATCATCAGACTTTAAACCTTTAAAGAATCTTCATAGATAATTCCAAGTTTTACAGTAAGTAAATAAAAACAAGAGCACACAAACACATAGATTTAGGCATTTTTAGATATTTTTTCCGGCTGTTGCAACAATCACTTAGACTTAGAGAGCTTTATTTGTCATTTTGTATGCACAAAGTGCGTACAGAACGAAATTTCGTTTGCATACAGCTTGAAAAAATCAGTAAATTGCACTAAATATCAGGATAAATCAGCATATCTTGTTTAGAAGTAGGGATTTTCTTCTTGAGGATCACACACATGCGTAGGTCGACAATCACCAGATATTGTGGCAGAGAGCGTCGCAAAAGCCGATGGTGGAACTGATAAAAGCACAAACGGCCCTCTCCAGGTCACAACTGCTTCCAAAAGGCTTGACCTTAGTTAGAAGACGGAGATGTTAAAAACCAGACTGCAGTACAGAGCTGGTTTGTTTGTCATATTTAGAATGAGAACATCAAAGTCAGTGGCAGCTTTGTTGCCAAATAAAATCCATTCCAAACCTGGCTTAGCCACTGTTTCATGGCAGAGAGACAATGTTGTGGATAACTGCATCCTGGCTCTAATGGTAAATGAATTTACGTAGCAATGGACGTGATGTTGTGCTGGGTTATAATAGATCCAAGTGACAACAAAGAAAAAAGCAGAGGGTCTAAAGCGGAGCCTCGTGGCACCCCACACGAAGGAGGAGCAGTAGAGGAGGAGACGCTACTGAGCACGACAGAAACGCCTGTGTAGATGATTCGGATCACTGACTGACTGATCCGAATCACGACGTGGCTAGACAGGGCAAAGGCGGGGAAGTCGTTATCAGTTTGGGGGTAATACACAGGTAAACAGTCTGGCTAGGCAAGGGATGAGGGCGACGATGGTTAGGGGGTTCGTCTTGCAATTGGCGGGTTGCCGGTTCGATCCCCCGCTCTGACTGTCTCCGTCGTTGTGTCCTTGGGCAAGACACTTCACCCGCATTGCCTGCTGGCAACATGAGGGCCCGGTGTTGCCAGTGTATGGGCCTCGCCTCTACCCCAGGGCAGCTGTAGCTACTGACATAGCTGTGAATGAGTGTGTGAAGGGGTGAATGACTGAAATTGCAGTGTAAAGCGCTTTGGAGGTCGTCAAGACAAGTTAAAGCGCTATACAAGTACAAGCCATTTACCATGAGTCCAGAATCCAGGCGAGAGAATCGGTAACGAGAGGCACACAGAGAGCAGAGGTTTCCAAGCAGAGGCAGAGACAGGACTGGGTCATTCACGATAGGCAGGAGAATCCAGACAGGGGCAGAGACAGGCCGGCATTGAAGAGCGGCAAGGTAGAAGGCAGATGTCCAGAACACAGAAGCCAACAGGAGAATCCAAGAAACGCTTCAAAAGCCGTGCCACGGATAACAACACAGTCATGTGGGCGAGACGGGAGGTCAGAGAGTCTCACAGTATCCAAGGACCAGAAGCATCAGAGCTACAGGACCATTAGAGTCAGCTGACAGAACAATGGTATTATAAATGTTTAATAAAGCAGATTCAGTAGTATTAAGGGATCTATAGGCTCCTTAGACATTTTCTAAAACAGCATTTTCTTCTAAACATGTTTGAATTTGCTTAAAAACAACTTTTCCTAAAACTCGGGAGCAAAAGGGCAGGTTAGAAATGAGTCTAAAATTTGATCAAAACTAACTGAGCAATTTGTGTGTTTTTATAAGAAGGCAGATTTCATAAACTAAGACATGAGTTAATAACAGAGAGGAGACGAGAACCAAGATAAGATAATGTTAGCATGATCTGATTTATAAAACCCTAGAAATGAAAGAAAGTCTACTTTTTCCTTTTTTTTTTTACAGTTGCTGGATTTATCATTGACGGTTTGATCTGGACAGTTTAATAACTGAACGACTAATATAGAGCTTTGTTACTGTAATGTTTTCTAAATGCGGTTTGTTTTTTCTTAATCAAGGTACGGGGACTACAGCTGGATTACCATGAGATCGCATGACCCCCCTCACACGTGTCAGTGTCAGTCAGCTAACACAGCAGCAGGGCAGGAGGGGCGACTTCTCCATTCAGTGGAGACTTTGGTGGCAGCTTTGAAGCGGGTTTTCTTCTCTGGAGATTGTCTCCATCCCGCTTCCATATTTTCCTAATCCTGCCACAGTAGACCTCAGTGACTTTGATCCTTGATGCCACCTTCCTTTGTAGCTCAGACACTCGTTTCAAGGATTAATTAAGCTCTCGTCATTAGAAAATGCAACATAAAAGTCACAGCAATTAGACCGTGTTCCCTGTGAGGCTGGTGCTGATAAGGTTCTGTGTGGTGGAAATTAGGTCATGTATTTTCCTGGCCGTCCAATCAGCCGCCACGGATATGCGAAACATACGGTTAGATTTGGTCTCGCTGAGGAGAAAGATGTTGTGTTCAAAGGCTGGAGGCAGAAATTGAAGTCTCTGCTTACGTTCTAGCAAATATTATGTCATGCAGACACATTTTATCGTAGTTATCAGTTCAATTTAAATGAAATTTCAATTTGTCATAGTATCTCTCACCTAAAAGTGTTGAACAAAGGTTTTCCCAGGTTCTGTAACAAAAACAATATCGTCAAAAGCGCTGAGTCCCCCTGAAATCATCATTCTTGTCCATCTACTATCTAATAGGGAAAAAGGTTACTAAGTTTCAGACTCAGAACCCAGAGGTAAATACATCCTAGTGAAGCAATCAAGCAAGGGCAATGTGACTGCTCTAGACTCTCTAAGAAGGTTTAAACTGAAGTTGTTCTAAAACCGGGTTTAGATTCAAAACACGGCATTTAACACATTTTTGGAGTTTTACAACCAATAAAGTTATCAAAAGTTACAAACCGCTTTACAGAATATGTATCAAGTGTTGGATAATCTGGACCAGATTATTAATTAATTCAGAAATTCAAAATATAAAAGCAGTGTAACAGTGTCCACAATACTGAATGGGAAGCTACCTTCAGCTTTGTGTTGTTATACGAGTTGTGGAACATCAATATAACAAAACCCAACCAGGTCAATGTTTAAATATTCTGAATACTGTATAAATATCTCAAAAAGCCTATTTCATCAAAGAATATCAGTTTATTTCTTCCATTTCTGTGGGTTGTGAAGTATTTCTGCTTTATCACAGTGATAAATAATCATAATTAGGAAGTTTACACATAATAATATATCTTAACTGCAGACTATATAACTGAAAATAGTCTTATAACTGCAGACTATTTTCCATTTGCTGTGATTTTGGTCCCTGTTGGGTCAATTAACTCAGGTGAAAAAGTAGAAAATAAGCTCTTACATTATAAAGACTTATTATAAAGAAAATCAAGGAAAATCCTTTGTTGTCAAACAGGATATGAAATTAAGGCTAAAAGGAAGATGACCAACGCTCATCTATCGTTTAACTCACCATTATTATTATTCTCCACTTTTCATTTAAAAACACACTTTATCTGTATAAAGCCACATAACTATTTAGTTCTTCTTCTACTGATAAGAGGATTTCCGGCAGTGTAGCAGGCTGCAGATTGCTGCCCCCGACAGGTTAATTATAGAAATGGAAAGCTGTTCTCTCTCAAATTGCCAATCCCCCAATTGTGGCTTGTGGGACTCAATTAAAATACACCTGTTAATAGCTAATCTGTACCCATTGCCAAATTGCGGGCAGTATTCAACACACCCTTAACCACAGCACATTTTGTGAGGATGCAGGAAATGAGTGGTTTTATTTAAAGCTCACAACTCAACATATGTGTGTTCTGGACCAATTATTGAATGTCGCTTTTGTTGTTGGGCTTCATATCATACTTTCTAAAGTTCAGTAGAAGGTTTTGTATTCACGTGAAATATGACGCTCTGTTCTCTTCCGTGTAAACGTATTTAACCCAATACTTGATCATCCTTGGAATCTGAAAAATGCATGAAGGGAACATGCAGAGGACATTGGCTGTAGCCCAGCCGCTAAAATAAAGTTGGATACTTCAGCTTTACCTCTGACAGATTTAGTCAGGTTCGCTGTCACACGGGTTCCTTTGAATACGGCAGCGTGAGGGTGGCATGGAGAGCGAAAGAGAAACATCCCTCTGAACTGAAGAGAAGAAAAGCTGTTTTCACAGCAGCAGACAGCACAAGCCACTGGTTTATGCCCTCCCACAGCTTCATAAGTGATGGGGCTGAGAAATGCTGTTCTGTATGATAAAATGCCAGCGGTGTGCGTACCTAATGACTCCCAGCTTAATGCGTTTTTCTGCTGCATCTGCCTCTGCGCCTACGTCGGCGTTTAGTGCATGATTAACCAATACATTTTCTGTTTTCCTGCTCTTCTTCTGTGGTGTGGCATGCGCTGAGCGGCGTATTAGCTGCACGTTGGGATGACCTTGCTGCTGCGGAGCTGTTTGTCTTTGTTAACCTCGGCTGAAGGGCCACGCACCCAGCTGAGGGATCATTTTATTTAAAGGAAAAACAAACAGCATTGAAATAAGTAACCATCTCGGTGAAATCAAAGTGCCACTGTGCTGTTGTAGTAATCAGCAGCAATCATAGCTCATCCTGCTGCGTCTTCCTAAAACAGACTTTCCTGGTGGCGCAAACTTATGATCCGAATGCTTAAATGTTGCTCAGAGCAACGGGGATCCGTCTGATTGCTGTTGATGCTAATCTGAGCTTATTAGGCGTATCATGTTCTGGCTTCACATTAATTGCATTCTCTTCATCACTGTCAAAACATAGTTGCTTCTTTTATAACCAACAGTTGTACTGTTGCTCGTGGGTGACTATTTATTTCGTGCCGCAACAATCTTCTCTTGAATGATTTAGACGGTCCTTTTAGTTGGAAGGAATGAGTCATCTGTACCAATGCGACTTCGGTAACTTCTGACGTCGAGATAATGATACCGTCTCGCACATTATGCACTTATTGAAGTGAAGCATGAAGATCAATGCCTGGAAATGTTCTTGAACATACTTTGCAATTTTAAAAAGGAACTTCTTCAGTTTTAATCACGTTCACATATGGAGGCAGGCTTTGCTTTTGCCGTAAAAGTGAATGTACATAAGAGGAAACAAATAGGTTTTTTTTGTGTGTAGGGGGTCTTTCAGCAATAATTATCAACTGTGGTAAACGTGTGCGTACAATGAATTGTTGCTATTGAGGCTTTATATTTCATTTAAAATGTTCTGGTATTACAAAGAGTTCCTGATGCTATGGACCCTAACAAAGCAGAGAAGAGAAACAGGCCTGGAACGACAGCTTCCTCAGAATTAAGGGTTGGGCTTTATCAATTTTTTTTAATACCATCAAGCCATAAACCGTCAATTGCTGTATGTAATTTATGATATTTTGAGGCTTTAATAAACAGTATATTGCTAAAATCACATCAACAACATAATAAGTAACAAATAAATACTGCACATAAACACTTAAAGGTGCCATGACATCACTGTCTACCATTTCATGTAGTTGATATTGCTGCATATGTAAATTCTCCAAAGAATTTCATAAAAAAATAACTTCAGGTTGTTGTTTTGTCTGGTCAAATATCCCTCCTCGGTTAAAAGGTTGGTTGTGGGAATGATATGCAGCTCTAGCTGGTTGACTTCACTCTGATTGGCTACAACCATATTTGGAAAACCTTTTAAACGGGGCCCCCCCCCCCCCCCCCACCGCTTTCCTCCTCCATCCACGCCTCCCTTCTCGGTGCATCACTCCGTTACAAATCCCTTATTATGGTTTTATGGCTGGTTGAAGTGTTTGTGTTGCAGGATGTCGGACAGGCGAGGCCAAGCTGACCCAAGGCTTCAACCTGGCTGAATGATTCAACACAGTGGGACCGAAATAAAAAGCCACATAGACCGCAGCGGGGAGCTGGCTGCAGCTGCACTTATGAGGCTGGGAGCCACCTATTTTATCATGATCAAACATTTTTGGTCTTTTTTTACAAGCATATAACGTGGCAATGTACCTTTTTGCCTGTTAAGCTCAGAAGGCACCCCTATTTTCCTTCTTAGGCTGCAAACTTTCCAGCCAGACACATAAGATAGTCATGAATGGAGGCACATGTGGAAACAGGTGTTAAAGTTTCTTCTTTGTGTTTCACAGGATCTCCGCAAATCTGGGCAGTGTTGCTTTTGCTTCTTCTCCTTGTCCGTCCCTCTGCCTCCAGTGCTTTGGGGCTTTTATTGCTGTTTCATGTTTGTTGGGAGGTTCAGCTTATATTGCCTCCTCTTCCTTCCCTGTTAGCCGCTGCTTAGTTTTCAGCTAAATATTACAGTTTTGACATACTTGGGTTTTGCAATTTATAAAATCTCTGTCAAATCAGTTTCAGGCCTTTATACCACTGAAAAGATAAACAAATAAGAAAAAACCCTGAATGGAGCATCATTGCATCGGGGTGAGTTGTATTATTGTGATGAGCTGATTTCGATTTATTTACATCTGTGAATGGTGCAGTAACCCTGCTGAATTCAGTGAGCTGATCAAAAGTTCAATATGTAGAAATCAGTAAATATTCATTGGTACAGACAGTGTGTCTGCATAGTGTATGATGAGATTAAGTTGTGTTTGTTTAATCATTGCAGTGACATTTGCACAGCACTCATATTACATTATGTAGCAGTGGCACGTATGTGAGGTATGACCTGTGATGGTAGCAAAATTCTGACCTGTCAAAAAAAAAAATCTGTGACAGCAATAGTTTGATAGGAGTATAAGGGTTCATACAACTGTCTGTCGTTTGCCTTTCTTGTAAGGGAGGAAAAGGTTTCAAAGTTTTCTTTCAGCAGCTGTCCAGCCGCGCACAGCAGTAGCTGGTGGAAATTTGGTCACTGCAGCACTTTATTTGAAGTCTTTAAACCAAAGTAACCAGGAAACGCAGGGAGATTTCTGAAACTATAGATTTAAAACTTCTGTGTCTTGATACTCAAATCTGGTTTATACAACTAATTAATATGTTTAAATTTATGTTAGAGTATTTATTAAAGAGGTGAACCTCAGATTCATTTACCACATGAGAACTTATTTAATTAATATCTAGTTCCTTCTGAGAGGTTACTGAGTTTATGTATTAGTTATGAGACATATTATACCCTCTTCTTGTTTTACCAGACATCCCTACTTCCTCATTTTGCCATCCCTTTAAGGGGTTTTGTATATATCTTGGGCTTTAACTTCCTCATACTGTAAGGAACCTTCAAGGAACTTCTTTTTTGTTGCTGGTTAATCAGGCTAGTGTACATATTTGGCTCTCTCTCTTGGTTGTACTGTGAAGAACCTTTCTTTGCTTTCTTTTTGTATCTCCAGCTTTGGTTAAGGAAGCTACAGACAATTTCCCTAAGTTGTTCTAAAGTATTTGCCTTGCAAGTAGTGATTTTCTCGCCCTACGTTCTCACGCTTTCAATGGCTTTATCGTTTCGTCTGTAATGCCTCTTTGCCTCCAGAAAACCGCCAATTTCTAAATCCCCGTTTATGTCCTCTTGATGTTCACGCTCTTCTATTCATAGCCATGAAGATTATCAAACTTTACGTAGGAAAAAATGATCATGCATACCCGAGAGCTTAAAATACTTTAGAGTTACAGATAGAAGTGCTGCTGGCGATGCCCATTCTCTGCTTTGTAAGATGTGTTGCAGAGATCTTACCAGTGAGTTTAGGCCGTGATCAAAGCAGTGTGTGACCAGCCTTGGTGAGGAAAAAGTGGGATTAAAGTGGGCTCGGTCACACTGCCCTTCACTTTCTCTGACTGCTCTGAGCTTTGGTTTGACTTGCCTTTTTCTTCGTTGCTAAGCACACCCTGCAGAAATACAATGACCCTGGCGAAGAATGCTGTTTTTAGGCTCGGTGGCAGAGGATTGCTCCATATTGGTTCTTTTCCCCATCCCCAAAACACGACTGGAGGGTCGGGAAAGAGTACAGAGGAATGTTCTGTCCTCCGCAGCTCATAAATGCACATATTATCCATGTCTGTGTCGGCACAGAGACGCTCAACGGGAAGCTGGGGAGTTTTAAACCACTTTATTGCAGATCTCGTTCCGCTGCCGTTCTTGTTTCTCTGATAATACCCTCCCGTGACTCATATGGTTTGGCCACTCTTTTTGATTTGTTTGGTAGAGGTGCGATCAATCTTCATCCTCTTCTCCTTATTACCCTCTTCAGGAGGCTAGATTTTGAAGTTAACCCTCGGTCTGAAGCAGCTTCATCTGTTTGTTTGTAGACTTCCTGTGATCAATGCTGCATATCTTTGCATTGTTCTATTGGTTTTCTCTCTGACAATTTTTGTTTTTTTAAATGAGATGGGGCCGAGTTTACTGAAGATGTGGACAGGAATAAGAATTTATTAGGAGCTAACTTGTCAGAAAATTTGAAAAGAGCTATTTTCTGCATCTTCAGATCTTAGATGAAAACAATTCACTTTCTTTTCTTTTTTATCAGCCTTATAAGCCATCGACTGTAGATAGAAAGGGGCTTGGTTGTGTCATCTTCTTAAAATTTAAATAAATTACAGACAGTGACGTCTCTTACTGTATTTATTTCTTGTCTCTCTTTCTTCCAGCCTCCGTCACTGGAGCAATGAATTAAGTTTATGGCTCTGTCCTTGCGCATCTTCATGATGTTGGTAGATTTAACCTTCAAAACCCATCCATCGAGCCGAGGGTCGACCTCATTGGCGTGGGAAGAGCAGGTTCAGGATGTTTTGACTGATTATATCAGGAGTCATAAAGCCTAAGTTAAAACATAAAAAGTCCTAAAATAAATGCAAACATGAATATTTTCATATATAACCAAATTTGTATTTTGTAATAATAATAAATGATTGATTAGAAGAAGCAAAATGTTTGCAGCATGCAGGTTTTTTTTTCAGTTGAAAAAGTAGCACGTCAATAAAGATGACAGACAAGTGGTTCATCCAATCATATGCAGGGATTTTTACACTACATCTCCGACGAAGCAATCCCAGATGGACGTGTGGAGCTCTGCGGAGCGAAATCCATCTGGCGAGAGTCAGGTTAACCACCACTGGGATATTTCCTCACAATCTGCAAAATTTCAGCCTTCCCATAGAAGGTGAAACACATCTATCATCAGCAAAAAACACATTTTCTTTTTTTACAACTTATCATCAGCATGTGTGGATTTCTTGTCTCTGGCATTGTGTCTGCAGATCTCAGCAGTCAGAAACAAACATACACACAAAATCCAATTCTGTTTTTCTTTAATCACCCTGAGCTAATCAGAGGCATTGAATCTTGACGTTTTTGAGTCACGCTGCAACTATTGGAAAAGTTCACTGTAAACCCCATGAGCCACTAGTTGTTCTTCTCTTTCTCCCCATTACTAAATACGATGCCAGTGCTACGCTTTGCAATCATTCTGCAGCCTGATAAAACATATGTGTGTTCTTTTCTGTCCCTGGGAACCTTACTCCCCAGGAAGAGAAGCACATACCAATATCTCTGATAAAGGGCTTTGATTATATCACTAAATGTATTTGCCTGGACATGGTGGATAGTATGTTTCAACTGCTTGGTGAGATTGCTTTGGGTGCAACGAGGGCAGTGGCAGGATGGGATGCGCACGACAGCAATACATAAATTATGAGAAATTACTTGGAGTGCTGCCAGTCCAGTGTGGGTCTTATTAAGGTTGTAGCCTCTGCGGGGGGGCTGGTGTGACCAGACCTGCCATAAATTCTCTGATGACCAAGCGGGTGCGGGTAATCGCTGACGGCGTTTAGTGAGGCCAAGGATGCACAGAGGTTAAAAAACATACAACCGTATCTATAATAATAATAAAAAAAAAATCTAAGAGCAAGCTCTGATCATAGTGTTTAGTGAACAGCAAATACTTCTAATGTTCATGTCCTTCTATCTAAATGCTTATGAGGAGCGGACTAAATTATGAGGAACTGTTGTATAGATTATCCATATTCATAGTTATCACAGGCTGCAGTAATATCCTCTTGGCTTCTCATTGCGTAGGGAAGGAAATGGGAGGGATGTTGTAGTAATCTACAATAATCGCTGGTTCCTCTTGGATATTGATCAGACTCTGAGCCTCTGTGCATCTTTCCCGTCCAGGAATAGAACGAACATCATACAGATCGGCTATTCAAGTCGTCCATCTGACTCACTGCTGCTGTGTCTTCTTCGCTGCTGCTGGTTGTGTAAAACTCTATTTCTAATAGATGATGCTGATGACTGCTGGGCTGCATTGGAAGGCCTTTATTTTGGTGCCAATCTCGGCATTACTCTCAATAATTCAATTAGCCTTCATGAAATGATTTGCTATGATACTTCATTGGTGAGACGCCGACTGAAATGAGGCAGATCTTCACCTGCAACGCTACGTTGTTGAGGATGAAGGATAACTGGAGGTGTAAAGGGGATGAGGGGAATGCAACAATCCCACATTAAGATGATTTTATACTAAGGTGCAGTTTTGGACTGGGAGTGTTTTAGAGTTGGTCCTTTTCCCGACATGTAATTATTTCATGATCCACTTATCTCTAAGTGTTTGCAGGCCATTTTTGTGCATTCCGGGTTAAAAAATGTTTTTAGTTCAGTCAGCTTCTTTCTTACACCATAAAATATCATGTATATAGACAGATATAACATTAAATAACCCCATGACCTCAAGCAAAGGGTCATTTTAATACCTTGAAGGTCGTTTAGTGTCAATATTTAATGATGCTGCAACTATCTGTAACCAATTTGTGTCATATGTGTGTCCTTTTGTATCTATTCTTTTCAGATTTTTGCATCGAATCGCAATCATCACAGTTATAAATATCGGTTATAGGGCAATTGTAAATAAATGTTTGCTTGCAATATTTGGTAGTATATTATAGTTGAAGGACATGCATGCAAGATCTGCTTGACAGTAATATATCTGGCCTTGTTTGATGGATTTTCACTGCACTCGATGTCTATAATGGGTGTCTATTTTTAGTGGCTGAGATGCTACAGCTCATAAAGAGGGGTATGGCCATTGTGCCAGCCGTTTCCACTGAAAGAAAAGTCATTGCAGATTTCAGGAACTGTGTCACAATGACATGTTTGTTTCTTATATGGCTCGGGTCTATCCTTGAAGCTGTTTTAAAGCTGTTTGTACATCTCTGCTCGCTCCAGGTTACATTGCTTTCTATCAATTTGTAACACCACTTTGTTCTATTTCGTACCCATAAACAAACCATTTGGTGTATTATTCTATTTACATTCATAAAAATGCTTCAATCCCACCTCTATTCAAACATAACTGTATATTTTCTACTAAATTTACTAGATTTGACCACCATAATAATTCTAACCAACCTCTTACAGATATATTATTATATGTATTATTTATTGAACTCATATAGTACTTGCAGTTCTCCTATGGCTAAAATACAGAGGACTAATTTAAGTAATTGATATTTTAAGCTGGAAATGTCCCTCTGGTACACATTGATGCCTGATTAGTTCAAAACGTCCTTCAGCAAACTGCTTCATTCAAAGTTAAAACAATGTAATATGGTGAAAGGACCATGAGTTGGCTTTATCTCCAAGGCTGCGTTCCACCACCCTGCAGAGGACACTTGTTTCCAGGATCGAGTTTCAGTCGCGAAGCGTAGCTCATGATCTTAGGTGAAGGTGAAGAATGTAGAAGGACACAAAAGTCAGAAGCTTCAGCTTTAGACGCAGGTCTTTCTTCATCTCAATAGATCAGAACAGCCTTCATTTTACCCCGGGTGAAGTCCCAATCCAACTGATTTGTCAAAAACAAGACACCAAAGGAATTGAATGCTTCTAACTTTGCTTAAAAAAAACTCCCAGCATATTTAATCATGTTTTTTAAGTATCTAGCAACCAAATCTGTAATTTAGTAAGATATGTCCTGCATTACTGCTTTCACTCTTTGGCTGTTCAGTGCAACACAGCAAGACCGCTTGAATGTATTAACATTGCTTAGGAGTCTAATCCATGTTCTTTTGTTTTGTGTTCATCTCAAAAGCCTTCCTCCACAATAGCAGTTGTTCCCAGCTCAACAAGGAGCTCTCTTTCCTCCACAAAGGCCTCCATTCATTACTTTATATTTATCATCAGCACTCGCTCATTCATAATTCCTAATCCTCCTGCTTGACAATGTTCAATTCAGCTGGTTAGATAACCAGTCTGCAGTGGTTTGAAATAGTGCTTTGCCCTAATGGGGCACGAGAACGGTCTGCTTTTACACCTTGGTTACCTGAACGAAAGGCGCACAAAATTATTTCCCCCATTTAACCCAGGCTTTATAACGCAGCCGAGGCAACGCATTAAACATACCAGCTAACCATGAATGAACCCCCAATTAGCCCACTTGGCAGGAGGAAAGATACAGTGGGAAATAAATAGAGGGACATTTATTGAGTCTGAGGGAGGAGAGCGCAGAAAAGTGATGCAAAGGAGAGCAATAAGATGGCACTGGGAAAAGTGATACTTCAACTATTCTGCTGCGTTAGCATTACAGCTCCTCCACCTCTACATCCTCTCACCATGTCCTGTTCCTGGCGCCCGGCCACGGGTGCCTCCAGTGTCACATACGGTCATCGGTATTTTGAAGCCAACGAATCGTCCCTATTATGCTCCTTGCCACTGATAACGAGGAAACCAGAGTCCTGACATCCAGGAAGGTTGACATCTTTATCCCATTTGTCACTGAGGCGGAACAGACACCTCCTGCCCGAGAAAGAAAATCCTTACCCTAAACTACAGGTTGGGGTATTTTAGAAGAGGTTTCTATGTTTCTGTCAATTTGGCTACTGCTAAAAGCTTGGGTTAAAATTGCAAGGAGGAGATGCAAAGATGGGTTCAGGTTTCAGTCGTTATGTTGCGACGGTTGCTCTGGTCTGTCTTGGCGAAGAAAGCTGCACTGAGCTGAACAGTAAAGCTCACGATCAAAACTCTCCGTCTTCTTTCTGAACCCTCACTTTCAGTCATGAAACATGGATAATAATTGGAAGACAAAGTGGGCTAGATATAGGTAATAACTGAAAGACAGATCCCGTTGACAAGAGGCTGATAAGAGCTTCCTCGTATAGGCGGTTGGGCCAAGCTTTTAGAAAAATAGCTGTGAATCTGTGGTGAAGAAGAGCCGCTGGTCCTCTTCACTGAAAGGAGTCAGGTGAGATGGGTCAAGCATCGCATCGGGATCCCGAACAGACTCAGGACTCGGTAGAAGAAAGATGTTTCCATTTGAGCACTTGATTGCACACAGAAGGAGGTGGAGAGTGTCGCTGGGCAGAGGGATGTCTGGGTTTCTGTCTTGGACTCGTTATCCACAACCCTAACTTGGGTAAGCAGCAGACAAATAATACCGGAAAACTCTTTAGATCGTTGTTTGGACACTGTCCCAACTGTGTCTTCATATAAATGTTTATTTAAACCCAAAGTTTTTGTTGCACTTGCCTGTGAATGCAATAACCCTAGAATCATGTAAAATGCGATAAAGTTTTGATAATATTTGGTTTAAAACAAAACCTCCTCAGAAACCAATCATATCCTGCATTAAATTACCTAACCTTTGCTTTGTTGTCGTGATCTGTCAAGAGCAAACACACTCAACTGGCGCGCCGTCTTCCTTTTTCTGAAGAGAAGTACAGGAATGTAGTTACATGGATAGGGTTGCCAAGTAAGCTTTTGTGAAGCCAAGAGTTTCAGCACACCCGTTTAAAAGAAAAACAGCAAAAGTAGATTTATAAAACAATGGGCTTACATTTGAACACATGCCAAGGAAGTTGTTTTGTGTTTACTTCCTTAAAAAAAAAGCCAGAGGAGGAAGGCATTAACATAAATGGCTCATTACTTTGTTACAAAACTGGTTCCACAAGAAAGCACAGCATCTAAAGAGGCTTAGCAAAAAAAAAAAAAAAAACTTTCCCTTGATCTATTCTCAAAATTCAGTTTCTCATTTATTAAATTAATCAAAACCGGAAATCCTTCATTATGTAAATACATCCACAAACAGCAGTGTTTTTGATGCAACCTATTTCAAGTTTATTAAAAACCTGTTTAGTCTTATATAGGGTTACAGGCTGCTGGCGCCTGGTCCATTGGTCCATTATTGGTGTGTGTGTGTGTGTGGGGGGGGGGGGGGGGGTCACTGGTTCATAACTAGTCATGCTAAGGCTAGATTAATTACTTTCCATCATTTGGTTGCTCTGGAAAACATAGCATGCTCTATTTTCTTAGAGGCCTATATGTTTCACCACAGACAAAGATCAACATGCTCTTGGATACTAATGCTAAATGTTTAATGGACATCTGGGCAGCTGCTGACCTACTGAAGAAATTCACAGACTTCCTTGAAATTAGAAATCTAATGCAGATGTTACAGTGATGCAAAGATTTAAAAAGCAGCCTTTGCTTTAACCGCTGTGGAATATTTGTGACTGGAGATGTTTTAAGATAAACTCCCCCTGGTCTATTTGATTATAGATCATTTTTTTCCCAATAATATTACAAGACTATGTTTAGGTATCTTGTTTCCGTTTCTTCCTTTTGCATTTAAAGCTCTGCTTATAACCTGGTCATGATCCACCTGCACAAAGTGTGAATAGTTTAATTTCTCCTCTGGTCTAAAGATAATGATCAGGAGTGTATATGACGTTACTATTACATATTATTGAATCAGTAAGCCTATTGTATTATAGCAGCAGCAGGCGGAGTAATTGTTGCTTTTCTGTTCTAAAATCCAATCTGATTATGTTAGATTTTCTTTAATTTTGTGCAAATACGGTGAAACACTGACATGTTTACTCAAAGATATCTTACGGTGCCCTGTAATTCAACCTCACACAGACGCTGCTGACTTTAGACTGTTTCTGGTACTCTAAAAAGGTTAAGACACTTCACAGTTCTAAATAAAGCTGAACTACAATTAAGCAAAATATAAAACAGCGTTGCACACCTGTTGACGACTGTTAAAGGAAGCGATTCGTTAGCAGGAGGTCTTACTTCAGGCTGATTATAGAATAGATAAAATCTAAATCTCAAACCTTGGAGCAAACGCTTTACGGCTAAGCAGCTCCAGCTAAAGAAATTATGCCACTCAGAACAAACAGGAAGCCAGTTTTAATGAGATGTTTTTTAACTATATCACAGATGATGCCGAACCTGTCTGCTTAAAAGTAATACAGAAATCCCCCCTTTGTAGAAATGTATCAGTCGGCCAGAGATTAGAATCGCACAGTTTTCCCTCCATCTGCTCTTATCAGTGATCAGCAGATCAGACACCAAAAAATTTACCTTTTCATTGAATACATAAAAAATAAAAGTTCCTATAATATTCAGTCTATGAATTTATCAACCAGCTGCATGCAGTTTGATGCACTTTCTGGACTTGTATAGTTACCAATTAATGGGTAAGAAACTCATGCTTAAATATATAAATTAACTCACTCATGTGCAGCTAAGCCCAACATTATTTAAATCCATGGCAGATTTAGACTTAAAATCGTTTTAAATCAACCATTACTTTGTTTCTGATAGGAAAAGAGGAGGCTATTTCTGAGGATAAAACAATGTAAGAGGAATAGAAAGTTTGAATTGTGTTCTCTTAAAACATTAATACAGTTTTTACTGATTTTAATAAATCATCGAAAGCCTTTGTTGGCATTTTAGCAGTCACACCCTTATAGTTGCTGACCAGCATGTTTCCACTGATGTTTTGATTATTTAGATTTAATGATTAGCTCCAAATTTCTTATGCTGGAAGGCCTCCTTGTCATCACCCTAATCTTTTGTTCCTCTAAAGGTTCTCAGAGTTAAGTAAGGACTCTAGTTGGGCACCTCCAAAACTTTGATACTAATGTTACTTCCTGTCAGAAGAAGCTCTTTGGTAAAATTAAAAAAAGGAAATACTTAAGGTATAAAGAATGGTGAGTTTAACTATATTTGATATCTTTCTTTTTTAAATTAAAGTCAAATGTACTGCATTACAGCACATTATGTTGGTTGGTGCATTTATAAATGGGAGTTCTGAGTTTTAGTGCATTTAAGAAATTAAAAAGAAACTTCCTGATTTTTCTCTATTTGACATCAGGAGAAAATGACCTGATTCTCTGGCTGATAAATTAGTGCTTCTCTACATCTAGTTGCTTCATTTTCTAGTGGATTCAAAAGGTCTACCTCTATCAAAGAAATTGATGCACATTGGGCCCGTCACGATAACAAATTTTGCTGGATGATAAACTTTTTAAAACAATTATCATGGTAAATCATAACATTGTCATTTGGAGACCCATCCATCAATTTTCTAACACGTCTATCCCTCATGGGGTTTCGAGGGGTGCTGGTGCAGCTGTCAATGGGCGAGAGGTCGGCAGTCCATCGCAGCATTTGGAGACATTTTTTTAATATAATATAATAATTTGATAATGGCATAATAACGTTTTTCTTTCTAAAGAAAAACATCAGGTTGGCTGACGTCATTTGGCTTAAATCCTAAAAACTCCCACACCGCAGCGGTCGTGTTCGGCTTTGACACCAATTTAATTTTCTTTTCAAACTATTGTTCCTCTGGCTCTCCTTCACGAGGCTCTCATGCTAAACTTTGAACATGTGCCTACCTGACCAGATTTAACTCCTCTTACACAGGAGGACGGTACTGAAACCTTTTGCTATCCAGTCTCAGAGAGAGGAGAGGGAAACACAAGGAGGGTAAAAAAACGCAAGCTTGCAAATCATGGAGCTTATTTTCATGTGTTTAAAATTTATCATACGATTAATTGATTTATTGTTTATCGTGACAGGCCTAATGCACATGTTGTAGTTTATGTGTTCTAATTCTTGGGAGGGGAGTCTGATTCGTTCAAAATTGGACTCAGCAGGTCAGAGCTCCAAGGGAAAGGCTGGATCGGTGCATCTCTGCTGTTTAGTGAAGGGAAACGGTGAGAACACTGCAGCTCGCTGCAGCTCTCCTATTCACTGGAACAACGGAGTGTCTCAGACCAGGTTTATTTGTAATATCAGCATCAAGCGTTGCCGCTCTTCTCCCGCTCTCCGTCTTGCTGGAAGGCTGCATCCAGATAAGCTCTTAAGCACAATGATGACAAATACCTCTCGAGACGGCCTGACTGAGTGTGAAGGCAGCGGAGCCGAGACACACGCTGAAGAGACGCAGGCAGAGAGAGCTGGAGGGACTGATAGATGTGGACTAGAGGGAGCGAAGAGAGAGGATTTGGTGGGAAGAAAGAGGCAGGGATGGAAAAATGAGTTAGGAGAGAAGCGGGATTGACGGGGCTCTGATGCAAAGGAGAGGAGTGTGTTGAGGGAGAAGACAGAGAGGAGAGGCAGCAGGATGCTCACACCAACATTTATCTACCTGCAAGGAAAAACGGGGAGTGGAATTGGTTTTTGGATGGTTTATTTCTGTAAATGTACGCAGACTACTGCATGCAGTCGGGTTGCATCGAGGACATATTGCAACATAAAATCTGTGACATCATCCAGAGAAGACGGCTCACCCGCTACTACCATCTAATGTAGAACAGATTACTGGATCAATGTGGGCTTCTGTGCTTTTTTGTCTCTCTTATTGTGTCTCTGCTCTGTCTTCTGTAACCCCCAGTCGGTCGAGGCAGATGACCGTTCATACTGAGCCTGGTTCTGCTGGAGGTTTTCCTTCCCGTTAATGGGGAGTTTTTCTTCCCACTGTCGCTTCATGCTTGCTCAGTATGAGGGATTGCAGCAAAGCCATGTACAATGCAGATGACTCTTCCTGTGGCTCTACGGTTCCCCAGGAGTGAATGCTGCTTGTCGGGACTTTGATGCAATCAACTGGTTTCCTTATATAGGACATTTTTGACCAATCTGTATAATCTGACCCAATCTGTATAATATGATTGAACTTGATTTTGTAAAGTGCCTTGAGATGACATGTTTCATGATTTGGCGTTATATAAATAAAATTGAATTGAATTGAATTGAAAAAAGTGAGTCAGGGGTTAAACAACAGCAGGAAGGAGGAAAACAGGTGCCCTGACATTGAATTTGGTGAACTTCTTCTCCAAGGTCTTGGTTGATACAGGTTCCTGCACAGGTTGGCATGGGCCGCTATAACATCCCCATGGTGTGACCAGCTCGAAGAAAAATACCACAGTATGGTGGCATTCACACAAAGTTCTAAACACAAGCTAATGTATTTCATTTAAAAAGGAAATGCAGCAGTCACTCCTGCCGCTGATGAAATTAAATAATACATCTGATATAACAGCCACAGTAATATTTACTATTAAACAGATTTATTGTCATTTTGATGTGGCAAAAATGATTTTACATTTAGAGACGCACCAATCAATTGATCAGATCATGTTTTCAACCAATTTTTCCTTGAGCAGCAGGTCAGATTGTAGAAGAAATCTGATTTTTTTCCCTCTTAATCATCAAATGGGTCAAAACTAAGAATCAGTTTATAATCAACTAATATTGGATTCCTAGATGCAGTTTTAAATATCAGATAAATTAGGATAATCTTGTGACGTTTCATTCTAAAAAGAGAATGTTGACACAACTTAAATTAATTGCTTCAACAATTCAATTAATTCTATTAATTGATTTATTTGCAATGGTTCGATAAAATAAATTAAGTTGGGTCAACTTAAATCAATTGCTTGTTACCAATTGAAGCAATTCCCTTAAGTTGGAGCTGCCTTCTCTTTTCCGATAATAATAATAATAATAATAATAATAATAATAATAATAATAATAATAATAATTCAATGTTCAGTACTTGGACTAAAGAAAAAAGAAATTAATATATATATATATATATATATATATATATATATATATATATATATATATATATATATATATAAAAAGATGGATTTAGCAGGTCAGACTGAACCCCCACAGCAGTTTCCAGGTTCTTATTAATTATTATATACATCTAATCTTTCTCCATTTTTTTTATTCAGTTTTGTAAATCATTATTAAAACATTAAGGTAGTTATAGATACATTTAGTTGTCGCACGCATTTACAATTTAAAATAAACTATCACATACATACCGGAATATGTGTTTTTGCAGAAAACTAGAAATTGTGCGGGAGGTTTCAAAGTAGGTTGATTATGTGCCGCAGAGATTTAGCATCACTGTTAGGGCTTGTCTGCTCCGGATGTTACCAGCCAGAGGAGGAGATGATTGCCATGAAGGAGGTTGTTGGGCGTTTGAACTTCATTAAGCTCTCTGCCTCGGATGTCATCATTCCGTTGTAATTGGAGGATTTGTTTCATTCGCACTCATTGTAGACCTGACAGAGAAATGCGTTTTCTGCTTCTCCCTTTGTTTAGCACTCCTCAGAAGTACTGTCCATGTTTCTGCCTCTATTGCTCTCTTACAGTCTCTGTTTATATTATATAATCTAAATAAATCTAAATATATAGTCTACATTTTTACGTGAAAACTTGAAACTCTGATGTGAAGATATGCCCCATCGTCTCCAGTAGCAGAAGGCACACACAGACGGCAGACATGATTTAGCTAACAGCAAAGCTTTTTAGAGAATAATTGAAATCCTCTGGATCATGTCACTTGTAACTTTTCATTTATCTCAAACAGAGAATGCAAATTAATTTCTCTATTCAATGACATTTACTATGGATTTCAAATGTGTACAGGCACCCATACAAAACAAGGTTTTTGTAACTTAAAAACACGATTTACTGATAAATCCTGATTAGCTTTTTTTCTACCTTAATGTGACATATTCTGCTCAGTTCAGCTAAAAGCAGACACATCTATTACACAGGAAATATAGAAGATGAGGAAAGTGCACTAAGATAGCTCCAAAATTTAGCACATCCTCACCTTTTAAACGTATTTCAGGACCAAGTCGCCATAGTAGGCGTCTCTATGCGGTTCTGGACTTTGACTAGGCCATTCCAAAACATGCAAACCCTTCTGGGGAAGACGGGTTGTTGGAATCCCTGTGATGCTGAAAAGGCTCCTCATTTTAGGCTTTCTACCAGACACCTGTAGGTTGGATGCCCAGTGTTGGTTTTGTCTCATATATTAAAGGTTAAATAAAAAAATATATATATATATTTTTGAATTACGGCATAAAAGTTTAAATCTTCCCCCACAAGGTCTGGGGAAATTTTAGACAGGCTGCATGTTTGCTTTGTGTCCTTTCTGTTACCAAGTGCTTGCTTCATATTAATTAATTTATATAAAGAGTAATGAAACAACTCTTTTTCTACCTATATGAGCACTTTTTCATATTCTACTTTGTGAAAATTGGAGTAAACAAATGTAGCGTTTTGGGCAAGAGTAGCTGGTGTGCACTAAAAGACTTTTGAATGTAAATGATTAGAGGAATTAAATTCTACCTGCAGAGAAAAAAAACTGATTATAATCACAGTGATGAATATTAAAGCCAGAGTCTCAATCGAGCAGAAGGAACCTGTTTATTATCAAGACAACTAAAGACAGTAAAAAGCATCATTAACTCTCTGTTAATGCGACCTTCATTTATGCAGTGTGCTTGAAAGTTGACTTATACTCGATTGATCTGGCGGTTTATATCACAGCCTGTCTCTCTCTCGCACATAAACATCCCAGAGAAATGCTTCAGAGAGCGGCTCAGATGGCAGACAGACATCCTGTGTGATGCTCCCGCCTGGCTTCAGTCTGATAAGCATTAGCCCTGGAACCGTCATCTCGCTGTGACGGCCGTGAGTAATACAGGCTTTATCTGTAGCACCGCCGGTCCGTATAAGCTACTCGGCAGCGACCTGGATTCTGTTGCACGGCCAAAGGCGCTTTTAAGCTTGGAAATCATCAGACGTTTTTTTTTTTTCTCTAGTAAATATGTCAAGGATTAGTCTATCAAAACACACAATCTTTGTAAAAAGTACTTCCTTGACGTTTAACACTAACAAAAATATAGCATAGAAAGGCTTTTGTTAGGTTAATAGATTAAGGTTAATAAAAGTCAGATGTAGTGTTGCATTTTCTGTACGTTTATGACTGTCTAGTTGATCTAAAGGCAGATTCAATAATAAAAACTGAATCCATCTCATCATTCAGGGGCTTAGAAGAGCAGCTTGAGCAGAAATTACTTAGATTGTTGTAAGGAAATCTTTACAGGACTGCTTTAGGCAATTCCACTTTGTCTAAATAAGTTATATCCAGACTTTTTGTCACATGGGACAGAATTGGCAAGTTAAAAGTGCCATTATTTGTGTTTTCATCGATCCCGTTTTGCAGTTAAACATGTAACATTTCCAGGAAACAAAGCAGTAAATTCTTCTTCTACTTTTTTTTCAAAAAGGGATGCATAACTTATTGTAGATCCGCATCATAAAAGTGGATATTCCATGTTTGCCTCACTAATCGAAACTCACGCCGTTTCTTAACTTGTTTTAAGTTGAATGTTTTCAGTTTAGTTGGTTTTTAGTTGTTGTTTTTTTAGCTACCAGAACAAGATGTGGCTCCATCTTTCTCACAAGATACATGCAATATTTTGCCAAGTTTAATAAATGGATGGGTAGATGTCTATTTTTGTGAGAAAGCTGCAGGATGTTATTAGAATGTTGGCGCAAACACAAAAACACAATGGCTCATAAATGTGTTTTTGTGCTGCAAATATCTAACATATTCCATTTTAATAAGTATTAAATTCTCATGGAAGACCTTGACATAAATTGTTCACTTGTATCTAATGGCTCTGCACCAAATTTGTACCATTCATGAATTCTGGTATTATTATGGTATTCATGAATACCATAATAAAAATATAATTTGTAGCCAAAGTTATTAAGAGTCACTGTGGAAGGTCCAAAGAGCCACTTGCAGCTCCAGAGCCACAGGTTGCAGACCCCTGGACTAGATGAACACTAAATGTTTAATTTTGATTTGGCATCTAACTACCCTCCCCTAATTTCCAATGAAGCACTATTGATGGAAGTTGTTGTAATTATGGCATTGCTAATGACCTAAGCTGAAATTCAGGCTCTATTAACTTGATTCAAAGCTGTCCCAGGTATCATACTTACTGGTTCAATCAATTTGTTAAAAAAATATTTAAACGTTTAATTTATTTCAGCAAGCTAATTTACACAGTGTGACATTTTCAAGCCTTTATTTCTGTTAATTATGATGATTTTCCCACTTACAGCTAATAATAATACAGCATTTAACTTAAGATTAGAATATTACATCTGGGCAATAAAAATCACTTTTAGAAAAGAAATGTGGATTTATTGATAGAGTTTAGACCAGGGGAGCCCAAATCCAGTTTTTAAGAGGTACTATCCTGCAACTTCTAGATGTAACCTTCACCTGGATCAAAAGAGTGGCTTGTTACCAGGCCTCTGCAGAGATGAATAACACGTTGATGAGATAATTCAGGTGTGTTGGCGCAGGGAAGCGTGCAAAAGTTGCAGGATTGTTGCTCTCCAGGACTGGACACGAGCAGCCCTGGTTTAAACTCTCAGTTTTACGACTGCGAGTCACAAAATACAACTTCAGTGTTTGAAGCTTCTTTTATCTGCTCAGAGGGAAAAAAAAAAACATATTTCAATGTTCATAGAATTTAAACACATTCTCATAAACATGATAATTCCTCTTCCTCATCCACAGCAAGAGTTAAAATGATGCTTGTGATTCGGAAACCTCCAACATTATTTCTTGGAGAGGTTTTTACAAATTTGCTGCAACTTAGTTATGTTTGAATTTTCTTGGAGATCTTGGAGACCATAGGGTGGCATTAAAGGGCACATATCATGCAAAATCTGGTTAATTAATCTTAACTTTGTTAAACTATGAACTCAAAATTATGTTTTTTATTAGTTTATGATGCCAGATGCAATAAAAAGCCCACCTGTTTATATTTCACTGAGTTTTCAGATGTTGTACTTTAAATATTGGATTACCCATTAATAGTTGGTGGGTGATGCTCTCTGGCCTTTACTGGGTTTGCTGCTTCAATTGAATGATGCCTTTAGCAGTGACAATTGTCTTAATTTGGGATCTAAGCATTAGTTTATGCAAATCCAGATGCAAACCTGATCGACTGTGTCTGTTAATGCTACACCGAGCAACAAATCCATAAAATCATGCAAAGTGTCTGAGCTGCTGTCGAGTGGGATTTCTAAATTGAAGGCTTGTAGAAGTGTTGAAGCCAATTCGCCGGCTGCTTCTCTCGAGTGTGATTGTGCGCGCTGCTCTCAGCCGTGAATACAGGACTCATTAGAATGGCTGTCATGTCACCGCAGAGCCTCCAGCATTTCAATCCAAAGCACAGCCGAGTGACCAGTCATGTTTCTGCCCCAGAAAAAAACACTCAAGATGAAAAACATCCCACCTCTCTATGTTTCCCATCTATTATTTGGCAGTGATAGAAAACGCGCTATGGATGGGGAAATTGTAAATGATATGAACTTAGTTTAGACACCCTGTCTACTTTTAAGACCAGACTTATGGCAGATTGTCTCCCATTACCCTCTTTAACATAGAAAGTATTTCTGGATCAATGGTTCTTTGTTCTTTTTGTGTCTCTGCTCTGTCTTCTCTAAGCCCCAGTGGGTCGAGGCAGATGAGCGTTCACACTGAGCCTGGTTCTGGTTCTGCTGGAGGTTTTCCTCCCTGTTAAAGCGGAGTTTTCCTCTCCACTGTCGCTTCATGCATGCTCAGTATGAGGGATTGCTGCAAAGGCATGGACAATTGACGATTGTCCACTGTGGCTCTACGCTCTTTCAGGAGGAGTGAATGCTGCTTGTCAAGACTTGATGCAACCTGCTGGGTTTCCTTAGAAAGAAAACGTTTTGACCAATCTGTATGATTTGATTGAATTTGACTTTGTAGTACCTTGAGATGACGTGTTGTGAATAGGCACTATATAAATAAATTGAATTGAATCGAATTAACATACAATGTGTGGAAAATTTCTCCCCTTACAGATTTATTTTCTTTTTTTTGTTGCACTGATTTTTTTCAGATCATCTAACAAATTGTAAAATCAGGCAAAGGAAACCCGAGTAGTCTGTAATCTGTCAAGCTCCTGAGGTGTGCAGACTTCACCCCCCTCACTGGGTTCATATCTGACGGAGACGATTCTGCCTACAGGTGGGAGGTAGACCATCTGGCACAGACAGAACCACTTGGAGTTTAAAAACACTTGAGCTGATCATCGATTTCAGGAAGTACGCAGCTTCCCCATCTCCCTGCAGGACTCCTAAGTGACCACAGTGAAGTCCTGGAGGATGCGTCCGTCAGAACCAAAACAAGAACGGTTTATTTCCCTCTCTTCTACGCATACCCAGGGAAACAGGATGCCACAGATTACTAGCTAACAGTTCCTAGACACTCATCTTAAGAGTTAATGCATAAAGGCTCCACTGTGCTTTGTTTTTAAGGACATTGTGAAGAGCGATAATAAATGTGTTACCAGGCAATTTACTGAAAACACACTGAGCCAAAAAAAATCAATTTCTAATTGTAGAAGTCATCCTCGCTTAATAAATATCCTCAGTTCTATTTTGTTTGTTTTTGCGAATATTTATGTGTGAAAATATTGATTATTTATGTTCTAGCAAAACTTATGGAAAACGCTTTGCAACAGAGCCAGATAATTTTGTATCCTTCATAACATACGTTTGTTTTGGTAAATGTTTGTCTTGTCGGGTGATTTTTGTTTGGTGGCCACATAGATGTAGTTGGATAGTGTCTTATAAAACTATACAGGCAGGGTGCCATATACATGACACTTTAAGAAATAAATAATAATGAATCATGTTGAGACACATATCTCTAGCAGAATACATTTAGGGGTGCTGTATTTTTAAACTAACAGTAATAGATTGAGTCTAATTGTCTGTTCTCCTGCTCTGTTCTTATCATTCTCTGTTTAGCTCTGATTTGGTTTCCAAAAACCTTTTAGAAAGTGTTTCAAACGCTAAATACTTCACGAGATTAGCTTGTCTTTATGCTTTTCTGGCGGGGCGGAAATGTAAAACGCCGGGACTATGCGTGAAAGGTGGATGAAAATGAGGTTGAAGGTTATTTTCAGGGCAGAAAATCAAACAGTAAATCATAAATGGATGAAGCTGAGATTAAACCAGAAGACCTAATTTCCCTGAACTAAACCAGAGTTTGCTGCCAGAAGCTCCATGATGGGTTTGTGCTTTGCAGCCGCGTCGCGCCGCGCGTGTTTTGCATGGACACAATGCAAATATAGTATGTGTTGTTAGAAACGTGTGCAGCGTGTTTCCTACGAAGCCTCAGGGCTCTTGGAAGCGGAGGGTCAGATTTTTTTTGTTGTTCTTGTGACAGGTGCTTCCCGGGTCTCACTGAGACACACCGTGAGTTACAGTATCATCGTGACAGCGGTGATATCATGGGATTATTTATGTCTCTGACGGCCTTGACATTTTCCTGTTAGACGCACATCCACTTTAACAGTGCAAGCTCTTAGCGAGGCAGCGAGGGGACAGAGACCTTGTGCATAAAATGATTACAAACCTTTTGGATTTCAGTTTAATCCAGAGACATCCTGCAGCTTTAAATGGAAAAATAAAATAAACAGGTAGTATATCATGTGCTGAACACGCCGTCGTGTGATCTTTGGATCTTTGGAAACTGCCCCACGTTTTGGCTCATCTGACCGCTTTCGTCTCAGTTTTTATGAAGCTTTTGAGGGATGGAAATTTACTGATGTCATTTTCATTCAGGAGCCAGGAAACAGATTTTACAAACCGTCCACTGACAGCTGAGCCCGTCTTGGCTTCACACTGCTCCTGGATCCCTTAGAAACTATTTGCACTGGTGTACCAGTAAATGTCAGCTCTACATGGTGTTGAAGGAGGTGTCAGAGTGCAGAAACAGCTTTAAAATATACGTTTTTCCAGGGAAGTTCCGGTATCCACTCCAAAGGAATGTCAGCTGGTCTGGTTACTTCAGGTTGCATCACATAATTTTGTTTTACCAAATAAAAGTCAGTTTGCAAATACTTGCAAAAGTATTCATACCCTTGAACTTTGTCATTGTGTGTCATGCTACAACCACAAACTCTGTTGGGGTTATATGTGATCAGCACAAAGTCGTGCGTAATTGGGAAATGGATGCAAAATGTTTGACTTTTTTTGTTCTTACAGATAAAAAATCCAGAGAGTGTGATGTGCATTTGAACGCATCTTTTTCCATATTTTACAGAACCACCTTTCGCTGCAGTTACAGCTTCAGGTCTTTTCGGGGGTCTGTCATTAACAAGTGGTCCATCTTTACTCCAGATTCATATTTTTGCCCCTTTTACACCACATAATAACTCAAGTTCAGTCAGACCGGACATAGTGAAGGTCTCTTTTTTGTTCTCGCCACAGATTCCCAGTTAGATTTAGGTCTGGACTTAACACATCACCATTATTGGTTTATAATTGTTCAGCTGTAACTCTGGCTGTATGTCAAGGGCTGTCCACCTGCTGGCAGCTCAACCTGTTTCCCAGTCTTTAAGAGGACTGCCCTGTATTTACTCCTCTGACCAGCTTCTCTGACTCTGCTGAGACCAAATGTTGGTGCAGAAATAGTGTGTCCACTGTCATGTGCTGTGTTAGTTCTCTTTCAAACTTTAGGTTTTCTATTTAGGCCACACATTTTGGCTCAATCTCACCTTCTTCTACATATCTGCCGAGTCCGCTAAACGCTTTGTGGCAAACATTAAATGGGTCTTCTAATGACTTTCATTCATTAATGATTTTTTTTCTTGCTACTTGTCAATACAGGACAGATTTGTGGCATATAGCTGTCCTGTCAAAAGATTCTCCCACCTGCTACAAAGCCTGTGGTAACTCTTCTGCTCCTCCAGAGCCACCATGGGCTTCTTATCTTATTCTCTAATTGATGCCCCATATGCCTGTCTTGTCAGTTTAGGTGGACGACAGTGTCCTGTTAGGTTTGCTGTTGTGTCATACTTTTTCCATATTTGGATGATGGATTGAACAGAGCTCTGTTTTATGTCCAAATCTTAGGTTGTTCTTGATAATCTAACTCTGCTTTAAATGTTTCCATAACATCATTTTTACTGATTGCCCCGACGCTCAGGACATCAAACTGCCCTGATAAAGCAGTCCCACATTGCCTCTTTGATTGAGCTGAATCTCTTTGTGTGTGGAGTTTTCTTTTTTTTTTTGCTCATTTTACTAGTAAAGTGAGGACTTTCATACAACATGAGGACCAAAAAAGGTCCTTACTTTTTCTTGCCTAGGGGTTGAGTTTAGGACTAAGGTGTCAATTAGGTTTAGGGTGGGTTTAGGGTTAGGCACACTGCAAAAATAGAACTAAAAATAAGTAACATTTTCTTGAAATGAATGAATTTGTAAATAAACTGGTAAAGATTGGGGTTAGGCCATAGAAAGGCTTAAAGATTAATGGAAGTCTATGGAAGTCAAGGCACGGTCCTCACTATTACATTAAATAAGGGTGCGTGTGTGTGTGCAACAGTTCAAACAGTGCAGACAATTTACAGCCTGTGGTCTTGGCAGGCCAGGATTATTTCTGTCAGCGTCGTGTTGTGAAGCAAAGCAGCGTGACATTTAAGTCTGAACTGATGAGAAGAACTGTTTTATTTGTGTTTATGTGTCTCTTTGTTCATCTGTGCTGGGAGTTTTTGAGAAAAAAAGAAAGCTCCAAATGTCAATGATCTTTACACATGTTGACTTTTAAATAGTGACCCCCCCCCCCCTCCTCTCCGTCTCTTTTTGTCTTGCAGATAAGTTGTTTGGGAAGCGGCTGCTGCAGGCTGGGAGACACATCCTGTCTCATAAGTCTTGGATGAAAACGGTGCCCACGGAGAACTGTGATGTCCTCATGACATTTGCAGGTCAGGCGCTCAAAGACGCACACACGCATGTCACAATCTCTAAAATTGATTTGTTTGCTTTAAAAAAAACACATGACAGAGGTTTGAGGTCCACCGGTCATGTTTTCACTTCTGAAGATTGTTTTTGGGTTTGCCTGAAAGTGTCACCTGCTGATTCTAGACTGTATCATCTGGAAAACATCAATTGTTTAATGCACTGCAGATCGGCCAAACAGGAAACTGTGCTGCAGGTTCTTTGATAGATGTAATGACAGTAGTGAGCAACTACTGCAGTGAGACTCCAACCAACCTTATTGGCATGCAAAGTGGGAATTATTGACATAATTTAATTACCAACGCAATTTGCATTTAAAAGAGCCATTTGGGCAGTCTAATATTGCGATATTATGAGCGACGTGTTGTGCAACCCTAACTTGTGGTATTGTTTATAATTAAATAGCAGAATATTTTGACAACCTAATATTGATAATATACATGAGGCTTCTTTAATTGCTTTACAGTAGAAAGACATTCATCTTTTACTTTCTGTCTTTAAGTAATAGTAATATAGTAGTAATAGTAATATATTTTAAACTTGTTATCATTATTCTTTCAGATTATCTGACGTTCCATCAAAGTTCATCTTTGGACTTTTAATGGCTCATTATCTCACACTTTGGATTTAGTTTTTTTATTTTCAACATTTCAACACCTAACTTGTTAGACACACTTTAAAGCCTTTTAGCACACATGTCTAGTTTTTATATGAAGTCTTTCTATTTAGGCTTACAGAATGATCTTCCAGTTTCTGTAAACACTTATTCAGATATGTTCTTATGTGTACTCTAAATGTTGTTCTGTCAAAGATTTACAGGAACAAATTAGTTTCCCTGTTAAACAATCAAATGTTGGTACTCAAACAATGACTACAGTCCCATAAAATCCTAAATAAATTCTGATTTTTTTTCATCCCCTCATCCTGTTCAGATTTATGGAAAGCAAATTGGTGCTCTGGCTGCTGTAGTGATGCCAAACATATTTACTTTACCAAAGGACGCCTTATACCTATAAATCCTCCCTGGACGCCCATCCCATGATCATTTATTTTATTGCTGTGAGGGTCTTATGTACAAACTGAGACCAAACGTGACAGAGGGAGAGGGATAGCAGGGACAGAATATGAAAAAACACACAAAGAAAATATATAGACGGAAATTACAGAACCAGACAGCAAATAAAATTGGATTTTACTGTTTTAAGAAACAATGGAAACTATCTTATCCAGTGCAGAACATTTTAAAGACTGGTGTATTTAATTCCTGTAATTTTTTAGATTGATTTCAGCAGATAAAGGCAAATAAAGTTAGTATTTCTTAACTAACATGTGCTGTTCAGAATAATAAAAAATAAAAGGTAAAACAACAGGCACCTACAATGAGGACCTTGCTTGCCTCTGAAGGAAAGTTAATTTTTGTATCTTTTTTTGTATTTTTTTTGCTGCAGACGCTACAGATGACCATACGTTGCTCTGGCTACTCAACCACATCCGGCTTGGAATCCCGGAGCTCATCATCCAAATCCGGCATCATAAGCACACCAGAGTCTACGCGTTCTTCATCACCGCTACGTACGAAAAGTAAGAAAACGGCCTGGAGCAGGGTTTTATAAAGACCATGGCCTTTAATGCAGCTTTTATTTCTTGAATTATTTGCCAGTACCACAGCTGATATAAATATAAACTGGGCTGAAAAACATGTTAGATTTGTTTAACTTCTTAAAATTACATTCCTCACTGCAAGGAATGTACTTTTATTGGCTCTTTATATGCAGGGCAGTCAAAAGTAGCCGGTCAACGGCGGCAAATCGCCATCTATAGCAGCTCTTGCCGCCGCCTACATTTCCCCGATTATATAATGGAGCGATATTTGTGCCTTCTGGTTAGGTGCGCAGCAACCAATCCGAGCTCAACTCTGAAAAACTCTTCTCGCACAACGCTCGCGGAGAAACAGCCAAGCGAGCGCACAGTACAGCTGGTGTTGAGCATGGAATGAGCAGGTTGAGTGCGCAAACAGAGAAGGAACTGAGCGCGCACGAGACCGGTTTTGAGCGCAAATTCAACTAATTTTATGCAAATTTGTTCAAAACATTGTTAAAACATGATGATAACATGTGAAAAAATGTTTTAAGAATAATAATGAAAAAAACAAAGGTTGTTTTTGAAAAATTGATCATTCACTTTTTTTGCTTTTTATTCAATTTAAAACATGCACTTTGACTCTATTCTTTAAATAATCACCTGTCTGGAAAGCTTCCAAAATACATCATGGAGACTCTGTTTTTCAAAATTACGCCCTTCAGGGCTCGGGCACCGGCATAAGTGCATCCTCCTACCTGATAGTGTGTAGCTTGCTACTGTAAAAAGGTTTGACTGCCCTGTTATATGTGATTTTTCAGATTCTTGACTGCAAGACTATCTTGACTACTTTGATCGGTTTGGTTTAGTTTTGTGATGCGAAATTTCTTGAGACGTTTGAAACCAGCTTGTTCCTACTGATTGTCTGATTGCCATGCACAGCACTGTAAAAGCTGCACCATTATTTTCCAAAGGTGTTTACATAATATGAAACTAAATCTCATTAGTATTTGTGCAAAAAAAGGGAAAAGAACATAATAATAGGATAAACTTTCTTGACATATTATCAGATCCCCGACCCTGACTTGCTGTAGGTTGGTTGTGCTCTTATGGCTGCTAAACTTTGACTCAGAATTGATTACCAATTTACGGAGCCTCTAAAGGGACATTAAAGGGACATTTTCTTAAAAAAAAGTACTTTCTGTTGCACACCAGAAAACATTTCTTTATTATTTCCCTTCAATATCCCTTTAGCGGCTGAGTACTAATTTGCCTTTTCCAGAACTTAGGCAAGGAAAAATGCTTCTTACTTACCTCTATTAAAAAAAAACTAAAAACAGGCAAACAAAAAATGCACAAAGGGCCTATGAATAATGCAACATGTGAACCCATCTTCCAGAAGCTTTAGAAGCAGATATTGTAAAAGGTTGCTGCTGAATGAGCGACGTAAAAATGTAAAACTATCTCCGCTGTTCTGTGCTGCTGGGAGATGGAAACGGGCGTTTCACATTGAGCCGCTGCTACCGTTTGCACAGCAGTGCGTTGAGATAATTAATCACAAGATATTTCTTGCAGTCATTTGCTTTTGGCTGCACTGCTGCAGGTTTAATTAAAGTATTGTAGAACGGTCTGGATTGTAGTTGCACCTATTTTGCTGTCCACCGTAGAGTCTTGTTTGGAAACTAAATGGTAGCAAAGTTGGGGAGGAACCCAGAGTCGGTTCAGTCTCATGTCTGACTTTCATATTCGTCGATGCCTCTCTTCTCTTGACTGCTGACGGTAAGGCCGGTCAGTTTGCTGGGCTGTTAGCGTGCGACTTATGAATGTAAGGGTAACACAGGAGGGGATAACTGCCTGGGTCGAGGATTATGCTCAGATATGCTTTAGTGGATCTTGTTGATGGATCGGGTTAAAGTGTGGCAGGAAATTAATCCTCTGATTGGTGCAGGGACTGCACTTTCACGGATAAAGACCCCGTTTATGTTTTCAGTGGTCAACAGAGATTTGAGACAAAAAAAAGCTGCTGGTTTACTAGTTAGATGGAGAATGGATGGATGGATGGATGGACAGATGAAGGGATGGATGGATGGATGGATAGTTGCTTGTATAGATGGATGGATGGATTGATGGATGGATGGATGAAGGGATGGATGGATGGATGGATGGATGGATAGATAGATAGTTGCTTGTATAGATGGATGGATGATGGGCAGATGAAGGGATGGATGGATGGATAGTTGCTTGTATAGATGGATGGATGGATGGATGGATGGATGGATGGACAGATGAAGGGATGGATGGATGGATGGATGGATGGATGGATGGATGGATGGATGGATGGATGGATGGATGGACAGATGAAGGGATGGATGGATAGTTGCTTGTATAGATGGATGGATGGATGGATGGATGGATGGATGGATGGATGGATGGACGGATGAAGGGATGGATGGATGGATGGATGGATAGTTGCTTGTATAGATGGATGGATGGATGGATGGATAGTTGCTTGTATTGATGGATGGATGGATGGATGGACAGATGAAGGGATGGATGGATGGATGGATAGTTGCTTGTATTGATGGATGGATGAACAGATGGATAGATGGATATAAGGATAGATAAAACGCTGTGAATTTATATTTATAAGTTCAGGATGTGAACAGCTGGAAACGCTGCTTCACGGTTTTAAAGCTTTTATTTTTTACAAAATCTGCCATTACTTTAAAAACAAATCCAGCAAAAAAATAAAAAAAAAACACACCGTCTCCTCCTCAATGACTTTGTATAACAGAAATATCCCGTTCCTCTTCCCTGACACAGCATTTGTTACTCATTGCTCTTCTCTGACTGTGCACTTTACAGCATGCTGCCCAGTTCTGCTGAGATTTATTGTTACACATTTTATGTCTGAGAGGCATTTGCTAAATTAGCATAAGCTTTAGCAGCAATGGCCTTCCTCAGCTGTGTTCAGCTCCTTTACAAGGTTACCTTTGTCCACGATTAACTTTAACTCAATCCAGGTCTCTCTGCACCAGGGGATACAGCCTAAAAGATTCAGATTAAATGATAGGGGAGTATCTAAGTTGTAGTTTCCTGGCCACGGCTGGGGCTGCAGATGTCTGAATGAGCCTTAAAGTGTACTAAACATTTAGTTTAAGTAGATACAGCCTTTTTATTGAGATAGTTATGCTCACTTTACAGCATTCTGCAATGATGCAGCAGCCCACACCTTACGTTTCTACTGTCATCCATCACTGGGCTGTCAGGACTTTATTGTGCCGCCTCTGCAGCGACACGCAATTGCATGATAGATGGATGTTACAAGCCCACCTAAGCTGTGCTCCCATATGCTTGCATAAAGAATAAATATACATGTACAGAGGAGAGCGAGGGAAGCTGATAGCCTCCAGGGAAAAGAGGAAGAGCCGTGATGTATTATCAGCACAACTTCAGCTTAAGGCCCCGAGGAAGGACACGAAGAAGAGATGAAAGACGCGTAGAGAGGCAAACAAGAGGTTAAAACTCAGACAGGGAGGAAAGCAGTTTTAAAGTGTGCGTGAATCGGTTTAGATGAAGGGATTTAGGGAAAGAAATCTCTTTTGGTTTTACTTTGTTCCTGTTGTCAATATAATACTGGGCTGATTTATTTTAATATTATTATAAATATTACTATGTGACTGATGTTTAATTTATTCTGTGTACAGCACTTCCTGTAGGTGTTTAAAGAGCTCTAAGAAATAAAGCTGTTATGGCATGGTGTGGTGATAGTTCCACTTGACAAATTGAAATAAAGAATATAAGGAAGTGCTACATACAAATCTGATATGCAGACAACATTAAAATAAGTAAAATATGAAAAAAAAAAACATTCCTGAAATGTGATCACAGCAGAGCGCAGCCTTCTTAGACGTTTGCTTTTGTCCCACCTTACACCAGAGAGACACTACACCAGCGCAACATGCAAAACCAGCCAGAACAGATTTGCATGGCGAAGCATGTAGAAACAGTGTCAGCTCTTTTTTTTTTATTCCATCCACACCTGGTCATCAGCGGATTTAATGGAGGACTGGCCGCGCTGGAGGGGCAGAAACTTCCCCTTTTTACAGGGGAATCCAGCTGATTGAAGCAAACCAGGAAAAAACAGAGAGAGCGGTTTACGCCTCCTTCATGCTGGAGGTCATAATTCTGCCGTCACCAGATCTCCTATAAGTCTGTTGGTGAGAGCGTCGTCTCTTCTGCCGTCATCTATTGGGGCAGCAGCATCAGAGCCAGGGACCTAAAAAGGCTCAACCACCACATAAAGACGTCTGGTTCTGTTCTAGGGACGACTGTGGAGATGATAATGCAAAGAAAGATTCTTTATTTGTTTATTTATTTACTTATTTTTTTGTGTCCTGTCAATGTTAATGTGCTGGCAATGTGACAATAAGAATTATTGTCTTGATGCCAAAAAGACCCCAACAGATTTTACTTTCACAAGCAGAGCAGTACCGCTTTCGCTATAGTGCTCCGCTTGATTTATATATGCAAAAAGATGTATTATAATTTATGCCGGGAATATTTCATGTTAAATGGACACTGAAACAAGAAGGTAGAAAAGAGAAAAAAGGAGAAAAGGTGAAAGAGAAAGAGGAGAGAAAAAGGAGAAAACGATACAACATCCTCGGAGTCTGCTTCTTCACCTGCAAAGAGAGATATAAAGAGAACAGTAAAACCAGCCGATAAAGTATTACAGGTACAAAAAAGCAACGCCTTGTTACCATCACTGAAGAATATACAGTATTAATTAATATGGAATGTATAAAGTGACATCTGACGATAATAGCAGGGGCTTTCTGTATAGAAGTGAATCTGTAAGTACCTGGATCCAAGAAATATTCTTTATAAAATCAAGAAAATTATGGACAAACCTGACCATCCTCTTCATGAGACAAATTCGCTGCAACACAGACCGTTACATCAGCCATCACTATCTACAATAATCCATCTGAAGAGTTTGGATTGATATGAGGTTAGACATTTAATTTCCCTTCTGGATCAATAAAGTATTTTTGAATTGAATTTGAATGAACACCCCTAAAAGGCGACATATTTTAGGAAACCTCGAATTAGTGTGAAGCTAATTACAGCATAATTACAGAACTCTTAGTTCTTCATTGCTTTTTATGGTCATCTTATAAAAAGGCGATCTCTTCTGGTTTTACATCTGAATTACGATGTTTCCTCACGATCAGCAGAGTTTCTGCACCCAAACCATCAGTTTCAGCCTGAAGGCGACGCCATCAGGACTTGCATCAGCTTATCAGTAGCATACTTTAATTAGTACTTCACACTGCTGAGCTTTGAGACCAGAGATAGTTTATTGAAACTGCTCGTGAAGATCTTTTTGGTTGCCATGAATTTCTCAGTGCAGGCCCGTGTGTGTGTCTGCATAAAGGGGTCATAATCGTGGCAAAATCTCTGTTAAACAACCTATATCCTGGATAAGCTACCAGTGCTGCTACCAGGCACTAGGGCTGAACAATTAATCGCATTTTCAATATAATTGTGATTAAAAAAAAACTATTTCCAAATCGCAGAGGTCTGCAATTTTTGGCTATGTAACAATTAGGGAATTAGGTGTCGGTAAAATGTTTAAAGTGGGTTTGCCTCCACATGGAAGGGAAGACAGTTGCAGCAGTGAGATAATCTAATTTTATTACTTGTTTTAGAGTTTGTATAATCATACAAAGCATTAAGTTCTGGTCAATCAGTTTAATACATAGACTTGCTTGTTGGTTGCACTTTATGTTCAACAAGGATTGATGTCCAATTCAATTAAAAACTGTTCTCTTGAATATTATTCTGATCAATAGAAACATTAAAACTTCATGTTTAAAATAGTCCTTGTTTACAAACATCTTTATTTAGAGGCCATTTTTGTTGCTTGTGGTTAATGCAGAGAAAAGTCAAAATTGCAATTTTGGTTTAAATATATTGTAGGCAGAACGCAATCATTTCTGCACCGAGTTTAGATGCTGCGGGTCTTTTAGCAACTAATCCACATGGTGAGGAAACAAATTGATTTGTTGTATGTAATGATAAATTAAACTGGAAAAAAAAAAATCGCATTAAATCACAATATTTAGAAAAAAAAATTGCAATTAGATTATTTTCCAAAATTGTTCAGCCCTACCAGGCACCCTCAGGCAGCACAGGGACCCAGATATCCTGACAGCAACACAATTTCACCACAGAGGTACACCGCATTGTTGTCGCAGGCCAGAAGACCTCTCCAAGATCCTGCAGAGTCCATTTTGCTTCCGTAGTACGAAGGCGGCCTTGGCGAAACGTTTTTTTTATGTGGATAAAATGGATATAACAGCAAGAATAGCTGAAATAATTGTTGGTTTTTCTTAGCGGGGAGGAAACCGTCCTGCTTTGCTGTTACTACGAGATCGCTCGTAGTCCCGCGCCCCTCGCCTACGCGTTTTGTTGCAGCAGCTTGAGGGTCGCTACAGTGTGTGAGTGCGGTGGGACGTGCAGGCAGTCGGCAACAAAAGGAGCAGATTGAGATGAGAGCGAGTGCTCTGCCAAGTCACGCCACGGACCTGAAAGATGGAGCGAAGGAGTAAAGCTGCATTCCTGTCGTTGCAGCTTGCTGCGAGGCGCTGAGGAGATGGGACTGAGGAAGGGGGTGAAGCCTGAGTTTGGTGGAGGAGCGCGGAGCTTCTCCTGCGAGGAGGACTACATCTACGAGAACATTGAGAGCGAGCTGTGCTTCTTCACCTCACAGGTCGGGCACACACACACACACACACACACACACACACACACACACACACACACACACACACACACACACACCATAGGCATGTGTAAAGGAAGTTCACGGCCTCATACTTGTGGTTTTTCTCTTGTTGCAGGAGAGACAAAGCATCATAAAGTACTGGCTGGACAATCTGCGTGCCAAGCAGGGCGAGGTTCTTCATAATATCAACTTCCTGGAGGGCCAGCCAATCAGTAAGCTGAGACTGTTAGTGGGTTTAGGCTGTGGGAGATTGATGCTTTTCCTTGTTCTTTGTTTTTTGTGTCTGCACCTCTTTTGTGTTTCCTGATGTCTCTGACAGTTTCTCACTGTCTCTCTGCAGTTCCAGAGTTGAAAGCCAGAGGTGTGATCCAGCAGGTGTTTCCTCTCCATGAGCAGAGGATCCTCAGCCAGCTGATGAAATCCTGGGTCCAGGCTGTCTGTGAGAAACAGCCTCTAGGTCAGTATCCATCCATCCATCCATCATCCATCCATCCATTCATCCATCCATCCATCCATCCATCCATTCATCCATTCATCCATACACACATCCAGCCATCCATCCCTAAATCCATCCATCCATTCATTCATCCATCCATCCATCCATCCATCCATCCATCCATCCATCCATCCATCCATCCATCCATCCATCCATCCATCCATCCATTCATCCATCCATTCATCCATCCATCCATAAATCCATCCATCCATCCATCCATCCATTCATCCATAAATCCATCCACACATCCAGCCATCCATCCCTAAATCCATCCATCCATCCATTCATTCATCCATCCATCCATCCATCCATCCATCCATCCATCCATCCATCCATCCATCCATCCATCCATCCATCCATCCATCCAGAAGAGAGGAGTTAGGGAAATGAAGCAAGATGTTTGCATAAATTCTCCAAATGTAAAATAGAAAATATGCTGGACTGGTTTATTAGAGTTATTGCAGCGTTTATGTTCATGTTGCAGCTTGTTCTTTCCCTCTTTTTTTACAGATGATATCTGTGACTACTTTGGGGTGAAGATTGCGATGTATTTCGCCTGGCTGGGTTTCTACACCACCTCCATGTTATATCCCGCTGTGATCGGCTTTGTGCTATGGATGCTCACAGAGTCGGATCAGGTGAGAAAACCACATTCAGTGGTCTGAATTATTAACGGGAAGACACCACCGCCTGTTCCCTGCCAGAGACATGTGCGTGTTTGTGTTTCCCAGACGAGCCGTGACATCTGCTGCGTGGTGTTCGCGCTGTTCAACGTGGTTTGGGCCACTCTGTTCCTGGAACGGTGGAAGAGGAGGGGCGCAGAGCTGGCGTACAAATGGGGAACGCTGGACACGCCCTCCAAATCCCTGGAGGAGCCGCGGCCGCAGTTCAGGGTGAGGGGGGGCAGAATGTCACTCTTCTCAACTTTCCTTGGCATCTCTCTCCCGTTTTGTGTTGTTCAACGCTCTCTGTGTGCAGGGGGTGAAACGCTGCAGCCCCATAACGGGATGTGAGGAGTTTTACTACCCTGCGTGGCGCAGGCGTGTGTTCAGGTGGCTGGTCAGCCTGCCCATCTGTATCCTCTGCCTCTGCTTCGTCTTCCTCGTCATGCTCATCTGCTTTGAGCTGCAGGTCCGCTTTTATTTAGAGTCTCCTGCTCCTTCAAAACTACACATTTTTATTAAAATGTAATTATTATTATTATTATTTTTGTAATTGGATTTGAAGCTGGATGTGGGAATGCAAGTGCACTGAGGGCCAAATGGGTCAACATTTTAGATATAGATAAAAAATTATAACAAAATTAGAAATAATTTACCTGTAGCTATCTATATATTTCATTAATTAAATATTTGACAGTGATATTCAGTGAGTAAAACTGAAAGCTAATACATGTTAAAGTAATGCATGGTTATTTCATGGTTAATTTCCTCTTGCAATAATTTAAATTGTCATTGTGTCTTATCAAAAAATAACCTAATCGAATATAGCTCAGCAAATATGATACATCTGATTACTTAAACTGCAAAATGCTAGAATCGCTTTATGAATTAATTGCACTGTCAATGAAAAGCTTGTTTATTTCAGTAATTTAGTTTAAAAAGTATAATTCATAAAGAATCATTACATCCTGACTGATATATTTCAGTTAAGGTTGACAGCTATATGGCTTATAGTAAACGAAAACGACAAAAATACTAATTTCTCAGAAAATTAGATTACACAGGATGAAAATAAAATAATGTTTGTACAGAAGACAACATGATGTTGGTGATGACAGCTGACTTGACAGCTGAAAAGTGCTGCCTCTAAACATATCAGTAGAAAGTTAAGTGGAAGGAAAAATGTGGAAGTGAAAGGTGCTCAAGTAGGTTAATTTAAGGTTTGAAGGGAATAGGAAGAAAAGTCACTAAAATGGTGCAGCTTTAGGTTAAAGCTGCATTTTGTTTTTATTTTTTCTTTAATTTTTATACAGTATACGTCATAAAAGTGTTTGTGTCCTGCAGGAGTTTGTGATGGGGATCAAGGAAATGCCTCGGCTGGCCCGCTTTATCCCTGAAATCATGCTTGCTATCACTGTGAGTGCATGTGACGAGGTGTACAGGAAAATCGCCTGCTGGCTCAACGACATGGGTGAGAGTCCAGATCCTGTTCACCCCAACACAACTACTGTCATCTATGCTTTCTGACCTTTAAACGCGTTCTGCTCCTCCGTTTTTTTATATTTCTGCAGAAAACTACAGACTCCAGAGTGCCTATGAGAAAAATCTCATCATCAAAATGGTTCTTGTGAGTGGATTTTCTCAATACACTATTTTTCCATGTAGTACTTAACCCGCTTGCGCTCACCTTTTCTTTCTTCTTCTTGCAGTTTCAGTTTGTAAATTCATATCTCAGCCTTTTTTACATCGGATTCTACCTCAAAGACATGGAGCGTCTGAAGGAGGTAGGCAACGACCTGAAGCATTTTATTTCCGTCATATTTGCCCTTGAACATTACACAGGCTTACATGGCGTTAGCATCATTTTGTCCCCTAAACGCTTTGCTGTGTCTGTCTTCTCGCACCGACGGCCATGCCCACTCATCCAACCCATCCATCCGTGTTTGTCTGTGTGCGGAAGATGCTGCTGGTGTTGTCTCTGTTGCGGAGTCTGCAGCGGCAGATCCGGGAAAATCTGCTGCCTTACATCTTCTTCAAGATCCAGATGATTATGGTGTCTGTGCCCTGGTTCTTCAGGGCTTTGCTCAGGTCTAAAGTATGACTCCTGTTAAGCCTGGCTGGGACTGAAGGTCCATTTTGTCTCTCTGTCATTGCTCTGCATTGCCACTGCATCACCTCTGCTTTGTTCTGGTGTGCCTGTTGGTGCGGGGATGGCTTTGGTGCTAGAGGTGCAACATTTACAAGTGTGGGTCTGATATCTGAACGTCGGTTGTTGTAAAGCTTCTTGGTACCGATTTTAGCTAATTCCAATTTCTATTTAAAAATTATAATGTAAAAAACACATTCAAAACATTAAAAAAAAAAAGTAAAAACAAAGCAACTGGACTTGTTTTCCGTAGTAGAAGACACTTCGCTTCCTCTCCAGGAAGCTTTCTCAATTCAAAAAGTCTGGGGTAATGTGGAGTAACAAGCTTTAACTCCTCGTTACAGAGGAGTGGACCAGTTTCGGTTCAATCTGCTGGCTTAATGTCTTTAACGACCGCCCATTACTAAGGGGTGGACCTGTTTCGGTTGAATTTTCATGTTATCTAAGCCATTACAAGGCCTTTGTTAGGCAGTAGTATAAAGCTTGGTACTCCACATTACTCCAGACTTTTTGAATTGAGAAAGCTTCCTGGAGAGGAAGCGAAACATCTTCAACTACGAAAAACAAGTCCAGTTGCTTTGTTTTAACTTTTTTTGGAATGACCATGACCTGGATGACTGAGAATCTTCACCAGTATTAAAAACATTTTTATCTCTCCTGTCATGAGCAGTCAGGTATTGAGACAAAATTATTAAGGTGTTGATATTTTCACCTGCCGTTTGTGAAAATGTTTGCGTGATTAGCGCCGTAAGCCAAGCTGGCATTACTACTCTCGGTGTGTATTCACTGGAGAACGTAGGTCCATACCTCTGATGTCTGATAACTGATCAATAACCCTGACATCACAAAATACTGCCAGTATTTCCTAATCTAGCCTTGTCTGACAGTCAGAAAGCTGAAGAGAAAACACAATCCAGCCTTACTGTTGTCTGATTAAAGTCTTGCTCTCTCTCACTGTCTCACAGCCTGAATGAACTTCAGAGGACGTCCAAGGAACAACGTTTTCCTTTAAATCGCCTCTAACATTTCCTTACTGCCTCAGAATTTGTTTCAAACATCTCCCTAATACTGAAAACGGCTTCATTTAAACCCGAAATTAATACTCCGGGCATATCCAGGTTTACAATAATATTTTCATTTTACCAACATGTTTATTTTGACTCAAAGTAATATCAAGGTATCGGAGGATGGAACCTCAAAATTTAGGGTGATGGCAAGGAGGCCTTCTAACCTCATTGCCAAAGATTTATGAATACAGCACGAAATATACAAAACACTGGTAAGCCATTATAACAAGGTAAAATGGCTTGTATAGCGCTTTTAGCTAGTCTTGATGACCTCCAAAGCACTTCACACTACAGTTTAGTCATTCACACATTCACACCCTGACGGTGGTGAGCTATGTTAGTAGCTACAGCTGCTCTGGGCTGGCTGACAGAGGCGCCATACACCGGCACCACCAGGGCCTCTGACCACTGGCAGCAGGCAATGAGTCTTGCCCAAGGACACACTGACAAAGACAGTCAGAGTGGGGATTGAACCAACAACTCACCAATTACAGGACAAACTCCCTAACCTCTGTGCCAGCGTCGCCCCAAGGGTTTGATCGTTGTTGTGAAAATATATATTTTTTATTATTGGGAAGAGTATAAATAAATTTTTCTTGTTCAAATGTAATAGAAATAATTAATTTTTTCAAATTTTCTACTCCTTTTGCATAGTTTTATTTTTTGTGAGACGCTCGTCTCTTTTCCTTTTTGATCAAAATTATCTAGGGGTATGAATAATTTTGAACTTAACCGTAGCTTCTTTACTCAGCCACCTGGTAGCGATGTGTTCATTAGTGAGAAAAAAATTGGATTTTTGAGCTTCCAACTGGCCGGTCAGATCAAGCCGATGTCTCGGTGTATCCCTCTGTGTTGCAACTCTTCTTGTATTCTTATATTTCCAGCCTTCTTCCCTTATCTGCGTGAGGGCTTTTGGGACTTTTCTTTCTATCTTGGAGCGAATCATGTTTCTTTTGCATTTTTAATAACCGTACTCCAGCTTCTCACAGTCTGTCAGGTACTGTTGCTTCCTCAGCCGGGTTCTGGATATCGGCGAGTTGAATAGATTTCCTTCATCCTCCCGCTACGGTCCACATCATTCAAATATTTGCTGAGCTATATTCGATCAAGCAGTTTATGCGCCAGAGCCAGTAAGCAGAAAGTAAAATAAGACAAAAGCATTATTTAATGTGACTAATGCTCAACAGAAAGCTATAAAGTAAAAGATTATTTAAAAAAAGTGGAAAATGCAACCCCTTAGTCAGCTCTTTGACTTTAGTTTAACCCTGAAGTTTGAATGTGGCTCACTGGTGTCCGTACCGACTGTTTCAGCAGGTAACAGGGATTTCTGGAGCTCCTTTTCTCAGTTTCCTAGAAACTAGACAGAACATTGCATCCAAGTCCTGTCAGGAATTTATTGCGGCTTTATTTATTTGCGTTCCTCAGCAGCTGCCCTGAAAACGTTACCATCGAGGCAGTTTGAGCCTGTTTCTGTACCCTAAACTTTCCCTTTATATATTATTGTGAATTACATGAATGAAACACTCATCACTGGCCAGATTGTAGCAGTTTGAGTTTTAACTTTGGAGGGCTTATTCGGTCGTGAACGCGCACAGTTGAGAAGCTTGTCTCTCACAGCGTACAGGCATTAGGTATAAATATATAAACAGCGGTAGATGTGTGGGCTTTTTTTTTTTTTTTTTTGTAATGCCTAAAGAAAAGAAAAATATGGAGGCTGCAAGAGTGCAAATATGCTTATTCTATTTCACAGCGGTGTAGCTGACACCTCAGGCTGTGAGGTTTTCATCGTATTCATCAGAGACAGCCTGACAGCCTGGGGGAGGAAACTGGCTCTGTGGCGGCTGGTTTTTACAAATACCTTCCTTTAGCGCCGACCTGAAGGTAAAAACCTGAACGGTTTGTCTGCGGGATGTGTCGGGTCTGCAGAGATGTCAGCTGCCATTTTCCTGACCCTAGACATGTGTCCGTCCTGGATGGAGGGAAGGTCATTCTTGTATGTGGGCCCCATATGGATCTTATTCAGTGAGTTCTGAAATACAAGCCATATCTGGAAACCCAGTTGGCCAACATGTGTAGGTATTAGTTGGGTCTCAGATGGGTAGAAAAACATCTGCTCATGTTGTTCATCACAACTGGGACCCAGATGAGTCCCATTTTCCGCCCAGAGTTGCTCTGCATTTAGATTTGTAATCCCAATGGACATGAGAACTTTGTGTAACACGCCGACCGTACTGTATCATCTGGGACCAATTTTTGAGACAATTTCCAACCCATGTGGGTCCCGAATTGGCCCTGCATGTAAATGATGCCTATTATACAGCTTTGATAAGTTTTTTCATATCTGGGTTGGGATCAAGAAACTAAAAGAAACATTATTTCTATGAAACTAAAAAATTTTCTATTGTAAAAACTAAAAAATAAAACTCTAAATGGAGAGTTGTTTAAAATTAAAAGAATAAAATGAATGACATTCAAGCCTTTGACTGTATGTACGTAGGTTTCTCTCCGGCTCTGTATATTTTCTCTTCTTCCTGTGATTTTCTCAAGGGGAAAATGTGCTTCATTAATTGCCTTTTGATGGATTTTAGATTGGACGAGTTTTCCTAACTGGGGTGGTGTCTTTGTCTTTTCCTCTAAAGCGCTCGCCTCCGTCTAACGCCTTGGAAACTCAATTTATTTCCTGTTTTGCTCTCTCTCTCAGTGTAAACCAACTCTCGTCCTCTCCCCGCCAGATGCTGGCCACCCTGCTCATCATCCGCCAGTTCCTTCAGAACGTGAAGGAGGTTCTGCAGCCTTACCTGTACGAGCGCCACAAGCTGGGGGAGCTCTCGCTGAGAGCCGTGTGGGACCTGCTGCTCTCCGTGCTGCTCAAATACGGCCGGCTGGCGGCCGGGAAGGTCCAGGCCTCTCCCTCGGACCAGAACGTGCCTGGACTCGGGCTGAGGGGCACCAGAGCTGGAGCGGGGCAGCCAGAACGAAGGTCGTTTTCATCAAAAAAAACGCATAAGATTAGCTTTTAAAGGTATACTATGCAACCGGGGTTGATTTTCCAGCGATGCTCCCCCCAGAGGGCGAAAGTAAAAGTGCACTGTAGTAAAGATGCTCAGCTGTTCTGGTTTCTCCGTCAAGCCAGGCGCGGTTGTTTTGAGCTTAGCAGACAGACGAACGCAACGAAAAGTGGAAAAAACGGCGGTACAAACAATGACTAACACAGTGAAGGTATGAACATCAAGCTTCCCGCAGCGCTATGTTGGCGAGGCGGCCACCACCGCCTCGCCAGTTTTATTATTATTATTATTATTTTTTTTTTTTATGTTGGCAAGACGCTACCGCCACCGCCTCGCCAAGCCGCAGCCGCCGCCGCCTTGCCGCGGTAGCGTCTCGCCAACATAAAAAAAAAAAAGATTATAATAATAATAATAAAACTCGATATGCTTGCATGTTTATTTGACGTTAACACGTGTTTCTTTGTTGTTGCTTTCGCGCGTGCATATAGTGAATGGCAGGGCAAAAACACATGCAGTTCTCGCCGTAAAGCGAGACTTCTGTGGGTGCGGGCCGAGGGCTCCTGCAATTGCAAGTGCGGTATTTCCCCCACAGACCACCAGGGTGGCCGAGAAAACCTTTGTTCGACCTGAAATGACTCATTTAATCATCCAAATCGGTATGGAACACATTAATTAACTGAAAAATGTTGCATAGTATGCCTTTAAATGAAAGCGTAGCGTGCCGAGGAGCGACTGACACCAATCGTTCACTCTCGCAGTGTTCAAACACATCTGCACGGGGCTCACTTCATCTTCCTCTGCCATTGTTTGTGTGCCGCATGCTGTTATGATTCATGCCTGTCAGACGGTTTGGAGAAGCGGCTGCTTACACTCTCGGGTTTGCCTGACACGTAAACCAGCCATTTAACTCCACGCAGGGAGAAGAAGTGTCTGAACGGCGGATGTGGAGTGCCCGATGAGGAGGAGGGAGGGGAGCGGGACGAGGCCGACAGCGGGAGGTTCAGCGAAGGAGAGACGGAGGAGGAGAACGTGATTGACTGCGGCCTGAAGCTGAGGAAAGTCAGCTTCATAGAGAAGGTGCAGCGCCGTGCGTCCGTTGAACTTTAACTTGACGTGAGAGCAAAAATAACAGCAGCAGCTGTTGTGTTGTTTCTGAAGGTGGATAGGAGGCCGGCCTGCGGTGGAGCCCCCGTGGAAAACAGCTTCCTGGAAGAAGGGAGCCCCACCATGGTGGAGAAAGGAATGGATCCTGCCTCCGTGTTTGAAATGTGCGACGATGACGACGACAATGGGATCCATGACGTGAAAGACCCGGGAGGGGGCGGCGCCGAGGGTCTTAACGCTGCTGCTGCTGCTGCTGCTGCTGCTGCTGCAGCTGCTGCAGGCAACGCTGCCTCGCCGCCCGCTGCCTCTGAGAGCGGCACGTCACTGCGTCACAGAAGGAGAGGCCAGAGCGTGGAGAGGAGCGCGGAGAGGACGGAGCCTAAGAGCAAAAGGGAGTCGTGGATGGATCCTCCGGAAGAGACGGAGAGCACCACGCTCACACAGGCGGAGATGGAGAGCTGCATGCAGACATACGCTGTAAGAGCAACTCTGTAGGGGCAAGAATCGCCGGTCTTTACTGTCATTGTGTAACCATAATGAAATTTTGGTGAGACACCAGCTCAGAATTCACCTCTAACACACAACACACACATCAAAGACATCCGTGGAAAAAAACAAGAACAAACATTCCTGGAGGAGACCCTCAAAAGTGCAAAAACACAGTATGAAAAAAAAAAAGCAGCCAAGTTTCAGGCCCTGCAATAAAACCCAGAAATCTATCAGACATGAGCATGTATAGGGCCGCTCGCCTACACTGCAAAAATGGAACTAAAAATAAGTAATATTTTCTTAAAATGAGTGTATCTGTCCTTGATTTGAGCAGGTAAATTAGACGATTTGCCAATGGAATAAGGTTTTTGCACTAAAATAGGAACAATTCATCTCCATCATCTTATTTCAAGTGCAGGATGTCTAATTATCTTATTTTAGGGGTCGAAATACTCGTTCCATTGGAGATAAGCAACACCCCTTTCATTTCAGATACCGTAATATTTTTGTTTTCTCCAACTTGCATCCTCACAAGATAAACTGAACAGGAAGCATAATTGTGCTACACTGTAAATTAACCAGTTTGTGTAAATGAATCACAGCTTTTTCACTAAATTTAACAACAACAACAGTCTAGAGAATTTGGGGAAAATGTATAATTAAATTCAAGATTTGTTACCAAGCAAAACCATAAATAATGATGTATACAACGATATTAAAGACAACATATTAAAAAAGTCAAACCAGTGCCCTCTCGGTGTTCATGAGTACCACAGTATGGTTTGTTATTTAAGTAATATCACTGTTTATGTTTCCATCCAGACATTAAATAAAGTTAAACATCATGGCTCTTTGAAGCTTTAAATGCCCAAAATCCTCAATGAAAGTAATTATAGCTGACTGGCACGCCCCCTTCTGGCTATTTTAAGTAGGGTTCTCTAGGTTTCAGTGCATGCAACATGCATCCTGTGCATGTCAGATTTCTTTTGTAGAATGACTGCAAGATGGCCTGTATAAAGCAGTGTGTGGTAGGATTTAAACAAAGCTGCCTTTACTTCGGTTTTATGATTTATTTCAGTGATTAAAAAGGAGCAGTGCACATTAATCAAGAGTGTTTCAGTCTATTGTGCAACTGTGCCAAATTTAGCCATAGAGACTAATTTTCATCTGTAGTTCCTGTCAAGTTGATGGTATGGAACAAGATAAAAACATAAAATCACACAATTGATTTAATTTAAGAAAATACTAAAAGAAAAAAAAAACCTGTGCTGTTTCTCTGAACACATAAGCTCACAGCACTGGCCGTGTATTAGATGCAGTGATGAAATGACTCGGGTACTTCCCTTTTTACCCACCTGAACACAGTTTTTGGACATTTTAAACACAGGAAAATATCCCCATTTGTCCTTATTATTAAAAGACCACTTTTAAACTTTAGCTCATTTTTCACCCATTGCTGCAGGCTCTTAACTACAAAGACAGTTCATCAACATTGATTAACTTTTTCTCGCTTTAGTTATAGTTCTTGCTAACAAAATATGTTTTTGTAAAAACTAGTTTGCCTTAAATCATTCCACTGCAGACATATATTTATATTTCTATAATTTATCTGTGCGGAGGGCTGGTGCCATTGCCACACACACTCATTAGTAAGTTCAATTTGGAGAGACTAATTAACCTAACAGTCATGTTTTTGGACTGTGGAAAGAAGCCGGCGTACCCAGAGAGAACCTATGTTTGCAAACTTGGTGCAGAAAAACCTTCTTTCTGCAAGGCAACAGTGCAGCCCTAATGAGCGTTTTATTAATTTAAATATGCACTTTGTCACTCAGAACTTTATTTCTGCAGCACATTAAAAGGTGAAAGTTTGACCATGTCTGTTTTACAGGACACCTTCCAGGACTATCAAGAGATGTTTGTCCAGTTTGGCTACGTGGTTCTCTTCTCCTCGGCCTTTCCTCTGGCTGCCATGTGTGCGCTCATCAACAACATCATTGAGATCCGCAGTGACGCCTTTAAGCTGTGCACAGGGCTGCAGAGGCCTTTTGGAGTCCGGGTGGAGAGCATCGGCCAGTGGCAGGTGAGACTCATTCAGAGCAATGAGGTTAATCTAACAGGGACTTTTAACTTGCAAATTGTGCAGAACTTGAATAAAAAGCTTCCAGAAATAACAGGGCTGAGGGTTTTATTTTCTCCCCTCAGACGGCGATGGAAGGCATGGGCCTGATCGCCATCATAGTGAACTGTTACCTGATTGGTCAGTGCGGTCAGCTGCAACGCCTCTTCCCTTGGCTCAGTCCTGAGATGGCCATCATCTCTATCGTCATCCTCGAGGTATCACACCCCTCCACGTTAAAATCTATTTTTTTTTACTTCCAAATAGGTTTTTAATCTTCTGCACATTTTTTTTAAAATTAGCAACTATTTCAGTGCTTTTGGCTCGAGGCTCATCTGTTTTTTTTTTCCAGTATTATTCTACCAGCAACGCTATGGAGGAATATATGGCAAAGCGCAGCTCAACTCATTCTTTTCAATTCTACTTTTTATATTTTGTTATACAGAAATTCGGTACTTTGCCAATTAAATCTTTAACATGCACCACACATGTTTAATTATCATTGTTCCAAATTTCCCAGTTGTGGGGTGTAGAAAAGCCAAGTTGTGGGACGATTCTAAAAAATATGAAAAACTATTGCTAATATTACTGATAATACATTTTTGCAGTTGCACTTTAAAGATGAAATTTATTTATAGAACACCTTTCACAAAAGGCATTATAAGATCAAAAACTTGTTCCCCACGTCCCAAAAACAAGGAAAAAATAGCCTATCCAAAGCGTCAAATACACATCTTTTTTAATAATTTATCTGTCAGAAAATGCTAAAGAAAATAAGAAATAATTAATAAAATTCGTTAAATCAGAACACTTAAATTCCAAAAGTTTGAACACTAGCAAAAGAAAAAGAAATTAATAAAAAAGGAAAAATGATTCATTAAACACATTAAACAAGGAAATGAAACACATACACATACATAAATGCATTAGCAAAAATGGACAAACTGATAAGTAAAAAGGTTGCCGATAATGTAAAATTAGTTGATCAAATGTTCTTAAACTGAATGCTAATTCAAACATGGACTCAAAAATATATATTTTTGTCTAGGAAAGCCTCAGAAAAAAGCTAAGCTAAAAACAAAAGTGCAACACGTTTTGCAATTCTGATGTCTGCAGGGCGATGCCTAAAGCCTGCACAATGTTGCAAATACTGCATATATTCATCACAAGATTACTGCACACAGACAGTATTATGCAAAAGGATTGTTGGAAAAGCAACATATATTTGACATTGTTTTCTAAGTGTTAGAAATTCCTATTTTGCGTGCAGAAGACCTGTAGGTCCTGCAGGTTCAGACAAGAAAACATCCTGATAACTAAGTTGAGGTAAAACTGATAAGACGCTGTTAATATACAGTGTTTGTGTATTTAAATTGCTTAGATTTGGTTCTGGGTCTCTTCTGCTCTTAGCTTGTGGTTTGGATAGTGAAAACTTGGGAATCACAGATCTAAGGGGTTTAGAAATTTAATGTGAGAAAACACGGTTCGCTAACTCTGATTCGACTCTTTGAAATGTGTCCTTTTATGATTCATGAATCACGTTGTGGTTGAAAGGGCCATTAAGAACTTAGAGAATGTGGGGACATCAGTCAACAAGTCATCATTGAAACTCTTTTACAAAACCAAATAAAGTCCTGGTGTTATCTGAAAAGCCAACACTCTCTAATGCTGTACATTTTTGGTCTTTTCCCTGTAACGTGTTGTATTGTAGGATTAGGTGAGCTTTGGTGGCTCAGTGCGTGTGATAGAGTTAGGTCCTGCTGTAAAATTGCAGATCGTAAGCAGCCTCATCCCATTATTTAATGCTACATGCAGAGGAAGCATCAGTGGCTTAAAAAGCAGAGACTCTAGAGAGCCAGTTCTGCAAGACGGCACACGGAATAATAAACTCTTGCTATTTTGTACACATGAGCTTTTAAAATGTATTATTCTACACCAGAGGAGGCCAACTCCAGTCCTCAAGAGCTTCTAGCTGCAGCATTTAATTGCAACCCTTCTCCAACACAGCTGAAGCAAACGGCTGAATTCCCTCTTCAGCGCGTCTTTCAGCTCTGCAGATGCCTGGTGCCTAACCATTCAGTTCAGTTCAGTTTCATTCATGTAGCACCAATCCACAACGCGTCATCTCAAGGCTCTTTACAAAGCCAGTTTAATTCAATCATCCAGACAGGTTGGTTAAAACGTTTTCTATCTAAGGAAACCCAGTAAATAGGATTGAGTCTATATGTTTATACTTTATAATTATTTAAAATGCAATTGATTAAATGTGAATTTACTTTAGTAAAAATGTAAGTTGTATTCTAAAATCCCTTACAGTTATTTTAGTTTATATAGTTGTTAATTTGATTTAAGCGTGTTGGAGGGATGCAACTTAAAGCTGCAGGATAGCGGCTCTCTAGGACTGGAGTTCGACGCTCAACTCTGATCTACATTTATTAGTTGGACTGTTAGTGTATGGGCTGAACTTAAATGGCACGGTTTGTCATATCTACCACGCAAAGCGCTTTTACACTGGAGCCACATTCATCCAGTCACACCTTTAACATCCATCCTTCCATCCATTTTCCTACACGCTTATCCCTGGTGGGGTCGCGAGGGGTGCTGGCGCCTATCTCCAGCTGTCACACTTTTAACACTCATGTGGTTATGTGCCTTGCTCATTGACGCATTGACATGTGGTGGAGGAAGCTGGAACTGAACCCATAACCTTCTAATTGCATTTATCGGCTGCTAAACGACTCTCTTGTCGTTCAGCAGCAGCCGACCTGAATCCCTAAAAAAGAAGTGATCCTGATATCTTCCTCCTTGTCATAAAAACAAAACAACAAATACCGTTTTAAACCAGATTTACACCTATTATTGAGGTAAAATGCATTTTCTGACCTCTCTGGCTTAATGTATATCTACAAAAAGAACAACAAAAAAGGTTTTAATGCATTTACCTGGATGTTTCTTCACGTTTTCCATCCGTTCAATCAAGTCACATTCCCACTTTAAAGAATATAAATTAATTTTACATATAAACCAATCAACAAAGTTTTAAAGTCATTACTTTTTTAGACATAATATATAAGGGACTTGCTCTGATAAACGAGTGACTTAAATGCATCCTGTGCTGCTGCTCCAGCCAGTATTTTTTAATTTTAGATGGGTCAGCTGGGTTTGTATCTGAAAGGCACAAACAGCTTGCAGCTCTGTCCTGGCCCGATTAAGAAGTCAGGCGTAACCAGAAGGACGATTTCACAGCTCGCAGGTTTTGGTGCAGGAATTAGTTTAAGAACATTTCGTTATTTTGAATCATTCTTATCTTATCTTAGAAGAACGCACATTAATTACACTGTCTTTCTTTTTTTTTATTTGTTCCAAATGTCCTTTCCACCTGTCTCTTTCAGCATTTTGCCATCCTGCTGAAGTACATCATCCATGTGGCCATTCCTGACGTCCCTACATGGGTCAAAGAGGAGATGGCGAAACTGGATTACCAGCGTCGGGAGGCCTTTAAGGTAAAGTAGGAAGCTGTTGTTGGGAGAGCCAGGGCGTCCGGGATGTTTTTAAGTGCTGTTTGGTCTTTGTATGGACTCAATCAGGGCTGCCCTTTGTCTCCGACCCTGTTTGTCAAGGACAGGATCTTGATGCGTATTAATGAAGATGAGGGTGTTGGGTTGGGGAACCTCAGGGTCTCAACAAAAATAATATAGATCACTACCTGCAGGGCTGCTTCTTCCTCTGACGCATCTTTGGCAGTATTGTGGGCCCGGCTCCTGTTTGTGACGGTGAAGGAGAAGCTTAGCTTAAAAGCAAAGTTCTTGCTTTACCAGCCCAACTATAACTCCAGGTATGGTCACAAGATATGGATCATGACCTGAAGAATGAGATCCCAACACAGGGACATTAGAAGAACCCTAAGACTTGCTGAAGAGACTACATACTGGGCCTTGCAAAAGCTTTTATTTATATGATTACTTTGAACCGTTCCACATTTTTATCTGGCAGCCATATACCATAATGTCTTTAAAACAACACAAAGTAGTGCATATTGAGAAGTAAAAGGGAAGCAATCATGTAGGTTTTTATAGTTTTCCTTCTTTTCATTTTTTTTTTTTTTTTTCACAAAAGAATAAGTACCGTGGCTTGGTTTCATATTCAGTTCCTTTTACTTTATTAAAGCCAAATAAAATGCAGTGCAACCTGCTGCCTACAGAAGTTACCTAAATAATTACCAGAATCAACCTAATTCCATCTCAGAGTAAATCCAGCAGTTCTGTGAACAACCGAAAGACCAAGGCAGCAGAAAGGCCATGCATGAGGTTGTGGAAAAAGAAGGGTTAGCTTAATAAACTGAATCCCATCATTTCTGAGAGCTCTGTTCAATCCTTCAGTCAAAAATGGGAAGAGATTAACCTGCCCTGTTGTCCGCCTAAAATAGCATTGGTACCAACTGCGCCTCTATAGAAGCCCAGTAATACAACTTGAAAACCAGATATTATTTTGCTTCTATTAAAATGGATGGATGGATGGATGGATGGATGGGTGGGTGGGTGGGTGGATGACTGGATGGGTGGGTCGGTGGGTGGATGACTGGATGGATGGATAGATGGATGGATGGATGGATGGATGGATGGATGGATGGATGGATGGATGATGGATGGATGGATGGATGACTGGATGGATGGATGGATGGATGACTGGATGGCTGGCTGGATGGATGGATGGATGGATGGATGGATGGATGGATGGATGGATGGATGGATGGATGGATGGATGGATGGGTGGGTGGGTGGATGACTGGATGGATGGATAGATGGATGGATGGATGGATGGTTGGATGGATGGATGGATGGATGAATGGCTGGATGGATGGATGGATGGATGACTGGATGGATGGATGGATGGATGGATGGATGGGTGGGTGGTTGGTTGGATGGATGGATGGATGACTGGATGGATGGATGGATGGATGGTTGGATGGATGGATGGATGGATGGATGGATGGATGGGAAGATTTCTCAGAGCTAACCTGAGAAACCAGGCTGTTTATTTTACACCTGATTTGTTTTAAGTTACGAGAGCGAAAAGCTCTGCAGCTCAACATTTAGAGGAAAAATCTGCAGTGGACACTTCTTCCTGCAGTGAGGCGATCTGGTAGATGGGGGAGCAGAGCAATACTGGAATGGTTAGCAGAGTCAGTGCTGATCCTAGTAAACACCTAATGTGAGTTTTTTTTCACCCCCTTCCTCTGCAGAAGCATGAGCGGCAGGCGCAGCAGCATTACCAGCAGCTGCAGAGGAGGAAGAGGGAGGAAGAGGAGAGGCAGCGGCAGGCGGAGCATATGGCGCGCAGGGAGAGGGAGCGCGATGACAGCAAAGGCGACTCCTCCGGGGATCATCACCACGACAAGAATCACGGGAGCAAATCTCGTTCTGGAGGCGGCGGCGGCGGCGGAGGAGGAGGAGGAGGAGGAGGAGCGGCCAGCGGTTCCGAGAAACCCAAGAGACCCAGCTCCCTGTTGGCCAATAATAACGTGATGAAGCTGAAGCAGATCATCCCGCTGCAGAGCAAGTTCTCCGGTGGAGCCCGTTCTCCTCAGTCGCCCACCGGCAGCGAGCCCAAACTACCCGGGTTCCTCAGCTTCAAGTTCCTCAAGTCGCCCGAGAACAGGAAGGAAGGAGCGGCCGCCTCCTCCTCCTCCTCCTCCTCCGCAGCAGGCGCCACTAATGCCGCGGCGGCGTCATCGTCATCTTCATCATCATCAGGTAGCAGCTCTCAGGAGCGTTCTCAGTCACCCAGTAAGGCCTTCAACCCTGGAAAACTGTTCAACTTTGGCAAATCGGAAGGGGGAACGTGCGTGAACGGGGCTCCGCCGCCCAGACCCGGAGACGGCTCGTCGTCGCAGACGTCGGAAAGACAAGCCTCCCGGTCCGACTTGAACGGCGTTCCCGACGAGATCCCTTCGCCCCCGGGAGAGGGCTCTGAGAACGGACATCACACAGACTCGGACCCGGCCGCTTCTAAAATCTAGCGTCTCAACGGGGGGGGGGGGAGAAAACTACATGTGAAGCAGAGTTGATGCGCTCGCTGTGAGAAAGGGCCTGACGTACCTTTTGTGCTTTTTATAAGCCGTTGCGCGGAGGTACTGGAAGCAGAAAGGGGAAAAAAAAGCTGAATCCCGATGAAAGGTGACTGTTGTTCCGGCCTGCTTTCTTGCAGAGACAAAAAAAAATAATCTGGCTTCGTACGACAGACGCGAAGCCCTTCTGTCACGACCGACTACAACACACTCACTCAAATTCTTCCTTGTCTGCAATACGTAAAGAAATGCATGAGCTGCGTTTCGACTATTTTAAGCCTTTAAAGCAGAGAGCTATGTTTCCTGGTTTCCTTTAGTCAGAAATTGTAAGCATCTTGGTGGCCTCACATGAAAAAGAAAAAAAAAAAATCAGCCCGTTGTGAAGGATATGGATTAAAAACAAAGATGGAAAGATTTCCAGACTCCATCCTTCTCAACACAAGTAAACATTTGATCTCTTTTTTTTTTTTTATTGTGAGAAATTTTTGGGGCCCTCCTCTTTTTTTAATGAAGCAGAAAAACGGAAAAGCAATATCAGTCAGTGTTTTAATATTTCTCGACGGTCACGACGCAAAATCTGTCCTCCCTGATAAATCACCAGCTTTATTTTGAAAGCAGAGGTGATGTCTGAGCGTTCAGCTTCCTTCCCGTTCTGTACCATTAAAAAAAACTAAACAAAGTAAAGAGCTTAGCAAGTCAAATTGCCCGTACCAGTATTGTTCCCTGGAGAAATTTAAACAGACGATTGGGGGGGGAGGCAGCGGATGAAGGTGATGTTTGAGAAAGTGGAGCATGGATGCCTGTTGCAAGCTGCTCTCCATCCAAGCCCGTAGAGTGCCGTGTAAACCCAGATGGCGCTTTGTTTCCAACACTCCAGTCAGACTTGGCAAAATGAGTCCAGAGGTAAACAGAAGAAAGTTGCACCAAACCCCAGCGACCTGACGACAAGCTCAACTCCAGTCTGATTCATGATGTTATGCAAAAAAGATTATTTTTTTTTCCCCTAAAACACAGAAAGCATCTCCTGCATCCTTCACACTTATTGGCTCCCATGATAAAGATGTGAAGAAGCCTTAAAATGAATGTATCTTTTATCAAAGTAGAATCATCCCACAGTTTAAGGAACAAGTAATAATGACACCTAGTGGTTAAAATGGGAACAACACATACACAATACCCACTCATGGAGACCCGGTAGAAACTCCACTGAATTGTTACTTACACAGGACAGGTCTATGATGTATTCTCCTCTACGTCTGGTCTGATTCTCTTACTGGCTTCCATGTTAGCAGGCTGCTTCTCTTTTGCCAAAATAAAACACCAAATGCTGCGCTCTGTGTTGGGAACCCTGGGAACTCTCATGCGATTGGCTCAGGAACCAGGAAGTAAACACCAAGGTAGTTCCAGACCTTACCTCTATGTTTGAAATGAGAAAAATGTGACTCAGACGTGGTTGGAGAGGACCGAGGAATGCTACTTCCATCCCAGGCGATAAATAAGAATGATTTAGGTTGATTTTACAGTAAATATCTTACTTATTGCTTCTTTAAAGCTTAAAAATATTTCATTAGGTACATTAACTAATTATCTTTGCACCATATATGTTCTCCAGTGTCCTGGTTCCTCTCCTTGTCAGCTCCCAGGGCAGTTTTCCATTAGGCTTTAGCTCTTGAGACAGAGATGGCCATGGAACAAAGCTGATTTTGTATCTGATCGACCAAATCTGTGTGGATTTAGCCACTCTCCTACTTACTCTCTTGCTGACAACAGTTGTTTGGTTATCTGGCAGAAACCACAAGTATTTTGTGGTATTTCAGAGTTTACAAAACCAAACTAACAATTCTCCCAAGGCCTTTAGAAGCAAGACGCCCCACAGCATCACAGATCCTCCACTGTGCCTAATAGTGGAGAATGAGGTGTTTTTTCCTCATATATTCTTTCACTCCAAACCCAACTAGACTGTACATTGCTGAAAGGTTTTGACCAAAACACACGGTGCCAATTAAAACTCAGCACACTTATATAGTGATCGTGGGAAAGAGTCTTTTTTTCCTGACAGACCCGATAATTCCTGTTATGGAGACTTGAAAGATTAAGTTTTCTAAGTAAGGAGATTTTTTTTACTTCCCTTATCATCGCCTTCACTTTGCATAGTGGAGCGATAAACTTGGTTTGTCCGTCCAGCCAAGTGGCTAAGAAAAACAGACCTATGTGTTACATCACATTTATCCCCCATATAAACAAGTTGTTTATTGCTAATTACAGATCAAATGGCAGTGATTTAATAAGTGGAGTCAAACTCATTTATATTTTAGGGGAATGTTACAGGGGTCGACCGGTGTGATTTTATTTGTACAATTTTCTACATGTGAGATTTTAACTACAGCAATAAAAGCTGAATTTGTTTTAAGGCTTTTGACACTGTGCCAATAGGTGTGGAGGATGCTGTATTTTATTTTATCTCTGCTCATAGCAGCTGTTTGATTGTTGGACATTGACCACTTGTTTTGAATATACTGTACTTTTTTCATTCTCCTTTACTATGTGCATCTTTTATGGATTTCTTTTTTTTTTTTTTACCATAAATAGTATTTTTTTAGGATAATGATTTTAACCTAGGTTGTACAGTATTCTACAGCCAATTTAGACACAAAAACAAATGAATGAGAGGAGAAAAGTCATAAAAATAATTATAAATTACCCAGTCATGTTGGAGACCTACGCCGTTTGTTGGTTTAGTTGGTCTTTCTGCACACTGCAAAAAGGGAACTAAAAGTAGATAAATCCTCTTGAAATTAGTGCATTTTCCATTGCTTTGAGCTGGTAAATCAGACTATTTGTCAATGGAATAAGATTTTTGCACTTATAATGAGAACAATTAATCTCCATCATCTTATTTCAAGTGCTGGATGTCTAATTATCTTGTTTTAGGGGTAGAAATACTCATTCCATTGGCAAATAGTCTTATTTAGCTGCTCAAATCAAGTAAAAATATAAAGATTTTAAGAACGTTTTGCTTACTTTTAGTTCCCTTTTTGCAGTGCATAATCCCAACATTGAAGATCAGGCTCAAAGATAGTTCTTAAAACTGCGGCCAGCAACCAAAACTCCTGTCAAATCTTAAGCAAATTTGCTGTAATGTTGTTTGTGTAATCTGATATCAGGTTTTTTCACATAGACCCATCATCTTACACCCATCAAGTCATTATTTCAGTTCTGCGTGGTCTGCAGATTGTGGAGCCAGCTTCTAAAAAATTACCATTTACCTGCCGGTCTGTGGGCCTCAGAGTACAGCAACACGGGTCGAGTCTCTGGCTCTGCTTCTAAATGGAAAATGCATCATCATACTGTTTAACACGCAATTTACATGTTTCAGAGGCCACTGAACTGTTCTGTGGGTTAAGAGATGGAAACATTAACTATGCATTTACACACTTTCACCTCCAGCAAGGATCTTGGCAATAACACTGAGTGGAAGCTGATACTGTAGATCGACATCACCTACGTTTAGTTCTGGCTCCGTTATCCACTCCCCTCCACACTCCTTATTTTTAATGTGGAGAATCTTCACTGTACCCGTTTCAATTATCTGTCTTTTGTAGTTTTTGTTGCGTCTGCCTTTTTTTCAGACCAGTTTTAGGTAAATAAATTAAAAAAAAAGATTAAATGCAATACAGACAAAACAGGATGAATCATGTTGTAACATCATTTAACTGTCGGTACAAGTGTGTTCGCTTTCATTTCTCTGGACACTCTTCATTATAAACGTAGATTAGGTATTCCCAGGATGAGAGGAATATATTATGTGCTTATGTGTGTTTTGTTCAAAGGCTGGGACATAAATCGCTAGAGAGAATCAGCGCAACGACATGTAAACAAGATGTAGATGTTATGTAGCTGAGCTCAGTCTCATAAAAAAAAAAATAAAAACTTCCCAGTTTGCTGCATTTGGATTTCAGGGATGAAGAACATCACGATGCATTAGCGTCCCTTAATCATCATCATCATCATCATCATCATGTAGAAATGTGCTTTAAAGGACCAGAAGGCTGGGATAGGGCTGTTTGCTGAAGCTTTTACATCACATTAAACACGAGTCACGTTTTTTTATGAGTTCATTTCCACAATTTCCAGGAAAAAAATATCCAAAAAAAAAAAAAAGTTCTCTTAATTAGATATTCAAGGCAGCTGGAAACCATTAGGAACAGGGAGGGATTTTGATCAGCCTCAGTTATAGAAACAGGCTTTGATCGGTAACAGCAGCATCTGTCTTATTGGGCCGAGTGCAGCCATCCCTCTGAGGAAACCTCAACTTTTACTGCAGTCGATCCAATAGGTAATCAGTGCGAGGGAGGGCACCAAGTGGATTTATCGAATGCATCAACTTCTGGGTTTTGATTCGGGTGTGAACGTCTTCGTTGAAACCCGAGCTGAACCTCAAAGCAAAGACGCTTTCATTGAAGCCTCACTGACACGACATCAGATGCTCTTCCAATGTACAAGAGGGGGACAAAAAAAAAACTGATCTTTTAAAGAAAAATACTGGGAAATGGGATTATTTATTTCTTTTAATTTATTTTGTCATATTTTTGTAAAATATGAAAAGAATAGTTAATAAAACTCTTTTCAAATGCGCTTCATGTGTGGAGTTTGTTTTGCCAAAACAATTCAACTTCATTTACAAATAAAGCTTGTCAGGTTGAAGGGACAATTGAGGTTTTCTTAAGTGGGGTTCTGTGGAGAGATTGCCTTTAAAAAAAACATCTTACCTGCAGTAGATTACGTTAGCTGAGTTTTCATCCCATCTTTGTGTGAATTTTTAGTGAACTTTTAAAATATCGTGAAAAGGAAAAAGTTTCCATTTACTGGTTTGTAGCGAATTAAGCAGGCGACGCACAACGTAATGTGGTCATACGTTGGCTGTAATAAACAGGATGTAGGGGTTGCTAACTAGTTAACTACCACAGATCAGTAATGGAGCGGGGCTTTAATGAATGGGCTGATTTTTGTGTTTCCATCTCCACTTTAACGCATTTACTGTTTTTCAAAAAAAGTAAGAAACCACCTCAAGTGAGCTTAAAAAACCTTTATTTGTGAAATGAACTATTTTGAATTTTGCCATTTTCATCAACTTGTTCTAATGTGATACTTCAAAATTTGCATTAAAGGACGTTGATGGAACACACAACTAATGTCTGGTAAAAAACCTTGAATCCCTTGAACTTCTTCACCTTAAATTATAATCTTCTTCTACTTGTATCTTAGGTCTGTTTGGATTACCAGTTATTTCTATTTGCTAAATAAATCATGACCGAAAAAATGAGATCCCAGGTACAAGTGGCCGAAACGAGCTTCCCTGGAGGGTGGCCAGGCTCAGCCTTAGTGATAGGGTCAGAAGCTCAAAGTAGAGTCACTGCTTCTATGCATCAAAAGGAGCCAATTGAGGTGGTTTAGGCATCTGATCAGGATGTCCCCATGGTGTCTATATCAATATATCCCATCTGGTCTGGAAATACCCTGGGATCCCCCATAATGAGTATACACTAAGTTTATTATGCCCTTTATACTATTTGGAAAGCCCAGATAATGTCATATTTTGGTAATCTCTGACAGGTTAATGCACATCTGGATTAATCTGACACACTCTTCAAGCACTGCTTCCTCGTGTGACATGGAAAAAAAAAAAAAAGTCAACCAAGATATCAGCAAGAAAAATGTGGGCTGGACCTCCACAAGTTTTCATCCTTTGGTAAAAAGCCAGATATACCCGCTCAGGAAGGAGGATAGATTCTGTCTCATATAAACATGTTTTGGTGTGAAATGTCTCCATGGAAAAATCTAAATAAATAAAATCTTCAATTCTGGTATTTATCACGTATAAACGTTTTGGTTTTCCTTTCGGGCCTAAAAAAAAGAAAGTGATTATTCAGATTTACCATTAGACAGTGAATGTAAATTTGCTTAAGTGTTTTTGTACAGTGTAAATATCTGATTTCAGCTGGAAGAATAAAAGATTTTCAGTCCCTTTGCTTTAATACATCTAAATAAAATCCAGTGGAACCTACTGCCTTCAGAAGTTACCTGAATATAGTTTGTGCTGGTATGTAATTCAGGGTCAGAATAAATATGGCTGTTTTGTGACGGCCTAGTTGAACGTTAAGCAGGGTCGAGTTATAGAAAAATTTAAGATTTCAATGTCTTTCAGAGCTGTTAACCATATTAAAAAAAAGGGGAGGTGTAACACACCTGCAAACCAGCAAAGACAGTCGTCCATCGAAACGGACAGGCTTAGAAAATAAAATAAATAAACGTCAAGAGGTCCATGGTAACACTGGAGGAGCTGCAGAGAGCCACAGCTCAGGTGGGAGAACCAGACAACTGCCGGCCTTGCAGTCCACAAACCTGACCTAAATAGAAGAGTGGTATGAAGAAAGCCGTTGCTGAAGATGTCGCAAGCCACATGCGGGTTTCAGGAAACCAAAAATCACACTTTAAGGCCTACATGCTGAGCTACATGTGGAGGAAAACTGAAGCCATCCCCACAGTGAACGGCTGCATCGTGCTTTTCTTTAGCATGAGAAGGCAGATGGTGCCAAACACCGAGCGACTCAGGCAGACAGACTGTAGGTCATAATTATCACAATTTACAGAAACAAACATGAACTCTATCCCTCGGTGTAAAACGAATGTGGACAGTTTTGATTTTAATTTGGACAAAAATAAACGTTTTAGCATCATTTACTGAGCTGTGACGGTTAAATCACTGAAAACAAACAGATATGGCTGGAATGTTGTATTTAGGTGTGTATTATTCATTCATCCATCTCTCCACCCAGCTTCATCAGAACCAATTTCTTCTGATTAGCAAAAAAGAAAAAAAGAAAAAAAAGATACACATTTAAAATACCACATGACAAAAATCAGGTTTCAGTCGAGCTTTATTTAGGCAAAGCTTAACTGAACATCTGATCAAACACACTGTATGGGAGCAAGGCCTAGGGTGGAGCTGAACAGTCTATCAGAGCAGAAGCATAACATGTTTTATGATTTAAAAAAAAAAAAAAATGCATATCTACACTGCTGCATCGGTTGATAAAATATCAGGAGGCTTCGACGTGACTGTTGGGCAGTGATAAGGACAAGAAGCTTCATTGCGGCGCTGCAGTTCATGACACCAGAATAAAGTGAAAGCAGGACTTGGACCGAACGCTGCTGCTCGACGTGCGTTCTGTGGCCGCACGCGCCACAACATCCCTTTTTAATCCCACTCTGCCATTATTCACGCCGGACCTCCAACTAAGCCCCCAGGGAGGCCGGGAGACGCAGAACGCAGCCAAGCCGGGGGGGGAGCTAAAGGAGATCCGAACTACGATGAGAAGTCGTAAGGCCTCTAGGCTGATAGATACCACAACACCCGTTTGGTTCTGTAACATAACATCCAGCTGTGAAAACAACAACATGCAAGCAAAGATAACATCCACAGGGCATCGGGGCGCTTCTTTTCCTACACTATGGGTATGGGTTTTTATTCAGGAGAACACAAACATAAACTAACCGATGGCGATTATTTACATAAAAAAAAATAAAAAAAAACTATTAAAATCATTCTTCACCCTTCCTCTCATGTAATTCCATTTTTTTTTAACCATCTGTGCCGTTTGCAGGTCTGTGCATCTGAATGTATCCGAATTCCTTCCTCTAAGAAAATCCCATGTTTCTATAGCCGCAGTCGACGAAATGCTAGATGTAAAAAAAAAAAAAAAAGGGCGTCTCAGACGGATGAACGACCTGAATCCTATGAGAACAAGTCCCAGAAAATAAAGCGGATCTGGACAAACTCACACATCTCATGGGGAGGGACTCTTCTTTGTGCTCTTCCTCCTCCTCCTCCTCCTCACAGTGCGCTCTTGGTTTTGCGGGGTCACCGAGGAGCTGAAGCGCCCCCCAGTGGGGTTAAAAAAGTGGGCAGTGAACGAGCGGGCGCTGCGGCTGGCTCGGCAGACGACGAGTTGTCATAAAATTAACGGCGTAAACAAAAAGCGCACTTCCCCACGGTGACTGAGAACTAAACACGTTTAGCTTCCTGCCCGTCTCCGGTTTAAACCTGCGCACTGGAAAAGTCGCTCGCACGCATCCACAGAAACGCTTACAGGCTCACAGGGGGAGGAGTCGACATGTTCTGTCAATCGGAGCCAAAAATAATAATAATAATAATAAAAAAAAACATACATTAAGATGGATTTTGACTCAATCTCAACACAGTCAAGCCAGGGAAATCCTGATCAGTGCATCTCTTTTCACAGCTACCACATGTTTTAATTCAGGTTCACCTAACCTTTCCTGTGTTCATATCACATTGGCTACACCCTGTATGTGCACACGTGTATCCTCATCCTCTCACACACACACAAGCGCGCGCGCACTTTAGGAATCCTCGTTCATCTCTTGGCTGTCTGTCCTGGCGATTTTCCTGGGGGGCGCCGGGCTGTCCCCCTCCACTTGTTCCTGTTCCCTTTTCTTTGCTGCATTCTGCTTAAAAACACAACATGTTGGAGAAGTCAATGCAAGCCGGACGCCGTAGTGAGAAGCCAGCTACTCCAAACCATATTTTACATAATGCCTTTTGTCACATAATTAACTGAGATGCAGAACCTGAGGTTGATTAACAACAATATTTGACTTAGGCTTTGGAAAAAGGTGTTAATAAAGGCATACGTTCACCTTTTTGTCCCACTGCTGATGCAGGTAACGCAGGAGGATGTTGGTTTTTTCTGTTACAATAACTGTAAGCACAAAAACGTATCAACTCAACAAGACTTTTTTGTTTATTTATATATATATATTGTTTTTCTGTTGTTTTTTTTTTGTCGCACTAGTGGCTCATTTTCACAAAGTAGGCTGACAGGAAAGGGGGTTTGGGAGAGGGGGGGGAGACACTTGTATAATCTGATCCAACCTGTATAATCTGATTCAATTTGACTTTGGAAAGTGTCTTGAGATGACATGTATCATGAATTGCCGCTATATAAATAAAATTTAATTGAATCTAATGTGGGAAAGGACCACAGGCCGGAATCGAACCCGGGTCGAGGACTACACTGCAAAAATAGAACTGAAAATAAGAAAAATCTTCTTGAAATGAGAGTATTTTTCCTTGATTTGAGCATGTAAATAAGATTATTTGCCAATGGAATAAGATTTTTGCACTTAAAATAGGAACAATTTATCTCCAGCATCTTAATTCAAGTGCTATGTATCTAATTATCTTATTTTAGGGGTAAAAATACTAATTCCATTGGCAGATAATCTTATTTACCTGCTCAAATCAAGGGCAAATACATTCATTTCAAGAAAATTCTACTTATTTTTAGTTCACTTTTTGCAGTGTAAGGCCTCCGTACATGGGTGGTGCTCTCTACCCCTGCACCACCAGAGCACGCCACACAAAAGCCATTCTTAAAGCAAATGGAAATAACAGTATGTATAACAGTATCACGTGTTGATAAATGCACAGATTTACACTTTGTACAAACTTTCTGTCCTCCTTTCCCTCTTACATTTTGCTTCTCTCCCTCCAAGTCTGAGTCTACATAACCACAACCCGTCAGCGATCCCCCGCCATCCCCCCCACTGCAGCCACTTAACTTCTGTCCAGCATCGTATAAACCAACACATTCAAAAAGCAATCTTCAGAAACCCACTGACTGTGTCGTTCTCACTTGTACTCTAAGTATTTATGTCCCCATAGTGCAGGCCGTAACAATAAATCTGTTGCGCAAGGCCGTCTCAAGCCGCGCCCTGTGATCCCGGTGATTGTACTCACTCTGTTCAGACGGGTATTCCCGTGTTGGAAGGTAAACAGAGGGCCTTCGATTCTGTACAGCAAAACAGAAAGTACAGAAAGAGACTCCTGATTTGCTGTAATTGTTGCAAAATACATACGTACACACAACGTAGCAACAGATAATGAATATGAACAGGCAAAAAAAAACAAAAAATAAATATTAATTAAGGGTTAGATAATCAAAATCTCCTTTTTCTCTTATCCAACTGGAATATTAAGCATTAACAATAGCGGTAATTAAACATAGTACATTGAGAAATGATTGTAGGCAACGACTGTCTGTAGCAGAGCAGCTTCTCTATAAGGGTGAAATGGGCAGTTACCCAGAGCAGCATTAGAAAGGGGGGGGGGGGTCCATTTAACTGGACTCCCTGAGTTCTGTTTGAGTTGGTGCATCCTTATTTTTCTGCTGAAGTGAGACAGAACACTTCAAAAACGGATCTAAAAATGAGTAAAATGTTCTTAAAATTAGTGTTTTTGTCCTAGATTTGAGCAGGTAAATAAGATTATATGCCAATGGAATAAGTATTTTGACCCTTAAAATAAGATAATTAGATATACTACACTTGAAATAAGATGAGAGAGATGAATTGTTCCTATTTTAAGTGCAAAAATCTTATTTACCTGCTCAAATCAAGGAAAAATACACCAATTTTAAGAACATTTTACTTATTTTTAGTTCCGTTTTTGCAGTGAACAGGTTACTGTCTGGGACTGTGAAGCCTCTGCCCCCACCCCACATCTGAGAGGAGCGCTTTTAAGGAGGTAAGATTGTGTTTTTAATTAAACTGAGCCCAGAACGAGTGCAGTGCAGTTTAACTCCTCCTGACATCGTCTCTGCCGTTCTAAGAGCCCCTCGGCGCTGCGCTTTGCTACACTAAGCCAGGAGGTGGAAAGAAATCGCATCCTCACAAACTGGAATTGCTTCTGCGGACGTCTGCGTCACGGAAGCAGGAAGAGAGAAGAAAACAAACGTAGCGCCAACAGAGAACCACAGAACAGCTAACACCTCTAGCTGGTCGTGTGCTGGATAGTTTGAGCGTCTTCGGGTAAAGCCGGAAGGATTTCTGCATCTGAGAGGGTTTTGGGGGAGGCTACACACCCTCAGGGGTAGTAAGACAAATATCCAAGGCGAGGTGAAATTTGTTTTTTTAATACCATTTCCTGTGGTGCTAATGTTTGATGTTTACTACAGAAGAGCTGTTGCTGTTACATTAAAAGCTTATCGTCCATCTACACTGTGCAGTTGCAGCAGCGGCATTTGTCTTCACTGTAGAAGACAATCCATCCTTATCTATCATGCTGCTTCAGTCACATGATCCATTAACAGTAAGAGCTGATGCATCGTGATAAACCTTTACGCCTTAGGAATGTCTCTGCATTTGCACACATGTTGCATGCTTTTAAACAAATGCTGTTCAAATTATAAATAAAAAAACTATGTTGGACTGCTAGGTAACAGGAAAACAATGTAAGGACATTATTGTCTTTGCATCCTCACAATAAGCCCAGTATTTCAGCCAGAGGAGCCCTCCAATAGAACCACAGGGGAAACACAGAATTGATATTTGATCTTGATCTTTGTCAGATGTGGGTAAGAAAGACAGAATCCATACGAGTAGCCAAACATATTGTTGGCCAGCAGAGTCTGAAAGCATGGCAAATGGAAAATATTAGCCTACATTGGATCCAAGCAATGTACCAACAGAGCCAACTCCTCACCGTCTGCATACATTGATTTTATTATGTTGTGCTCTGATGCAACTTCTTTTTTTAATTGAATTTAATGATTGCTGTTCCAGTAAGACATGCAGTTTACTTGACATTCTTAGATCTATTCAGTTTGTAATATTTTTTTTTAACTTTCGGAATTTAGTTTAGCAAATAATGTATTTATTTAATGATGGACTTTGATACAAACATCTGCTCTAGATTCTTGTGTTTTCTTCCATCTACCTTGCTCTTGTTAAAAAAAAAAAATGCTTTGAGCCAACACTGAAAGGAAACACCCCCCACTACCATTGCCACCATTAATATAACTTAAAAGTACAAAATGTGATCTCAGTAATAATTACTTGATTTAAATTAATAATGAAATCTGGTTAAACCGCAGATCTGTGAAAAGACTCACACACGCGGGGTGATGTCGCCTCCTGTCTTTATATAAATAACGACGGATTAAGACACAACTAGTTCTTTGAGACTTCTGTATGGTTATAATAAATTAATAATCTAATATACTGCAAATTTAACCGTTTTTTCCCCCACGAAAGTGTAACTTGGGACACAGCTGTTATTTAAATTACAGCCTGTTGGGGAAAAAAGAGAATATGGTGCAGATTAAATAAAATATGATGTGATCAAAGACCGAAATAGTGAGTTCTAGTTTGTTTTGTAAAGGAGCTAAAAAGATGAGCTAACCCATGAACTGGGTTTTGATTATAGAAACCACCGTCTGTCCCATATATGCTGAGGAATTTTACTATTTCCGGGGATGCTGGATGACAGCTTTGGTTCATTAGGCCGGTCGGGAGAAATCTGCTGTTTAAACACTTTCAACACAGTTACATTTGCAATCAATCCAACAGATCCAACCAAGAGCTACTATCATCTTTTTCCAAACATGTGATCCGTGTTACTTACGGATGCTTTACAAACGGAGTCTGCGTGGAATCTGCTGAAGTTGCTCTTATTGTAGACTGGAAGTCCTTTTAAGAAATCAGCCTGAAGGAAGAGATAAGAGACGGATATAAAATCATTCTGATTGTGAAGGATCCCCCCACACCCTACTCTAAACAACAGGTCTTTTACTTTCACTTAGCTGAAATAGGAGATAGACGTATCCAAAATTAGCATCTGAGCTGGATATCAGTAATGTTGTTTTTTTAAATCAGGGCGTCCCCTTCCATTTACCATCCTAGAAACGTAAACTTGTTCAGCTAATGTCCCTAAAACGTCAACTGTGACCTGCCAGCTGAATTGACGGCTATTAGCCGGAGCGGAACAAAAGCATTTAAAGAACAAAAAATGCCGGTTTGGCCTGAATAAAACGAGCAGGTGTGGCTACCAGCAAGCTAACTCCTAGCTACTCTTAGAGCGGCAGCTCCACAAAACCTCTGGATTTCAGCGAAAAGCTTGAGCACCAAACGTCAGTACAGCCAGTACCTTCTCCATTATGACGGTGGCAGAAATGTGGCACGTCGACTCGCCGACTTGTGGGCTCGACTCGGCGTTTGTTGTCCTGCTCCTTATGGCCGCGATGGCTAACAAGTCCACCGAGGCAGCTAACCTGATGAATTCTTTTTTTTTTTTTTTTACTGAAAAACACAGTAACGACCTTCACATACAGCTCATGGTGTCCATTATATTTAGACAAATATCCGGGTGTCAACTAAAAACGATCCGGCGCTCATAAAACAATTCAATCCAAGCTGACATCCCATACGATCGTTAAGCTATTTACATGACTCCGTCGGCTAACTGATAGCTTAACGGCAGCGGGGACATTTACATGGCCACGCCCTGGAAAGCGGCGATTGGTTTAGCCTTCAACCCACGTGACGGGAGCTTGACCAGACAGCCAATTGGGAGGTAGATCACGACATGGCCTGTTTTTTTTCCGTCCCAAAACTTTATTTATCTTCTCCTACAAAAATGAACAGGAAAAAAAAGATTGACAACAGCACATGTGCACAAAATGATATTCTACTAAGACGATTACATAAATGAGAATATTAACATAACAGTACGTTTTGATTCCTTTCATTCAGATGCATTAACAATACGTTTTGGAGATACAGCAATGTAGTATATTCTGCCTTCCAAGTTGTAGTTTACTATACATATAAATAGAAATCCACCAGACCATCGAAGCTTAAGAGGGAACAATAGAACTTTGCTTTATTCAGACGAAACTTTCCTAACAACAGCATTAGATTAATTACATAACTTACAGCTTTATCATTACGTTTAATATGCAGGCCTGATATTGAAGGTCTGTTGAGTTTTTTCTTAGAAAGAAATCTCCATGTCGCTCCAAAACTCAGAAGCGAGAAGAAAACACTGAGAAAATAAATGTATTAAAGTTTCTGGCTCAGCTCGACAAAAAGTGAAATTTTCATCCAAGTGTTTGAACATTGAAATTGTATAATTGTGTTTTGTTTTTTTTTATTTCCGTTATTTGAAATATACATCCATGGCTTCCAGATCATACAATCCTATGGATGTTTTTGTCATGTTTGAATGTAGCCTAATGATGAAGCCGTTTTTTTTTTTTTCAGGATCCAACCAATCGGCTTGTCTCAATAAACAGAGCCAACTCTCTTCACAAATCTGTTCATTAAGAAATTTGACAGGCCCTTACACTAAACACACACAACCTCTCCCCGGGAGCCTAGGCATTTACCGATGATGGTGTCAACCCTGACAATACCTTCATAAAGTTTACCACAATGGTGGAGCTCATCTCTCATATGTGAGGAGACACCATGGCTGGGGTCACCAGGGTCGCGGTTTGCTGATAACTTGGGCGTCTTAGACCTCTACAAAGTAATAGTTAACTTCAGGAAGAGGAAGAAGGAATATGTTGTTGGCTGCACCAGAGAACACCTTCCTGGATTTATTGGAGCCCATGACTGAACAAGTCCCAGACCAACACACTATTTGTCTTGTTTTGCTGTTAAACTGTTTTATTGTTTTTAAATGTTCTTTTTTGTTTCTACATTCTATCCCTACTTGCTTTTATTCCTATATTTTAATCATGTAAAGCACTTTGCATTGTCTCTGTACTGAATTGTGCTATATAAATAAATTTGCCTTGCCTTGCCTTGTGGTTAATATGCGGTGTGGTACATAGTTCTGAAATTCAAGGGGAATTATATATGAGTTACAAACATTTATAAAAGTGTGAAAATTATGGTGTGCATTTGGGTTCAGTTCCCTGTTTCCTCTCATACCCTAAATAAAACCCAATTGGGCCAATATATGCATGTTCTGAAAAGCCAGGGTAGCCTATCTGGACAGATCGCCAGTCCATCAGGACAACATGAAGGACAAACAACATTTATGGGTAATTTAGAGAAAACCAATCAACCTAAAAGTCAAAACCAGGACCCTTTTGCTGCAAGACGACACTGGCACCAACCACTCCACTCTGCAGCCAATATTTTAAGAGATTTTCTCAAATAAACAACTTTTCTCCCTTGAACAGTTTGAACAGCTGTAATTTCCCCGCACCCACCAGCAGGGGGCAGCTCTTCACATGCGCACCGAGGACCAGAGAGGCAGATGGATTTGAACCCCCTTCTGACACAGACTGGGAGCTCTGGAGCGTTTCCAGCCGCCTCCCGGTACGAAGCTGCAGGACGGAGCTCCTCTGTGATATCTGGATCCACCTCTGGCCCATAGAGAGACATGCTGTCAGCTGGCACATACTGGCCGGCCGCCATGTGGTGGCTCCCGACAGGCCAGCGAAATCCAGATAAATTAGATTATTGGATTGGCTACAACAGATTATAGCTCTCCTTCGATGCTTCATAAGAAAACGGCAGCAGTTTGATCATAGGAAGTTGAATGACATAGAGCCTTGATAAAGGTAAGCGTTCACTTTTGTGTAATTATTGTGTTAATTAGATTAATATATGTAGTTTTGTTAGTTTAACGTGTTTGGTTTAAACTCTGCGGATAGGTTCCCGCATTAACGCCAAGCGGAGCTGCAGCTACGCCAGACAAACGGATTATTTTAATGTTTCTTTAAATTAGATATTACATTTGATTTCCGTTCAAATTGGTTTTACTGTTTCAGGTAAATAGACGGAAAGATGCCCACATAAGCAAAAGAAATACAACAACAACAAAAACAAAAAACAAAACAAAACAGTGCAGCTGGATCTGAAATGTTCGTTTATTTCTCAGTTTAAAACACGCTTTTATTCAAATATTGTGTCGGATTAACCGTTATTGTCAAAGACACATTAGACGTTATTGTTCCAGTTTTTGTCAAAACAACAAAAAAATGCGTTTATAAACAAATTGCCTTTAAATTTAAGACATTGAAACAGGCAGAAATACTGGTCATTTAGTGTTTTATTCATATAACCAATCTGACATCAACTATATGCGGCTGTATAGTGATACATTTAATTAAGTAAATTAACATATTTATATGTTTACTATGTCTCTATAGTGTAACATAGCACTGGTTATTTTAGATTGTACCCTAATATAGTAAACTGGTGTGCTTGTGGCATTTAATAACATCATAATAGACTTTAACAAATCAGGTGTACATCAACAGTGAGTTTATTGTTGTTGTTCTGCTGGCAGGTTGCAGCCTCTGCTAATTTCCTGGGCACCAGTCCCTGCTGTGATTGTGCGTAACATGTGTAGTGTTATGTCATAACCTTTTACAGCCAGTGACAACAGAAGCAGTGCAACCTGCGTAAAACACATGTGGATTAAAGCACTGTTTAGGTTCATATGCTCAGGGTCACAATGGGGGTGGATCAACAAAGTACACCAAACCAAACCAAAGAAACAAAATGTTTCTATATCTTCTTTTTCTATTCTAGGTTTGTAATTTACATTATTCTTAGAGATGATAGTAATGTGTTGTTTGAATCTAAAACTATTATTTAATTTAAAAGGGATCTGCTGCAGAGTTAAACAGAGATGTGTCAGCAATAGTGTAAGCGTTGAACTACAGTGTCTTGGAAAAGTTTTCACCCCCTTTGGCATTTTTCATGTTTTGTTACCTCACAACTTGTAATTAAAATGGATCGTATGAGACTTTGCACCATTTCATCAACGGAACATCATTTTTTAATTATAAAGCAGACAACAAATGGGACAAATTAACAGCAAACTTCAGCATTGATAACTGTTCAATCCCCACCTAACATCAGTACTTTGTAGAGCCACCTTTAGCTGCAAACAGCTTCTAATGGTTTTAGATCAGTCTCTATGAGCGTCCCTCATCTTGTCTCTGGGATTTTTGCTGATTCTTCAAGGAAAAACTACTCCAGCTCCTTCATGTTGGGTGTTTTTTTTTTTTTTTTTGCTTGTGAACAGCAATCTTCAAGTCTAATCACATTGGATTGCGGTCTGTACTTTGACTAGGCCATTCCAATACATTCAAATGTTTCCCTTTAAACGGCTTGAGTGCAGCTTTAGCAGTATGCTTCGGGTCATTCTCCCGCTGGAAGGTGAACCTCTGTCCCAGTCTAAACTCACGGGCAGACTGACACTGGTTTTGCTCAAGAACATCCCTGTATTTGGCATCATCCATCTTTCTCTTGATTGAACCAGTTTCCCAGTCCCTGCTGCTGAAAAACACCCCACAGCATGATGCTGCCACCACCACATTTCACTGTGAGGATGGTGATCTTGGGGTGTTGGGTTTGCACCAGACATCTTTGTGGACAATGGACATCCTTGGTGGATGAAAAGTTTAATTTTAGTCTCATCTGGCCAGAGCATCTTCCTCCTTGCCATGTTCTTTTTGGCAAACTCAAAACATGCTTTCTTATTTTAACACTAAATAATGGCTTTTTCTGCCCCTTTTCCCTACAGCCCAGCTCTATGGAGTGTGTGGCTTACTGTGGTTCTATGGACAGATTGTTTAGTCTTTACTGGGGAGCTCTGCAGCTCCTTCAGGGTTGCCGCCTCTCTGATTAATGCCCTCCGTACCCAGTCTGTGAGTTTTGGTGGCCTGCCTCTCTTGGCAGGTTTCTTGTGGTACCATGTGTTTTCTGACTTGTATTTCTCTTTGTCCCTGACTTGTTTGTGGAGCTCCTTGACGCCTCTTGCTCAGTGGTTTGCCTCTGGGGCCTTTCAGAAAAGGTGTGTTTATACTGACACTTTGGTTTCCCACAGGTGGACCTCATTTCACTTACTATGTGATTTATGATCAGAAGATCATGAAAAATTAGATTGTTTCAGTAATTATATAAAAAAAAATGAATCTTGTATATTATATTCATTAATTACACACAAATGTGTTCTGCACGGCCACTTTTACTGCTAAAAGGCAAGGTTTTATGGAAAATAAATGTAATCATTTAAGGGTGCGTAAAGGCTTAACTTTTAACAAATGTCTCTCAGGATTTTAACGTAAGGGTTTCATGCCCTAATATTCAGAGTTTTAATACTTAAGCTTAATTTGAGTCTGGAACATGAATAAAACAGAGGAATTTAAAGTTTTGGCATCACTTCTGTGGTCCGTCAGCTTTTGACGTCTAGAACTGCAGCGATACAACCGCAACCATTGTGCTAATCTTGTGGTCCAGAATGAGGCTGTTGGCTCACACATGGAATCCACTTGGACTTTGGTTCATGTTAGTTCCAACATTTTTGCTCTGCTTTCCAGGCACCCTCAGCTCGACGGCTGGGATTCTGGCCATAGGACTGAAAGGCCTGTGCTTCTAAACCACCAAGGGTTTTATTAAAACATTGAGTGATTTATATATGTGTTCTGAAGCAGACAGAGGAAGGTACTCCTTGTGCTTGGATTTAGTTTTTGTTCTTTTGGGTGCTGTGGCCAGCTTAAGTGGCAGTGGAGTTGAGGCGTGATGCTCCATATTTTTCAAACCTTGCTGCCTTTTTACAACATAATTATTGTCCAGAGATGTCCTGTGTGTCTATATTGTTGGCTTCTCCCCTAATTCCTGCTGGAGATGGGAACCAGACATCCCCAACCCCCGCCATATAGACTGGTATGGTTCTTTCTTGAGGGTACCCAAAGTGTAATCACACCATTGAATAAAAAGACAGTCAACGTCCAGGGTTTAACAATTTACTCACCATTTAAAGTTATCCTACCGTGAATTATTTTTATAGCTTTTCAGATTAATATCAGATGTAATATCAAAATAAGATTATTTATATATGAAAGAATTTAATGTCCAATCTTCTGTTTATCTTGATTAAAAACAGCCCAGAGGCAGCCTCCTCCTGTCTGAGTCCCTGTATTTCAAGAGAAATTCTGACTTATGATTTTGTGAGCTTAAATTTTGGTCCCAAATAAACAAATACAAATTGTTTGTATTTGTTTATGATCAGAGAGAAATGTTTATGTGCAACAGCTCCTGATAATAAGGTTAATAAACTCTGAAATGATTTTTAAGCTTTGAGCCTTTTGAGGTGTCAATTAGATTTGATAATATACCTGCAACTGTAAACGTGTCTAGTAATCAAAATCATACACACACAGACTGGTCTTCTCTTTCTGTTATTATTATGCCTGTACTGATCAATTGTTATGTAAGACTACATTACCAAGAGAGGCAGTTAAATACACGGACTGCAACTACTCAAATATCCATCACAAAACTGACATATCCTTGTTATTTTCTGATGTAACTAAAGTGTTATTGGAAGCCAGCCTGCCTTACAATAAAAGTGATATAATGATCAAAATTAGGCCTGGTTGGAACACATATGTGTCTCGATATCATGCTGAAGCCCGTGAAGCTTCTACTTCTTGGGCTCTAGCAGGTAAACCTAGACAGGGTTTTTTATATTTGAACCTCAAAAGTTGACAAATGCAAAATATAAATATGCTATACGATTCATCAGAAGGAATGAGCAAACCATGAGTGCTGGTTCTTAGGCTAAAAATCTGATAGGTAAGGACAAAAAAGCCTTTTGGAATGAGGTAAAGACTATTAATAATAGTAAACGCTCTTTTCCCTCGTCTCTGGGGCGAATCTGATTGTCGATCATTGGCAACAGCAAAGTATTTACTTATATTCAGAGTCAACCCTACCAGGTTGACAATGTTAATTTTGTGGAAACTATCAGAACCCATCAAGCGATCAATAAAACTTGTGTGCAAATAAATCTACAGAAATGGATCTTAGTTTTGCTGAACATCTCAAATATGCAAGTTTAAGGTTAGCTCCTCTTCTTGCTTGTGCTTCACTGGTTTTTATTATGCATGGCTTTGTTCCTGACTCCTTGATGAAGGTGCTTCTAGCTCCTGTGATTAAAGACAAAGCAGGAAAAGTTGGCTGCTCTGATAATTATTGTCCCATTGCCCCTTGCAAGTACACTGTCTAAAATCTTTGAACTAATTCTCTTGCCAAGATTTGAAAAACTAATAATGTCTATAGACAATCAGTTTGGGTGCCAGTCTAAACATGGCACTGATCTGTGCCTATATGGTCTAAAGGAAAGATTGAGTAAATATAATAGCAAGAACTCTACGATTTTTCTCTGTTTCTTAAATGCCACAAAAGCTTTTGATCGTGTAAACCATAGAAAACTATTTCTAAAACTGAGTGAAGCTGGTGTGCTTAAATATATAGTCAGTTGTCTGTCTAACTGGTATCCCAATCAAATCATGCAAGTCAGGAAAACTGTGTCTGCAGTAACAGAGTCAGACAAGGAGGCATCCTATCCCTGCATTGTTCAATTTTTATATGAATGACCTTTCCAAACTTCAGAAGTGTTATTCTGATATGTCGCACTAAAGAAGATAAATGTCTGAGATCTTACTGAAAGTATCAAATTAAGTAAAATATCTTGGTCATGTGCTGACAGACTGTTTATCAGCTGATGAGGACATTTACCGTCAGGTTTAAATGTTATAAACCCAAGCTAATGTCCTAGCTCGGAAATTTGGATATCGTTCTGATGAAATTAAACTGCAGGTGTTTAGATCATATTTTACTTGACTGTATATGGTGCAATCATAAAAAAGCCAGTCTTCACAGATTGAAGGTGGCTTATAATGATGCATTAGGACTTTTGTTAAAGAAGCCCAGATGGAGAAGTGCCAGTGAACTGTTTGTGTCCCTAATATCAGGTCTTTGGTGGCTGTTTTAAGGAATCTTATCCATACATTTATTTGCTGACTAAATTAGTCCAATAACACAATTATCCTACTGTTGACTAACATTAAATATAGTGCAGTGAGATATACATATTGGAAATATTGGTATGACTGCCTCCTAAAAGATTACTCTTTTTGTGCATTTTCTTCTATGTACTTTTCTTTGTCATTGTGTGATTTGGACTACGAGTCTGTAATAAATATATCTATCTATCTGGCCGAGAAAAATACAGTTTAAATTAGATTATATTTGGTTAAGATTGACTGATTCATTATTGATGGACTGTCAGATTAAAAAAAGCTGTAATTGTCTTTTTCAACATCTTAAAGTCAATGCAGGAGTGTCCAAAGAATGACGCTCCAGCCATTTGTTATGTATTTTGTGTGGCCCAGGGCCCAATTAAAGAATGGGGTAAACTTGGCCTGCCAGCACAGGTGGTTGTTAATGAACACTTTTCTAAGGCTAGAAATTGATTGACAAATTAAAATGTTCTTAAATGAAGAAAGAAAAGTATTAGTCTTTAATTAACCACTTCTTTGCTTTCATTTTGATGAGACATCCAGCTACTGTTTTCAAAGACGAGGCTACCCATATCCTGTCCTGGGTAAACAATCCTAGACCGAGGACAGAGAAAATAATCATGCCTAAAAGTTAGTCAGATTTACTAAACTTTTACTGCTTTGGTTCTTACAAAAAAGACCACATTGTTTTTATCATGAAAATAGTATCTGTTTAGTTCGTTTCATGTTTTTGCAAGTAAAAATTAAAGAGTTGCATAATAATGTAATGAAAAAATGTCTTTTAACTTCAAGATTCTGGCCCATGTGGAAACACAGTCAACAGGATCAGCTATTTATAGAAGCTACAGTGAAGGACTATGGGACTTTGTGAGCTACATCACTGTTTCATCTTTCAGTAAAAATAATTACCAAGACACAGTTTGTAAAACCCAAAGACCACAAACAGAAAGTAGGATACACCTCATACTACGTGTCTGATAAATCTGGGTCTTGTTCTCCTCTTATTGATACTAAAACAGGCACACCACCCGGCACAATAAACCTGTTCAGACCGTGGACCTGCAACTGTAGGCAGAAAGCAGATGAAATCAGCCAGCAAAGCAGCGGGGCTGCATCGCTTTGTGCCCCTAATCCCCAAACAAAAGCAGCAGCAGCAGCTCATGGGTAGCAAATTTAGAAAAAAAAATGCAGGTACTGAACCAGCAGGTGTGACTGTTTTTCATCAAGACGAGATGGACAGACATGTTGTTTGTACTTAGACAGAGTTTAATCCCCTCCAGCAGGGGAGGGGAGCAACAGGAAGGTAAGATAATGCCACCAGCAGAGAGACTTGCAGACCATGCCTGGCTGCTCTGCTCTCTCTACGGCTGATTAGCAGCTGAAACCAAACCTGTGGCTCTCTGTGTTTTACAAAAGAGCTGAACTACACTGGATGCAAGTTTTCTGGAATATTAATCAACAAACTAGTAACAAACTAGTATGTATTGTAATTAACTTTAAACAGAAGGTTATAAAACTCATTTGGACCGCCGTTTGTTTGCTTCCTTTGTTGTTAGTTGGATTACCAACACTGTACCCAGAGACATCACAATTTCTACGCATTTACCATTTGATTGTGTTAATATTGTTTGTATAAACTTTAAAATTGAGTGAAAGTAGTACTCAAATGATCTTGTGATGTCCTTTAATTTCATAAAAAATTAGCTGATAGCTGGTTTGTTTCCTCGTGGGTTTGTCTGGCCCTTTGGCTGACTGCGGCGCTGCAGAGGGATCACATGGCGGACAGCTTTAACTCAGGGAGCTATAACTGTCTGCAGCTATTTATATCCCCAAATGTTGCCGTAAGAAATGATGCTCAGGAAATCACAAGGGCTTCAGTAGTAGCGAGATGCCTGACTGAAAAGCAGAGCTAAATATTTCATGTAAAAAACTTCTAAAGAAGATTCTTAAAATTACAATTTTGTTGAGATATCTCCCATTACAATTTTAGTGCTGATGTTCACACAGAACATTATAAATATATATTAAGTAATCTTCTTTTGATCTCTTGATAAAGAACATATGTTTGCATTGTTTCTCCTTACAACCACAACCTGTAATGTGTTTTATTAGGGGTTTAAGTGATTAGACAAACACAAAGTGGTGCATAAGGGTTAAGAAGAAGGAAAAGAAACCGTGGTTTTGAACATCGTTTTGAAAAGAAACTGTGTGATCCACCAATATTCAGCCATTCTGAGTCAATACTTGCAGCTACAGCTGCAAATCTACTGGTGTACTTATGTCTCTGCCAGCTTTAAAAACCTCTTTTTGCCCATTCATCCTTTAATAAACAACTCAGCCTCTGTCAGATCAGATGGAGAGCATTAGTAAACAGCTAGTTTTAAGTTATACCACAGATTCCCAATTAGTTTTAGATATTGACTGGACCATTCTAACACATAAATGTGCTTTGGTCTAAACCATCAGACTAAATATGCCACAGGCTTTAAGGACTCCTATGTGCTATATGTACTGTCTTATCCATTTCCAAATCAGTTTTGATCTAAACTTGATCTAAACAAAGCCACATTCACACGTTCCCACCCTAATGCCCCCTCATGCAAACGCTCATAATCACACACGACAATAGTGCACACACACATGCACTCAACACACACATTCTATCCTCCTAGGTCAAGGTACAGATTCATCCAGCCCACACACCTGGAAGGTGATCCCCATCACCCGGATGGAGGAGAGCAGGCCTTTCATTTCTTTAAATTCACTTCACATCAACAGCTGGATGGTTGAAATGCTGGTTTTGGAAGGGTTAAAGCAGGCTAACATTAAACTTCTGAAGTCTCAACAAAATTGAAAATCTATTTAAATTAACTAATTAATTTTTTTTCATTCTTTCCCTTTTATCTTATCTTTCTTTCACCTTTACTCTTTCTTTTTTTTTCTTCTTGTTCTTCCATTTCCTCTCCTGCGTTCCCATTGTAGTGTCCACATAATTTGAAATACTCCCTGCATGAATTATAATAAAACTATTTAGATGCATAAATCAAGCAGAGCACTATGGCGAAAGCTGTACAGCTCCACTTGTGAAAGTAAAATCTGTTTTTTTGGCATTAAGACAACAATTCTTATTGCCACATTGCCAGACAGGACACTGACATTTTTTTTTAAATTAATAAATGGCCAAACATCCAGTAAAATTTTTGCCAGAAGCTTGATGGTGGCTACAGAAAGGCTGTGGCTTCTCTGTAAGGTGCCGCAGGTTTTTTTTTTTTACACAAATGTTAGTTAGAGCCTGTTATTGTGTGTGAAATAGAAAAAGTTAACAATTCGAACTTGTTCACCTTATTTTTGTTCTGTTAAAACTCTTGAAATGAAGTGTTGTGCAGTAATAGTGACGGCCGTATTGAGTGCAGGTAAACCTCTACATTCTGTTAGTTGGAAGCCTGTTGGTGTTCTTTCTGTCTGACCATTGCTGTTTCTCTATGAATGTGTTACAGACTGGCAGCCATGCTGACCAGCTTTATTGAAGGCCTCCTCTGCTGCCTCACCTCCAAACCGGCCAACACCGTGGCTCCCGTGGAAACCTCCGAACCCGCCGATGGCTACGAGTTCGTGGAGGTGAAACCAGGCCGTGTCCTGCGGGTTCGACACATCATCCCTGACAGACCGGTGGTGGAGGAGCCCTCGCTGGGTGGGATCGTAAGCTGCAAAAGAAAGATCACAGTCTACCGCAACGGACAGCTGTTCATCGAGAACCTGGGCGAGAGGGCGAGCGCGGAGCTGAAAACCTGCCAGAACGGAGAGACTGAACCCAACAGCACCGTGGAGGTCGAGCTCACAGACTGCCGCAACTCTTCGCCCCCTGTCAGCATCCCGGAGGCCCGCTCAGAGTCTCTGACAGCTGGGAACAACGGGGCGTCGGAACCCGGGTCAGCGGGAGAGGCGCCCGCCGCAGGACAGGCCGAGCAGTCCCAGCAACCGCGGAAACGAAGGAGGAAGCCGAAGCGCGCCGTGGTGATCGACTGTGAGAGGAGGATAGCAGCGTGTAAAGGAACACATCCAGATGTGGCGCTCTTCTTCATCCACGGGGTGGGCGGGTCACTGGACATCTGGGGGAGCCAGCTGGACTTCTTTTCCCGACTCGGGTACGAGGTGATTGCCCCGGATCTGGCAGGCCACGGAGCAAGCTCGTCTCCACACATAGCTGCAGCGTACACCTTCTACGCCCTGGCTGAGGATGTGAGACTAATCTTCAAGAGATACGCAAAGAAGAGGAATATCCTCATAGGACATTCATACGGGTAGGCTTCATGTTGAAACACTTACTCCCTTTTCTCTCCTCTTTCACCTTTTCTCCTTTTTGTCTCTTCCACCTTCTTGGTTCAGTGTCCATATAACATGAAATATTCCCTGCATAGATTATAATAAAGCTTCTTGCATGTATAAAACCAGCGGAGCACTATTGCTAATGCGGTAAGGCTTCGCTTGTGAAAGTAAAATCCGTTGGGCTCTTTTTGTCATTAAGACAACAATTATTTTTACTACATTACCAGACAGGACACTATAAAAAAAGCACTTACTGCAGAAGAACAAGACGGTTCATTCATGTAGTTTCAGGATATTCTTTATAGGGCTGGACGATAATTTAACAACAATATATATCGATCGATAGACGTATATCGATGATAGAAAAAAAAGGGTCAATAAAAAGTTCAATAGGATAACAGATTTCCTTCCTTTTGCATTCTAGCAATGCAGGTTAATATTACAATCATTTAACCCTCTCAACCAATCACAACGCAGATCCAGGACCGCTCTATCAACAAGATCCACCCCCTTCAAAGAGTTCAGAGAGCACACGTTCTATTTTCTTTTTTAAAAACTTGGTTTTGGTAAAAAATTGGTTGAATAAAGGGTTGAGTTTAAATTCAGTGTTTGTGTGTCTTAATCAAAAAACAGGTCGCTAAGCAACAGCATAAAATGGCCAGGGTTGCACTTAAAATACATGTTTTGAATTTGTTGATAAGTATCAATGTCGATCAATATGTTTTCTATTTTATCGATATGCTTTTGTTCTATATCGTCCAGCCCTAATTCTTTATGAAAAACCAATTAAAAGATACCTGCTAATTATTCCTGGACAGACATATTTTATCTAACAAAAATAAATACTAATGGGGTTTTTTTTGGTCTGCATCTCAGTTTTGTTCAACATTTTTTGTGCAAGAAAAAAAACAAACACATCACGTTTGTTCTATTTAAGCATTTTATCACAGGATGGTTATTTATTACCCATGTTCTGTTCCCATTCCCCAGCGTGTCTTTCTGTACGTTCCTGGCTCACGAGTTTCCAGACCAGATTCACAAGATGGTGATGATCAATGGTGGTGGTCCCACAGCCCTGGAGCCCAGCCTGTGCAGCATCTTCAACCTGCCCACCTGTGTGCTTCACTGCCTTTCCCCACTGTTAGCCTGGAGCTTTCTCAAGTAAGACATCTTTTAAGTCAGATTAGGGATCAAAATGGATGATTTAGAAAATCCTTTATTGTCCCTCAGTGGGAAATTCAGGCGTACCTGCAGGAAAGTAACAGGGAAAAGGAAGTATGCAGGTTGACACAAGGGTGAAAATGAAAGAACAAGAGACTTTACAGTAAGGGGAAATTTACAACATAAGAAATACTATACAGTTAATATTTTTTTTAAAATAGCATACTGAAAAAAATAAGAAATGTGCAACTTAGTAGAGTGATTTTAAGATAAATGCACAAATACAAGATTTATTTTGTCATCAGTATTGCTTTGAGTCATTTTAAGTTGTTGGCTTGAATCTGATCTTAGCTAAAGGGCAATGGCTGTTACAGTTCATAGAACAACGTGGTTCTACAGAACATGTGGAGTCCAGGCCAACTCTTGACCTAATGCCTCCAGAGATATCCAAATTGCTAACCTTGCAGGCCATTACTGACCTGCTTTCCTTCTCTGTTTCATAACACTAGTCGGCATGTTCCATTACAGGGTTTTCCAGCCACTGCGTTAAGGGCAGCGGGCATAAAATCACAGACAGAGGAGAGACAACAGGGATTGGGTGATACTTTGTTCAGGAAAACCAAATATTTTGATGTATAATCTGTGAATCAACCCCAAAACAGAGGCACTTCACACCACTTTACCCCATTCAGTTTTTTTTGTAGTATGCAGTGGGACGGTATAATGAACAACCAATGACTTATCCACTTGTAGTTTCGGCGTCCTTCAGCTTGGATGACAAAATTCTCTGAGAAATAAAAATGGCAGATTTGCGACTGGTAAACTAGAAGTCTCTGACCTTGCTCAGCACTTCCGCAGCAAATACTGTGATATAATTGTTCAAAAAACATAATTCAAAATAGAGAAAACTGAAAGGCTTGAAAAATATGAAAAAAGAATACAAAGATATCTACGCAGCACATGGAGAGACTACATTCGCATTTCCTGCAATCCTAGAGATTCCTAGTACACAACAAAATGTATTTAAGCGCTAATAGATTTTGCATTGTACGTCCCCTGTAATATCTAGAAACATACACTGTGGTCCAATGAAGCTAAAATTAAAGTGCTCCTTCATGATAAATATTGGAATAAAGGGGAAGTTGGCAAGTCTGAGAACACCATCCCAACTGTGAAGTATGGGAGTGGCAGCATCGTGTTATGGGGGTGATTTGCTATAAGAGTCACTTGTGCACAAATTCAATTATGCAACGAGGAAAGAACATTACAGGAAAATTGAAATGACATCTCAAGTTAAAGCTTAATTACAAACGGGTCTTCCACATGGAGATTGAGTCCAAACATACCACCAAATTAGTTATAATGTGGCTTAAACACGACAAAGTCACTGTTTTACAGTGATAATCCCAAAGCCCTGACCTCAGTGCTATAGAAAATGTTTAGGCAGAGCTCAGTAGACGTGTGGATGCAGGACGGCCCACAAACCTGACCCGTTTAGATCAGTTCTGTCAGGAGGACAACATTACAGAAAATTATTGTGAGAAGCTTGTAGACGGAGACTCAAAACCTCTCTGTCCCGGGTCATATGGTTTAAACCGCCACTCTACCAACTATTAAAGAAGTGTATGTACTTGACGAATGTAATAAAAAAAATCTGTTTCTGAATAGAAATAATGTAGTGATGCTGACTGACAAAAATCAGGAAATGGTTATTCTGACTGAATACCAGACAGTAAGCCGTGTAAACAAAGCCACGTGTCTTGATCTGCAGCGTATGGAAGCATCTGTTCTCATCTCTACGTTTGTAAATTAGATACATCTCTGCTTCTGCCTCTGCAGGGCTGGCTTCGCTCGGCAGGGGGCCAGAGAGAAGCAGTTGCTGAAAGAGTACAATGCCTTCAATGTGTCGTCATTCGTGTTGCGTGCCATGATGAGCGGTCAGTACTGGCCTGAGGGGGACGAGGTCTATCACGCCGAGCTCACGGTGCCCGTCCTGCTGGTTCACGGCATGCACGACAAGTTTGTCCCTGTAGAGGAGGACCAGCGCATGGCTGAGGTATGGACCCACCGAGGCTCTGAGTCCAGAGTCCAAACAGGGAAACGGATCTTGTTAAAGTCGAGGTTTTAGTTAGGGTCAAAAACAAGCACAAAACGACAGAAATTTACGGCTTAAAAACAGTGACGTGACGGCCCCAAAGGAAGGTCGGGTATCTCTATATAAATTAATTGTATTTGGAGGACTGTATCATTTCTGGAAGTACATCTATTACTCTTATATCATTTATAGAGTAGATATAAAGGAATAATAATCTAAAGAACATTACTACTGCAGCAACCACATTTTACAAACTTATGATGGTCAAATATCAAATAGATTTACAAGGATAATTAGAACCTAAATGGTGGCTACTGTAAACACCCAGCTGAATATTCCAGCTTGTTATAGCTGCAGCATGCTGTATCTTTGCAACCTGCAATCCAAATACCCTTTCTGAAAACAGTTCAGCTCCAAGTTAAGCACCTGGAAGGAATCTAGATGCAGTGCGGAGCGGACAAGAGCGCGGGAGGCTGCATCCTGATGGGGGGGGGGCGTGTTGCAGGCAGTTTCTGTAGCACATCCCAGGTCAAAACAGTGAGGGGAGGAGACGCGACACAGAGGATGCCCTGCAGGCACATAAAGCAGCATCACAATAATCGGTTTGACAGAAGTCCCATCCTGGTATGGGCATGAGGCCAGTCTGTCATGCCTTTGATGTGGCCGAGACAGGATGAGGAGACCTTTACTGACCAGCATCGAACATCTGTCGTCTCACATTGCAGTGCGAATGCACCCATATTACCTTATCCTCATGTGTTCCTATTATAATCTTTCAGTTTCTGGAAATGTGGTTTAATGCATTTAAGGGCATCCTCTGAGTTTGGTGACTTTCAGTGTCTACCTGTACTGACTTTTGTTTGATGGAGAAACTACAGAAAGAAAAGAAATGATGATTTTCAAAATACTTTACAGTTAGAAATCTGACAGTATGGTTGAATTGGTATTCAGCCCTCTTTACCCCAAAACGTCTAAATAAAATCCTGTGCATGCAATAGCCATCAGAAGTCGGATGATTAGGATATGGAGTCTTGATAATTTCCATTCTGTGAAGGTCTTTACAGAATATTAGGAACATAGGAACTATGTCATATGGGACCAGACCGTCAGCAAAGACAAGCAGGCTAATATTACTGACAGAAATATGCTGAGGTTCTATAAGACTGTAAGAAAGTAGAGCCAAACGAAAAGGTATCTTTTCTTTCTTCCCATTACGTTAATGACTTCTTTGGATATGGTCCCTCCTCACTTGGTGGTTGTCTCCCTCTAGTGGTCTGGAACGCTTCAATTTTTTTAGAGCAAGCGTGCAGCTTTGTTTTAACTTGATGTTGTTTTTGGTACTTTCAGTACAAATGTACTGGTAGATTTGTTGCGCGTTTGCACGTGTCGGCCACTGTAAAAAAAACAACACTTATAGTTATAGCAAAAGGAGTTTGTGTAAAGCACTTACTACAAATGCACAGCCCACTTTTCTGTGTGGTTAAATAACCGCTCCAGAAAGATGTGCTACTTTCTGTTAGGTCTATTACATAAAATCCCAGTAAACTGCATTGAAGTTTGTTGTTACAACCACAGATCAGATAGTTCTACAAAGCTTTGTACCCGTTCTACACACTTTAACTCCTTGCAAACTGAATCCTTTACATACCCGTCACTGGTATGCATGTGTGCCAAATTACCTTCAATTTGGAGGAATCCCTCTGGGTTCTAGACTTAAGAAGTGTTTTTTGTAAGTTTGTGAATATTTCTCAAGAGTTAATAAGGACCTAAACACTTTTAAAAGGACAGTTACTCATTTCCTACTTGTTATTTAGCCTTTTATAAAAAGAATGCACTTAATCAATTTAGCCAGTAATTTTGCTTCATTTCCATGTGAACACATAAAACTAAAATATACTTGAAACAGATGTAGGAGTTCAGATCTTTGGCCTGTGAACAATACGGAGCCACAACATTCAACATTGTCACGTTTCATGAAGATCATCGACTGTAACTCTCACTTTTTGACTTTTCTGCCAGATTCTGTTAATGGCGTTCCTGAAGGTCTTGGAGGACGGCAGTCACATGGTGATGCTGGAGTGTCCCGAGGTTGTCAACACACTTCTGCATGAGTACTTCCTCTGGGAACCGATCAACCTTCCGCCGCCAAAGAAAGAGCCCAAAGCCCGTCCGGAGACCGCCAAAGCTCAAACCGACAACACCATTTCTGAGCCCACCAAGGTCCGGCCTGCGACGGCCAGGCAAAATTAACCAAACGGAGAGGGAAGAGACAAAAGAATGCAACCGACTAAGGCTAAAACTGTATCAGAGGTGTATGTGAATCCTGGATCATGCACTTCCAGCAGAACAGAGCTGGTTTGAATCAGATAGAGAGCCAAAATGGCCAATTTATCTGAGCTCCTCTGGGTGAAAGTTGGGTTTGTGGAGGTGAGGCATTACCAGGACTTTGGGTTTGGTTTCAGGTGGTGTTTGAGGAAGAGTGCAGCTCACAGGAGCTTAACCGTTCAACAGAGGATGATGTGGGTGTGCCTTGAAGTGATCAGGAAAATTTGAAAAGTCACACAACAAAACAGTGGTGAAATTCAACCAAGTGATCCACTAGGTCAGTAGCTATGATGGCTATGTTATGAACGTTGTTATGAAACTGGCAGGTCCAGAAGGGAAACAGGGACATCTTTGTCACCAGCAGCACTTTCCATCGCGTTCTTGGGGATCCCAAGGTGTTGCCAGGGAAGCTCGTGGTCTCCTCCCAGGAAGACGTGTCCTGAGAACCTCCAAAGGGAGGCACCCAGGTGCCCAGATTCCCAAACTTCAGCTAACTCCTTTCACTGTGAAGGAGTAGGACCTCTGCTCTGAGCTCCCCCCAGATGACCGAGCTCCTAATCCAATCTCTAAGTCTGAGTACAGACAGCGTACAGAGCGAAATCAGTCCCTTCTGTCCAGGATCTCATTCGTTAGAGAATTACTGGCTCTGTATCTGATGGTTTTTGGTTCAGCTACAAATCAGAGCACAGTCCGCATTACTACGCATGAGGCCCCAGTACATCTACACATCTCGCTCCATCCTGCCGTCACTCATGAGCAAGGAACCAATATACAAGAACTCATCCACTTAAGGCAGAGACTCATCCACTTAAGGCAGAGACAGACACTAAGGCACCGACCTGGACTTTTGAATCAGCATTTTTGAATTCATTGTGTCCTGATCTTTTTTAGGCTGAATTTGTCAACAGCTCAGATTGAATTTTTTTTGTAAAACTGCTGAATAACATTTTTAGAGCATCAGAAATAAAACATTACATAATAAAAATGAGGAGAGTGTCAGCCTCATCTAGAAATAAATGTGATTATCCTCTGAGTAGTTTTGCACTGTGGACCAGGAGTTTATAAAAACATTAGTTAGACATGTTGGTACTCACTTGCTGTACAGTAGTTATTGCGATATAAGCGGGTGCTGTGTAAAAAGGGTGCTAGAGGGATCGCTGCTTATGTCGTCTTCAGGTGGAAAAAGTGATAACGGAGTAACTTAGTCGGTGCTGCTCAGGACAGAAGTGAAAGTAAAGTTTCATGTGATGATGTTCGATCAACCATACGCTACTAAATTTAGCTTTCGGAAATAAATTTGTAATGAATGCAAGCAATTTCTAAAAAAAAATAGATATATTTATGTATTAAAACTATGAACGAGTGGGTTGCAATTCAGACCAAATTATTTTTAAAGCCCATGAGGCAAAATCATTATATTTTTCTATAAAAAAACAGTGTATTTGACTATAATTTTCTATTGAACATTCATGAAAAAAGGTTTAAGAAAAGTTAAAAAAGGATAAATATTGAAATAAATAATGGCCTTCATGCAAAAAAATTAAATAAATTAATAAATTCTGATATTTTTCATCTTTCTTCAGTAAAATGTGGAGAATTATGCAGTTTAAGCCTATTAAAGCTGCTTCCTCCTTTGGTTTGTTGGACAACACCAGTCATGACTGCTGGCACCCCATGCTAGAGATGTATAAACCCCTAAAATAATATAAAATGTTTTGGTAGTGAAGAAATATGATGTGACACAGGCACCCTTCAGTGGGTGCCTTCGATTTACCAAGTCTCCATAAGAATAATGTACTTGAAGACTTTAGTACAGCGCTGTCCCAGCTTTTAGTCACATTGACCAAAACCGCCAAGTCAAATATACTCATGGGCCAAAAAACTAAACTTAAATTACAGCAAACATTTTATAATTTCTGCTCAACGTCAAACTAAGCATGCAAAATTGTTCCCTGGTCACACTTTGGACATCCTTGCCTTAGTAGAGATTTTTATCAGGGGTGGCAATAATTTGGATGTATACTGTGTCTAATTCAGCAATGTACATTTTAGCAGCACGTATATTCTAAATACAATTTAAAATCATTAATAGGATGGGTTTAATGAGGACAAGTTGGATAATATAGAAAAAAGCTTTCTCAATTTGAAATCCTCCTGATGTGTTGATAATTTATAACCTACAGTGTCTCCTATGGTGTCTTTTCCAAAAATCCTCACTATAATAAAACAGAGCAAGTGTTCTATTAACCATAATCTAAGTTCATGGTCCAACACGTTTTGTCCTTATTGGGTAAAAGCAACAGTTGCAATAGAGTTGAGCTCAGAGGAAATGTCTTTGCAGCATGTTTCAGTCTGTTCAGTGCATTCTGAGGATGGAAAACTTATACATAGCTTCCAATAGATGAGCATCCTTGTTGTAGCTCAGTTCAGAAGACATTTAATCTTCATGACATTCCTGTTATTTGGGCTGCAGTTGTTTGTGTTTTGGTAACACATACAAACCTTTTCTTTTGGTCCTCAGAGGTAGTTTTGCTTCTTTTTTTTTATAACTGATGATTGCAAATTTTGCTCATGTAGTTGTTGATGTAGTTACTCATAGAATGTGCTTTTATATTGTTATTTTTTTAAAGGATTTTTAGAGTTCTGGTCGTAGTTTTAGCAGATATTTTATTTAACATGCAGCTTTAATCAGAAAAAAAAACATGCAGCTGTTTGATTCTTGTTCTACAAAAATTGAAGGAAACAATTTTCTCTTGTGTCTTAAATTTTGTAACTGTTTGCCTTTAACAGTCACAATCTGATTTCAAAAAGTAATATTTATCAAAGTAAATAAATATCTGTTGTGATTTCTTTTTATTTTTAGCAGATTTTTTTTCTTTTTATACAATTTTTGTGACAGTAAAATAAATTTTTATCGAGCCTGTGTGGGATTTGATTTCTCTCTGAAGTTCACATAATCTCACTCAGTTTAATCACGATTACTTATATTACATTAGGTTATTACGCTGTATTATTATTCATAGACAGGTTTATCAGAATCAGTCTGAATCCTGACTTTCCAGAACGATATTTTTTACATACTTAATGCTGAAATTGAAGATGTCTTTACAGTTTTTTAGGATTAGAATATATTTATTATCAACACTAATACAGACAAGTCAAAGACAGAAGAAAAACTTAATTTTATAATTAATAAAATCAGCAATTCATTTTAATATTAAGTTACTCACTTGTGATCAGTCTGAAAGAAAAACAAATACACAAATATGCTTTGCACAAAAAAGCTAATTCTATTTAATTCAATTTTAATTACATTCTATTTATATAGCGCCAATTCATGAAACATGTCATCTCAAGGCACTTTCCAAAGTCAAATTCAATCAGATAATACAGATTGGTCAAACAATTTCCTATATAAGGGAAGCCAGTTGATTGCATCAAAGTCTTGACAAATAGCATTCTGTAATTTTAGCTTAATTCTACTTTACAGCTACAAATTAAAGAAGTAATTTTAACATGGAGAGCAACACTTAAACACTAATTATTCACTAGTTTAAAGTCTAACATTTATCAAGTGTTTCTCAGTCGCTCAGAAGCCTGAAGGAAGGAGTTTTATAACTTAAATCAACTCCTGGCCTCTAACTTTAGATTAGGAGGAGAAGAATCCAGCTTGATCTGTCAGCTTTCAGCACCAGAACCGCCACAATAGAACTATAATGGACGGCTTTCCTGGGTCAGAACCATCTTGCATTTCTGCTTAAGTTGTTCCCTTCATCTGTTCCTCTTACCTTAAGTGAAAGTAATTCTGTCTGCCACAGGTTACTGTGAGAGTGGAAGTGGGTACTGGTCTCTGTTAAGCAAGCTGTTAATCATTTAAACTCATGTAACATGTAGACTAGTTCACTCTGAAATGAAAAACTCTTGGTTTTCATCCATTCTATTTGCTAGTTCTCTGTGAATCGTGATTTAACTTGATGAAATTTACCCTTAGAGCCAGCAGTAGTTTATAAATGAATGTTGGCCTGTATGAGCTGCTCTTTCGGCCTCAACCGACCAATCAATATGCAGGAAATCATCTAATTGGTGGGGTGGAGAAAATGCAGAGCAGTGCCAAACAGAGCATATAAAAAAGTCTTTCCATTCTCAGAGTAAACACTCCACTTACCGCACGTACATTTAAAGTGAAAGCAATTTTGTTTAAGCACAGAGGGCAGATATGCCATCTTTTTTCTCAGGTGCTTGTATTCCCTCTTTCCTAGTGACATACTATAGGTACCTGTTAATGTGGGACATATCAAGAATCACCGCTGCTTACATGAAACCAGCTTCTGAATTCCTCGCACATGAGTCGGAGACGCTGTAGTAGGTGTTTGTCTGCTATACAGTAAATCTCATCGGGCGGGGCGAGGCCTTGGGATCTCCCAGATGAAGTGGTGTAATATTGGACCGCCGACCACTCCTGGGAAGGTTCACCGCTGTTCCAGGTTTTCTCTAGTTGTGGTTAGGGGTTCTCACTGAGGTTCTCTGGAGTCTGAAAGCCTTAAAAAATTATTTAGAAGCCTGGAACTTATCACTGGCTTAGTTTCTTGAATTTCTTTAAATTGGGATTTGATGTGTGTTGCTTTGTGAGATTTCTTATTGTACTTCATGCAACCAGAGAGGTTCTAAATGGATCTTTTAATTTTACCAGCGTGGCAGAAATCAGGCCCAGCCTGTGGCTAGCCAAACTGGACAAAAAAAAAGTTTGTTACGGTTAGCTAGCAATTTAGGAAGGAGGGCAATTAGACAGCAATTTGAAAAATACATTCTTATCTTACTCAGGTTATCTTAGTCTCATGTGGATTTATGTTTAATGATTTGAAACATTTAGTTGTGATAAAAAGAGTAAAAACAGAATAAATCCTACAGGAAGGCAAGTCGTTTTTCAGAGTTAAAGAAAATAAAGCTTGTTTTTGGCGGCTGTAATATAAACTGAATAATGCTATCTGAAGGTCACATCATTTCATTTATAAAATCCAGCTGATTAGCTTAACTAGGCAGAATTTGAACAATTTCTGCCTAGTTAAATTATAATTCTTTTAAACCACATGACACTCAAAATATTTTAATAAAATATTGTTTATTTCTGCAGGCAGGGAGAATATAAAACAAAATTTTTTCCGGTATAGCACAAAAGTTGGAAATAATTAGTCCCTTTGAGAAGTTAAATGTGAAATCTCTTTTTGGAATTCATTAATACTTTAACAATAAGCAGGTTTGCATAAATAAAACATTTCTTATTTTATTTCAGGAAGGAAATACAGTAGTACATAATGAATTTTGAACTTAACAGCTAAACTATTGCGATATATCACATGTACAATATGTAAATGTAGACTGCTGTGTGTGTGAACGGCAATTAGCAAAAAACCAAAACATAAACTAAATTAACCCTAGACAAACTTAGAGTAACCAACCAAACTGTATTTATGCGCCACCGTTTTGTTAACTTTTACAACACTGCATATTTATGGACCTTAGTTTGACAACAGCAGTTCTAGTAACTTTGCCTGCAGGAAAAAAAAAACTAACCTTTTTACTCAAAATGTTTATAACTTACAGTAAACAGCAATATTTAATCTAATTAATTCTAATTTCCACTCAGACTCATAATGAGTTAAATCTTTACAACGTTTATACATTCATAATGTAATTCTTATAAAAGCATTAAACTAAAGCATTGAAAGGCTCAGGTATTGTGTCTCAGACCTCCACAGTGACTGTGGGACCGTTGCTGGTGTCCTCCAGCGGCGTGGACTCCGTGGGGGCGCTGGTGGAGCCCGCTGCAGGCTCCTCTTCCTTCTTCTCCTTTTCACTGTCAGCCACCAGAGGAGTGCTCTCTGCCTCCGCCTGTTGGTCGCTGCTGGTAGTGCTGGCTGGCTCCTCAGCCTTCTCCTCGGCTGGCTGCTTCTCTGCTCCTGCCGCTTCTTTGGTTTCGTTGACAATCTGAACGCTGTCGGCGGCTGCAGCCTTCACTGGTTTCACTTCTCCGTTCTGGACTGGGAAGGCGCCCTCTAGAGCCTTGTAAAGGAACTCGTACTGCTCCTGATGGTGACACAGATGAATTTTAAAGGGAAGCGGAAGACATACTGCTGCTGCCGAGGCTTTCATTGGAGAAGAGCCTTATTATGAGTCTCTATAACTATGACTATTAAACAGGTTCAAAAGTTCATTCATAGAGGCAACAATTAGTAGAAAAGCAACATGTATGTTCATTATGCTATTTTGAAGAAAAAAAAAGACTCAAAATGGAGGAACTAGTCATTTTATTTAACATTAAAATGTCAAATTTCTCTTTAGTTTTGTCTTTTTGTGATTGTTCTATTAATGCAAATGCTTACCAAGACATTTTTAAACGGAAAATGTTCTGTTTTAATGGTGCATCCAAAGCTACCATCTGCCTTTAATCAGAAATATTTATTTTGGAGACAAAATAAAACAAAGAACAACAACAGAAATCTCAGAGGGTAACGGCTGAAATGCCACCTCTGTTTTCTGCATAAAAATTTTCATAGGTCTTTAATATATATATATATATATATATATATATATATATATATATATATATATATATATATATATATATATATATATATATATATATATGTGTGTGTGTGTGTGTGTGTGTGTGTGTGTGTGTGATTTTACTTTACTTATTTTAAAGGTATATATCTATTTGCAAAATCATTTAAATAATTTTACATGAATTTGAAGAAAGTCTTGTGCAGTCGTTACTTTCTTCAATAGTGGTAATAGTAGTGACAATAGTGTAAGTTTTAGAAATGTTTGCTTATTTATTCATGTACACCTCATGTTGTTGTTATAATAAACATAAATAAATGCATTGTTTCATTCGTCTAAAGATTAGTTTGAAATGTGCGTGTTGCTTTAAATTACCAGGCTGGAGATCATCCCCTTCCTGTCCTTGCGTAGAGTTTTGACCACTTGGAAAACATCCACCAGCTTCTCAGTCTCTGCGCTGTCCAGGATGTTCCACAGCGCACAGAAAATTCCCGAACGGGTCGATCCGTCACTGTGGAGATGAAGCACACTCTCCATCATTACATTCAAGTTACAGCCGTCCTATTGTCATGTTTATTGAATTTAAAGACGTTCCTTTGAATTAAACTTGAACCTTCCAGTATTTTCTGATTCATTGTGAGTCGGCTACAATAAATATTGCAAAAATAAATGAAGGTTTCAAGTTCCATGTAGACCTGTAAATTTTTTCCACTTCGTCTCTTCATGTTTGTGATCAACTCAGAGTTGCTCTCAGTACTTCTCTAAAACATATTATATGTTACAGTAATCTCCAATAAGATCTGTTTTTCGCTCTATTGTGAACATGCTACATGTGACGTACTGGTAGGAGATCGCTTAATCTTTAAAGTGGTATAAATCAGTAGGTCTTGTTCTGAAAGAAAATATAATCTTTCGGTGCATTTACTCAGTTTATGCATTGTATTTACATTTTTCAGAGGTATCTAATAAGATAAGAACAACATATGTGAAGTGTTAGGGCACACTAGCTCAAGGTTTTAGTATAATTTTATAGTCAAGAGCATTGGGTCAGATCAAAAAATAAATCTGGACTATAAATTACAGAAAAGCAGCCAAAGAAAGGACAAACATGTGGAAATAGTAAAAAATCAACAACCGTGTAACACCACCTTAAAATCCAAAATGGAGCCTAAAAAAATAGAAGTTTTGACTTACAATTTATGCACAGTTTTTCTCATATTGGTAATGCTGCTAATGCTGGTATTGCTGCAGTCATACTTTTGGTCAGTTAATTTTTTCTTATTAGCTCTACAAATGGAAAGCTAGCGTGCCTTCCCTGTTAAATATCTCTAGGCTAGAAAATTAAATTGCACTAAAAACATTGAACACCGCTCTTCATCACTTCCTTTTGAATGATTGCTCTTTAGTTTGAATTTGAATTGTTTTAAGTGATTATTTCATGTGCAAACAAGGGGTCTTTTTTAACTTAATGTTTTGAAGTCAAACTGTAGAATATAATTTATTGCTATTGTTTCACACACTGAAAAACAGCTTAGACTTTAAAGCAAAAGCTGCAGCAATTATCTGTTAGGTTTCCTTTATCAAAATAAAGCATCTACTTTTGTTCAAACTATGAATTTAAATAGTTGACCGCTGTCTTGAAACAATCCCTCTGTATTTTTGACCTCGGTAATTACCTTCATCTGCTGCTGTTTCATCTTAGTGTCTGAGCCAAATGAAGGACAACATTTGACTGCAGCTGCAATCCGATTTTACGTCAAGACTTTTGCTTCCTTTTAATGCCCCTGATGTGTAGTTTGAAGTAAGGCTTTAGGTCCAAACATGTAATCATGGATAAAATGACTGCAGATGAACTTTGAGAGTTTGTGTGGTTTGGTTTATCCTCCATTTTAACATTTAGATCATAGTTTTAGGAGTTACATTACTGTAGTGCAGTCAAACTCTCGCGAGTAAAGCTAAGACTGATTATGTGTAAAAAAGTGAGACTTACTAACACAAAGCATTGCTGGTATCATAAAAACAATACTGGTCAGAGAACTGTAGCAGAAATTAAAATGTCTAATCTGAATGCTGCTACAATTTTTTTAATTCATAGTTTTGGTCACAGGCTATCTTTCCCCATAGTTGTGTATTATAGATAGACTGCGCTCTAGAAAAACAGCCTTTAAATTGTTCTGTAGGTTTCTCCTTCTCGCTGAACAAATCTATATACAAACGCTACTATACGAAGACCAATTTAACTAGGCGAGTAACTTGGACTCAATTGGGCATTGGTCTCTAAGTCTGCTTTGAACTAGCTTCTTTTGATTTAAAGTTTTTTTTAAATATATTCAACAATTTCAGATATGGAAATGAAAAGCTACTACAAGCTTTAAGGGTATAAAAGAAAAACAAAAGTTGTAAAGATGATATGTGTTCTTGATAAAATTTGTTTTACTAATATTGACAAAGTATTTATGAGATGAATGTTTAAATATGCTTTTTTCATTTATATCTAATCACTGAAGAAATGCCAGTTTCTGGGAGGTGGTCTTACTTGCAGTGGACGACTATGGGCATCCTCTGGGATTTGCTGCCAACACAGCTACTTCTTATTTCCTTAGTCATATCTATGAGTTCCTGAGGTTTCTCTGGCAGATCTGTGCCCTCCCATTTCAGGAACTGGAAATGTTTCACTTGCCGACTCTCTTTTCGCTGTTGACAGAGTTGTTTTGTCTTGATTAAGCCAGCAAATGATTTAAAAATTTCCCAGTAGAATTACTGGGTAATAGTGATGATGTAATTATATAATATAAAAAAAAAACTGGAAATCAGAAAGGCCAGAACTGGTTTTACCTTGGCATGGCAGACCTTCATGGTGCGGATGATGAAAGTGGGCAAAATTTCTGTATTTGAAACTTCTACCTCAAAATCTCCAAACGTCTCCTTTTCTTTACTCCAGTAAGTGGGTTCACCATCCTGTCAGCAAAAGGAGATTGAAGAAAACAAGATAACATACTCCAAAACACCATATCAACATGTGTAAGGATGTGTGATAAGAGGTGCATTGTGCTTACCTCTTTGTGCTCTGAAAGCATGATTATAGTAGAGATTTTCTTCTGGAAAACCATCAGCCAGAAGTCAGCGAAGGTGTCTGGCATGGGATCCTGGGCTGTGATCAGAGAGCGTGGTCCCCAGTAACCCTGCACGAAAGCAGATCAGCCGTTCAGTTCAAACTAGTAGAAAGTGATGCAAGAATTATAATAGAATAGAATAGAATAGAATAGAATATTATAGAATAGAATAGAGTATTATAGAATATAGGAAAACACTCTCATTTTGTGAGGAATGGATTTACGAGAAGCCGATATATAATAGCTTACATTAATGTGGGAGGCATTGATGTATGTAGTGGAGTCTTCATCTTCTTCATCTGATGATTCTTCCTGCTCGTCTTCTTCAGGATCGCTGTCCTGACTGTGCTCTTCCTCTGTCCTCAGTAACACTCGATTATAGTCATCTGAAAATCAGAGAAAAGTATGTTGAGATACAAGTGAAACACGTAAAAACATATCATTTTGAAGAAACACAACCGAGACAGATGTGTTGGTGCATCTCTGTAAATCAGATTTTCGCTAGAAAGTTTTTCCTAGCCAGTGAAAGCCGTATAATATATATATATTATTCACACACAGAGTGAACCCAGGTTGCTTTAATAGCAGACTTCAGCTTGTCGGCATTGTTTTTGGGATTGCTCATCACCATCTGGACAATACTCCATAGCTTTTCGATGGGGTTTGGGTCAGACCAGTTTTTTCGCCAATCCAGCAGTCATTAGTCATTAAAACAGGTAATGGTACTTGTGACCATGTCGGCAGGAACCAAATCCTGCTGAAAAACTGAAATCAATATCTCCATAAAGCGTGTCGTGTTATAAACTTTCACAGTAGATGTCTGTAGATGGCCTTTGTACTTGATGAAACAGAGTGGACCAACATTAGGAGAAGAGATGGCTCCTCAGATCATCTCTGACAATGGAAACTTCACACTGGGCCTAAAGTAGCTGGGATTCTGTGCCTCTTCATTCTTTTTTACAAACTGTAAAGCTTTAATGTCCAAATTAAACAAATATATTTACTTGCATCTGAAAACAGGACTTTGACTGGACTTTGCCTCACAATCCCCTCAGGTCTTGAGTTATGCCAGTTTCTTAATGGCCTTTTTTATACCGCACTTCTTCTTTCCACTCAACTTTCCATTGACATGCTTGGATACAGCGCTCAGAACAGAGCACATAATTATTTAGTACACTATCATAAAATCTCTGTATTAAACATCTGTTTTCTGATGTTATAATAAGATCTGTGGAGAAACAAACTTTTGCATTTACATTAGCCGTAAGCCGGATTCATCAAAAATTAAGTCTGATCTGTTTTGAATCTGTATAACATATGGGTTTCCCTTTTGGAATTGGATTACGGTAATAAGTAAAATTTTACAAGATATTTACATTTAAGACGTCCCTGTAGCGGCTACTTACATGGGATAACAGATGAAAAGCGGTTCTTCTTCTTGTTCTCTTCTGTGACCCCCGTGTTAAATGTCCTCCAGTTTCTGAAGGAGGGCAGACGCTGAAACGCAACACAAGTATTTTAAATGGTTTAAAATGAAAAGTCAACAATTTTCAACTAAATATTTTCCATGTAAAGTTGAGCCTAATGAGAAGGAAATCAGACTAATAATGACTATTTAGTAATGACAAAAGCTTTTTTTAATTATTTCTAAACAAAGTATCTCTCACTGATTGCAAGTCGAACTTGCGGCTAAAGTACACTCAGAGAAAAATAGTTAAGTAAGATCAATAAATCTTTTTCAGATGTATAAAAAAAAACATACATCAAACTCTTCCTCCATTAGGGTGGGTTCGCTGTCGGAGTTTTTCTGCTTGAGCGTGCTCAGCGTGCTGTGCAGCTCTGACAGGGGGATCTCCGTCTCTCCGAACTGGTTGTGCTCCAGCAGAGCCTGGTGGATCAGGATGTACTGGGCCTGCATGGTGGCACAAGAACTCACATCAGCCCCGAATAACAGACAAGCAGCAAAGCATCGACTGATTTACTGCATTCACAAGTTTAACTGATCTGTGATCGAACTGTGATCGAGTGCGCAAACAATTTGTGAAGTTTTTTTTTCTCTTCTTTTTTTTTTTCTTCGTGTCGCTGGTTTCACTTTTAAACACGCCATCAAACCTCAAAATGGCTGACTCATCTGTGTAAGATCAGAAATTACTTCCTTTCTTTACAAAATGCACATGCTTGCTCAGGTAACGGGGCAGGAGACGACAGACTTTATTTTGCATTTTACATTTTATTACGTTACAATCCCAAGTCTTTTATTGGGATTTTATGTGTTAAACCAACACAAAGAGGTGCATAATCAAAATGATAAATGGTTTAACCTGTGAATTGTACTTACATACCCCCCTGAGTCAATGCTGCTTAGGACCTTTTTTTAGGAGCAGTTACAAGTGTTTTGGTCTGCGTCTCATTCAGCTTTGCACATCTACAGATTTCTGGACTATTCTTAGCAAAATAGCTCAAGCTCGGTCAGATTGAACAGAGAATACATACGAGCATCAGTTTTCAAGTCTTGCCACAGATCCTGGATCAGATTTAGTTCTGGACTTTGACTAGGCCATTCTAACACATGAGGATGCTCTGATTCCAGGCTGCATGCCTAGAATTGTTGTCCTGGTGAAAGGCAACCCTACCACTAGTCCTAAATCATTTTTAGCCTCTCTAACACCCCTCCAGTATTGCAATGCATTTGCAGATAAAAAATATTCATACTCCCCTACAGGTTTAGATTTATAGTAAGCCTAACCAGAGCAACATGTTTATTCTAACTGCAAAGGATATAGATGAAAAAAAGACAGCAAAAAATAAACAATTTCTATGTTTTACAAAAATCTCATATAAAGGGCAGAGATAAAAAACATTAGCCATAGCCTCTGCAAGTTGTAAAACCTGTGGGAAAACTCAAGGGCCTACTTTTTGTCAGATAATCTGTGCTGTTTTAACCCTCGTCTTTGTGATTGACACTGCTTTAATCTGGGTATGAATTACCCTGATTGACCGTGAACAGTTATTTTCACGGGTGAAAAGAAGCGGCTGTCTGCCGTTGGCTTGTGGCGAGTCAGGCCAAAACGAAAGAGCTAAGTGAGGACCTGTGGCTTCACATTGTGGCTGCTCACAACCCAGGAAGGACTGCAAGGCCATGTCTTATTTGGATTCAAGTTCCAGTGACTATAATACAAAGTTTAATTAAAAAAAGACAACAAGCACTGCACTGGTAAGACTGATGGCGTGAGGTGTGGAAAAAATAATCCAGGGATCACCGCCAAGGCCAATCCTGAGGATAACAGACCCTTTCAGTGGCATCATCTCTAGACAGACAATAAAACAGACTCTGCATAGGACTGGACTCCATGACCACAGACCAAGGAGGAAGCTACTCCTCAGAGTAAAAAACACAAAAGCCCGTTAGCCTTCTTAAAATCTCATCCAGGCAAGGAAGAAGACCTGTGATATTCTGTTTGGTGGTCGGATGACACTAAAAGTGGATTTTTTTGGGACACAGAGTTACAGCCTTCATTTGACGTAGAAATAGCAGAAGCAAATAACACCGTCCCCGATCATCATAGTGGTAACGTGATCATTTTGGGTGTTTTTAAGCTAATGGGAGAGACAATCAAAATCATGGATATGAAAAATACTAGATCAAGATTCCCAATGACATCAGGCCTTTTGGAGTGATCCTTGGTATCAGAAGCCATTGGATCTTTTGCATGGTAACGTTTTAAAGCACAAAGATGAAGTGGTTTAAAAATATTAATGTTTACAGCGGTGCACCCAGAGTCCTGACCAAAACCTGATGGAGTATCTGTGGAGGGAGCTAAAGATTAGGGTGATGGCAAATTTAGAGATTTGGAGCTCATCCCCAATGACTGAATGCTGTAAATGCCAATAAAGGTTTTACCACTAGTTTCTCAACAGGGTATGAATTGTTTTAGAAATACATTTTTTTGCTTTAATTTCTCGTCCTTATGTTAAATAAAAGTAGGGAAATATGTTTTTCTACAATGAAAAAGCCTTGTACATTACCATAGAACATTTTGGTAGCCGCGTGTGTCATTTCGGATTAGAAAACATCTTGATTAAATAAATGTAACTTTAAATCTAAACTTTCTAGGCCTATGAGTAATTTTGGATTAACAGTAGATTCATACATCTTGCCATAAATCATCTTCCCTGCCACGGCTGTGGAAACGCCTCCCCACAGCATGATGCCACCACCATGTCTTTATACCAACAGTAAATTACCCAGGTGGACTTATTTCAACTATACAATTTCTCCTGAAGGTAATTTGTTGCACTGTATTTGTGTCTTTGTGCAGGTTGGAGGTGGAAGAATAAAAGTTGATGAATGCATGAGGACCTTTTTCATAGTTTTATTAGCAAAATAAAAGTGCTACCATTTAATCCCCTCAGAAAATACATTTAAAGACATGGTTGTAATGTGACAAGTTGTGGAAAGGTAGAAGTAGTAGTTTTTGCAAAATGGTAAATAATTTTAATGTTAGATTGAATATATTTTGATTTCTTGTGTGTATAATATATTCTTCTTTGTGTCTGAAAAGCATTTAGTGCTTTTTCTTTCTTGTTTTATGTTTAAGCCCCTCATTTGCTGCTCTAATTTGATTTTATCACACGGTTATAATTTATTTCGTGCTTTACTTGTGCCAAACTTTTTTGTCAATTCGGTTTTAAACGTGCTTTATGAATGACGCCGATTGGATGCTGTTTACTGGTCCTACCTCCACTTGAACCATGAGGCATCTTTGTCTTCGGAGCTTGACAACATATCCGTAAATGTCCACTCTGCCCTCTGCTTCCAGGCCCTCCATCATGGCGTCGATGCCGATGTAGGTGCCGGTTCTACCGACTCCAGCGCTAAAAAGAGCAGAAAGTTATGCAATGTGTTAATTTTGCACCGCATTTATATACTCCACTTTGTGTTAAGGTGCATTGCAGAATTAAAATGGGGAGTTAATGGGGAGTTTTTCTTCCCACTGTCGCTTCATGCTTGCTCAGTATGAGGGATTGCAGCAAAGCCATGGACAATGCAGACGACTCTCCCTGTAGCTCTACGCTCTTTCAGGAGGAGTGAATGCTGCTTGTCGGGACTTTGATGCAATCAACTGGTTCCCTTATATAGGACATTTTTGACCAATCTGTATAATCTGACCTAATCTGTATAATATGATTGAACTTGACTTTGTAAAGTGCCTCGAGATGACATGTTTCATAAATTGGCGCTATATAAATAGAATTGGATTGAATTGAATTAAAAGCAAAGAAAAAGGATGAGATGAGGTCATTGTTATGATATGGTCTTATGGGAGAGGCAATATTTGAATCAGGCGGGTAAAAGGGGGTGAAGAGTTTAAATGGTGGAAATACATTTAAGCAAGAAGCAAGTTTTAAATGGCCTTTTATCTGGAGGTTTCACTTGCCTGCAGTGAACAACGATTGGGCCGCTGAAGAAATTCTTGAAGGCATTGACGCGGCGTCTCAGTTTCAGGAGGAGGTGTGGCTCTCCTGGGACGCCGTGGTCGGGCCAGCTCATGAACTGGATGTGAGTCACTTCCCTCTCCGAGTTCTTCTCTCTTTTCTGCAGGCCGTCACACGTACAAACACACATGAACCAGACATGAACAGCCGTATGAAAACCTCTACTCATCTCCGTGTGCGGCCAGAGGTGAAACTGTTCCTTTATCGGCGTATAAAACACAGACTCACATTAGTCAGGCTCAGATGGCGAATGGTGTAATCTGGGCAGTGGTCTTCGGAGGTCAGCTTCACAATGAACTCCTCATAGAGCTCAGTCTCTCGTTCAGGAGAAGGCCAGTACTGGGCACACTTGGTCTGCAAAGCAACAGGTTTGGAGCTCATAAAGTAAAATGTGACACATTTAAACCAAAAAAAACTGAATGACATTTACCAACAAAGTATGCAAATCTGTCAGGAGTAGAAAGTTGGCATAGTCATCTTTATTCATCTTACAATTAAACCATCAGTTTGGAACCCTTTTCTTGTAAGATTAAACATTTTTAGTTAAAAATATTAATTAAGATAAAGGTTCTCACCCTGTTCCCTTCCTCGCAGCGAGTAACCATGACAATGATGGATGACTGCTGCTCCCAGATCATCCTCCAGAAATCACTCACAGTTTCCTCTTTTGGTCCTAAAGCAAACACACACGGATGCAATATGATGCATGTCAAACTGTGTGGGCATTTAAATGGTCACAGCAGTGGAAACTGTGACTTTACCTTGAGCTGCGATGTATTTCTTTGGCTCCTTGTACCCCTGCAGGAAGAAGAATGTTGTGGTCATAAAACCGGGATAAAACCTTGTTGAATGATACTTATATTTCTCTAACAAATATGATGTTGATGTTAAGCCTAAAATTAGTCATACCTCCAGCAGATTTAGATTTAAAATTTATTTTGAAAATGGGATATGGAAAAAGAGCTAAACCAATATTCAAAGGAAAAGCCTTCTTATAATTGCAGACCAGCTTTTTGCATGTCTCAGCTGATGCCTTTGACACATGAAGATCTCCTCACTGCCTCCTTAATCTGTAGTTACCTACATAGATTCTCTATCAGATTCAAGTCAGAGCTCAGCCTAAGTCATTTCAAAACCACAGTAGTACATCCATTCAGAAGAAACATTTTGGTAAAAGGAAAAAAAAGAAAGTTTAAACCTAAGTCTGCCAGGACTATGAATATATTTGGGCTCAACTGTGTTTGAGGTTTAACGTACATCAATGAAGCTGGCGTTGATGTAGTCACACCCTGCTTCTCCGTTTCCTGTGGCCAGTTGGACGCGGTTATAATCATCTGAATGAGGGAACAAAAACCAAAAAAATAAAGAATACATCCAGCAGATTTTAGTATCGAACATCCATAGAAAACAAGAGGAGATGTTTTTTTTTTTTTTTTTTTTTTTTACATTTCTGCATCTTTAAGGTAAATTTTGAGGTTCCTTAATGGCAATAACATAAATCATCAACATTTGGGCATCAAGAGAGGATTTATAGATCTAAAGCCTACCTTGGTAAAGCAAATATGTTTGTCATTACAGCCAGAGGTATTTACTTAGCATGAAGTTGGACATGATGAGGGAAAAAATAAAAAAATAAAAAGGAGGACAGGATTTCTGATTTCTGGCATTAAATGTAAAGAGCAGAATATTAAGCTTAACTAGAATGCCCAAATCATTCGGTTATGCTAAATGTATTTCTGCAGAGTGTGAGAAGGGTCGCCTGTGAAGCAGCAGCCCAACTGTGTTAGCTCTAGCTCACGGTGCTCGCCTCATTTCTGTCACTCACATGGCAGGATGTCCACGTAGCGGTTCTTAGTGGTGTTGCAGGCCTTCTTGGCTTCTTTCACTGTGTATCTGGAGAAAATTCTGGGGATGCTCTGCAAACAAAAACAGGTTTTATGGAGAAAAAAAATATTCCCAACACTGTAAAATTCACACTTCCATTATTTATTACTTGAAAAAGTGATGCATATTCTATAAAAAAATACAATATATATATATATATATATATATATATATATAAATATATATAAAGAGATGTTACCTGAAACTCGCCCAGGAAGAGCCTCCCTTCATCAGCAAGTTTCCTTTTGTAGGTTTCCAACAGCAGTTCTGCTGCAATTGGCTCAACGGGCATTAGACTTTCTTCATCATCTACGACAGGAAAACATTTATGTTTAAGGAAAAATTCTGCCCATTTTAATGTAAGACTCATCATGTGTAGCCAGAAGCTACTATATAGCTTAGATTAATCCGTGATTAAAACAATAACGTGACTAGATTAAATAGTGTGTTTGCTTATTTTTAAGCTTTGTTAAAAATTAATTCCTACATACAAATTGACGTAGACCAGTGGATGTTTTAGGGAAAAGCAGAAATTGTGACTGAGGTGGATTATTCTGACTTAATTTATTTAAGTGTTTCACTTTAGGTTTTATTACCTAAACCTTTCTGCGTAACACAAAGGTCAAAGAAGTATACTTTAGTTGGAATATTACATTATTCTCATCCCTCAGCAGAGATTATACAGATGGTCAGACAATCATAAAAAAAGACAAAAACAAGACAGTGACATATATATATATATATACTTATAAATATATGTAACCTAAGTACACAAAAGGGTTATCACAGTTTAAAATAAATAGTACAAGACACGTAAGAATACACCAAACTGAAGACAACACAAACAGTACTCACTCCCTCTGTCAATCAGATGCACGTTTTCAGTCATATCACTGCAAAGAACAGAGAGAAGAAATGTCTCAAAAGAAACTTCTTTCATACTGGATCTGGGGTGGAATTTAAAAATGGTAAACAAGAAAACTTTACAAAATTTTAAAATAAAATTAAATAATCAGCAATTTGTTAAAACCCATAATGTGCTTTATAAACACATACAAAGGTTTATTAACAACCCTATTTTTTAGGACATAAAACCGGGTCACAACTAAAGAAAGAGCAGAAGAAGCCTGACTCCTGGGAAAAAGAAGAACAAACATCCTTACTGTGACTTTCTGCGTTTCAGAACGTAGATCTTATAGAGGACCAGACAAAGAGCAATAGTGGTGACGATGATGAGAAAGACCAGAAATCCAATTAGAGCTTTGTCATTATCTGGAAAATATGGATTAAAAAATTTAAGCATTTAAGATAAAATGTGAAGAAGTGCAGATGGAGTGAGTAAATGTATAGAAAGAAGTGTTGAATGAAGTGAAATGGCACATACAACGAGTTGTAACTGTTACTGGCGCAGCCTCATTCTTGTAGTGTCCGTTGAAAGTTACAATCTATAACAACAGAATGTTTATAATTAGGACACATTATAGCATTCACTGGAAAAATGAAGGATTGTAAAACTGGGATTTCCTCATGAAACCAACAAAATTTTATACAAACCTTCACTGTGTAGCTTGTTAAGTAGCTCAGATCTTTAAATTCAAAATTACATTCACTGTTTTCTTGTTTGCTGTTAGGAACATTAAGAAGTTTTGCAATGTATATTTTCTGTGGTCCTTTAAATTGTATATTTTTGGGTCCACATATCACTTTGATCGCGTTGTTCTCTGAAGGTTCTGCCTCCTTGAGCTCCGTAACTTTGTCTGGTACTGTTGGAGGAAGAGAGAGGATTTAATAACTAATATAATTGCAACATTATATTTTCAATTATTCACAGAACAAAGATAACTTATAAACATCAAGTTCATGGATTTATTAATTATGCCAAGCCTAGTTTGATTCTCTGGGGAAAACTACTTTGTTAATATTATTTTCTCCACTATGTTATAAAATGACATGATATATGTGATCCTGGGAGCTCAGTCTAATAATGCTGTATATTTAGACTGACTCATTTGTTTAATTAATGTTTACATTTTTGTTGGTGTTTGTTTAAATTTTCATCCAATTCCTGTTTTAAAAGAAATCCCAAAAACAAAATAAAATTTTTGTGAATTAATGAAAAACCTGATGAAAGAATTGGGACTTTCAAAGAAATAAGAATTCAACTGATTAGCAATGAAACCCACATGACTTGAAAATAAATATCTCCTGATGTGAGATTTACTTTTTCTCACCGAGTCTGTGAAATAAATGTATTATTTCGATCATTAAAGAAGAGTTGTTTTTTATAAGAGAAAACACGTTAAATACCGCCAGAAAAACAAAACAGTAAAACAAACAAATTAATGACAAAGTTTCTGTTAAATTATTTTAAAGCTGTTAGTATTTGCAGACTGCATTAACAACAGATATTTTCTTGGTTACTTACTTCCAGGCTTAGTCAGGATGTCAGTTTTGTGCTCTTTGAAAGGACCTTGACCAGCATAGATGGGACGGACTTTACATGTGTAATCTGTGTATGCTTTAAGTCCTGTGATGTTACACGTCCGTCCAACAGGTTGATTGCTCTCCTTGACTTTCTCTGTAACATAATTTCCACCAACAGATTTATGATTGATTTAACAACAGCAATTGGTATAAAATATCTTTATAATCATGATAATGATTCATGTTGATGTAAAATAAATCATGAAGAAGAGTTTGGTCTGTTTCTCAAGTTAAACATTGAGTTAAGAAAACATTTCCATTAAAATCCTCCACAGGTCACTGCTGCTGAAACCCTGATAGATTAGAGTCAGAGCGTTACTGATCACATCTGGTTATTTCAGAAATCTTCATCCCCTCATGTAAGTTGTGTACAAGAGACAAAACTCATAGATTCACAAATTTTTCACATTTTAGCTAATGTTCATATATTTGGATTAACCTAAAGCAAATTAGTTAAAAGTTGTTTGATGTAAATATACTTGAGAAAAGGAGATGAAATTATTTCACTTACTTGTCTTGACACCCTGACAGCTGCAGCTATAAGAGAGTTTCTCCAGTTTACGGAGAACACCTTGACATTTTTCACTTGTTGTTTCCCAGTTCAGCTTAAAGGAAGTATCGGTGGTTGAACTGTTCTTCAGGTTTATTATTTTAAAATCTGTTGGAATAACAAGAAGTGAACAAAGTTCTTGTTGTTTTTCTCTCCAAACTGTGTCAGTATAATAACTTTGTTCTTCTTTCACTGAGATGCAGTAAATACCAACACACCACAGTCAATGTTGAAGTGGACCGGTGGAGTTGTCTTGTTGATGGAGACATTGTTGTTCTTGATGAGACCAGTACAGCTGTAGTCTGTGAACGGCTTCATGTCAAATGGTTCAACGGAGGTGTTGTCCTCTCCTGAAGAGACACAAACATGAGATCATCTCTGCAGTGACTGCTGTCTGGACAACAACACTGATCAGCTGATGGCTTTAGTCTTTACAGACATATTTTGACACATTTAGAGAAGATAAATATTCAGAACTCATTTACAGAGAGAAACATTTTGATACAACAAATAATTTTGATTTATCGTTAAGGAAGAATCTGTGTCTGAGGTTTCTCCTGTAAATGTTTTTAAATGTTTCGGACAGCTGTAGTTTTTACTCACCTGAACATTTGTACTCAACGCTGAGATCTTTACAGCTTTGAGGAAACGTTGCATTAATATGTGCAGGAAGTTTAGTGGGTCCAGTTTGCTTTATGTCATTTGGATCAATGAAATCTGAAGAAGAAAAAGTACCAGAGTGATGTAACTAATATCACATCAACAGGAAGCAGATTTTTAAAATTAATGTTTTTGTACATACCAACAGGAACATGTTCACTGAGGGTAAAGGAGATTTTTGTGCAGTTTGGTTGGTGGAATTTCAAAAAAAAATCTGAACAAATGTCGTCATAAGCAGGTTTGAAGCGATATGATCCATTGATAAATTCTGCAGCTGAAACCTTGTTGTGCTTTGATTTTAAAGAGCTGATGTCCCAACCACTTTGGTAACAGAAATATCCAGAAGGGCAGGAGGCATTTTTTGTAATGTCTTGATGCTCTGAAACACAGACAATATTTGTTCCAGTCTTTTTTCAGTAAATGAGACGACTCAAGATATGAGAATATTTAGTATTTTACTCACTCATTCCAGTCGTTGTTGTAGTTTTATTGTCAGTTTTGTTACAGGGTATCTCTGTATCGTTGATCCAAATAAGTGTAACATTTAGCTCATATTCAGTGCACGGCTTCAGAGGTTTGATTTGATGAGTTGAGTTTTTGTTGGAGAAATAAACTGTGTCTTTCCTTTCAGCCGGACCTTCCTTCTCATCAACATCTATGGTGTAGTTACCAGCAGTAAAATCTGTCATCTGAATCCGGAAACCAAACTGGATCGCTTCAACACTGTAAGAACCTGAACAGCAAGAGTTTCACATTTTAGCTTTAAATAAAACCACAGTTTGGAACTCGTTGTGTTTATTTGTTGCCATGAAATATTAAAATAAAAGTAATTTCTAACCCTTTGTAAGAAAAACTTATTTTTGTTAATAGAGATAAACCCAGAAAAAAAGCCTAATTTAATCAACACATGTGCATGACTTTAAATGTGATACTCACACTTTGGATCTGTGCTGGTTTTAGTTGCTGGAAAACAAGAGGGAAACATTTAAAAAGTAAAAAAAAAAATAATTATACATTCTTAAACCATCTGAAATTAACTGTTACCTGGCCTCTGCAGCTCCTAATCTGTCATCTAAAGTCTAATCCTTGACAAACTCTCAATAGAGTCTAAAATAAAGATTTAAAGTTCCAACCTGTGGTGGCAGCCGGTGATGTGTTTGCTTGAGTGCTTGGAGGTTGGGTGATTGTCTGAGGAGATGAGTGGTTGCTTGAAGCGAGTGTGGAAGAATCATTTGAGGTGCTTGCAGGTGAGGTATTGACTGCAGGTTTGAGAGCATGCTGAGGTCACCATGAGGCGGAAATGATCCACTGTCAACTGTCTTACCTTGTATACTTCTTTACTACTACATTTACAACGGAAACAGTAACACAATTTTCCCAAAACTGCAGACTAAAGCTGAATACATTACCCGTCACATTGGCTGAGGAGCTTGACTGAGACGGAGATTTTGAGGTTGTGGACGGAGAGGTGAGTGAAGGTTTGATAGTGGTGAGAGAGCCTGAGGCTGGGGTTGATGGAGCTGCTGTGGTGGGTGGAGGTGAGGCGGCGACAGTCGTCTGAGGAACTGGGCCGCTGAGTGGAGGTGAGGAGGCAACAGGTTGCACAGAACCTGAGCCAGTGTGTGGAGGTAAGGTGGCTAAAAATATAAAAATCAACTCAACATCATTATCAGCCCTTTGTACAGAGAAGAACGCTGCATGTAGCTGAAGAAACTGATCCTCTCCATCCTCTACGTCTCATAACACATTTGTTCAAAAATTAATAAAAAATATAATGGATAGGTGATAAAAATGTTATTTATTGCTTGAGTCATTTTAATCTAGATAGATAAATACAATAAATTCTGTATCTTGAGGGAAAAAAGCCCCAATAAGTTTAAATACTTACACAATGTCTACATTAGTTAACCCTAGAATTAACATCATGATGCTCCTTCTCTTAAAAAAGAAAGTTGTTTAAACTACTAATGAACCACCCTAACATCATGAGAACGACTCATAAAAACATGTTTTTAATTGTCCAGGCCCAAACATGATGTTATAACGGTTAAACCTGAACCACTGCACTTCTACGTGGCGAAGCAGGTTTATCTACACAGCATCGTTCAAACACAAGGCAGCCTGAAGCGTTTTACAGAACATTACAGGGGAGACAGAAAGAAAATAATAAAGCATAAGCACACAAGCATTGCATTAAATAAATAAGTGTTTAATTCGCTTCCTTGGTCTGAATCTTTGATCTAAAAGCTGTTGTGGAGAATAATGTTTTCAGTCCTGATTTCATGAAACCAGCATTTTCTGCAGGTTTTTCAACGTGTTTTGTCCAGAACTGAGGAGAATAGAAACTAAATGCTGCCTCCCGTTGTTTAGTTCTGGTTATGGATGCACAGAGTGAGCAGGTCTCTGAAGACTTGAAGGTCCACGTGGTCAATAGTTGACAACCGATTTGGCATGATCTTGGATCATTTGGTTCTTCAAAACTCATCCTGGACTTGTAGTCATAGCTGTCATCTGTATTGCAGACCATTAAGTTTTTTTTATAGACCAATATCAGCGTTTTAAAATCTACTGTTTGATCAACTAGAAACCAGAGCAGGGATTTAAGGAATGGGGTGATGTGATCTATTTTCACAGAGAAGGATCCATAGATGACTAATAGTCTTATATATCCAACTTTATCTATAAGATAAGATAAGATGAAATAAGATCTACTTTATTGATCTCACAGTGGAGAAATTCACTTGTCACATTTGCTCAATAATCAAAAGAAGGTGCCAAAAGGAGGAAAAGGTGCATGAGGTATATCATAACCTCTAGGGTTAAATATGTTGTTAACAATAACCTGCTGAACCACAGCTGTAATTATTTATTATTGTTGAGACTTTTTCAGATTAAAAGCTTCGGTAAAAACGGCTGCCTGTAAAAACTGCACCAAGAGATTGTTTCCCCATGGCTTAAAGTTTTATTGTTAGACCCACACAGAGGTGGACAGCAGCATCATGCAGCACATTTGCTTCAGCAGTTTGTGATGAAAAGAAATAATCATAAAACTTTGGCTGTGAAGCTCCAACTGAAAGGTGACTTTGCTTCTTCAGACTTTATTTACCTCCGTCTTAGCTTTGAATCCAGGAAAGAAAAGCTAAGCAAATTAGTTGCACAATATGAACATTTTATGGAAACATACATTCAGCACCACAGAAAGCAGGTTCAGGGGTTGCTCATTTCAGTAAAAATGTTCACCAGGTCTGAGTCTGGTTCTTCTAAATGAAGAGACGACAAGAAGACGCAGAAGCTTAGCTCGATGCTTTAGACAACATGAAGCAAAGCTGAAGGCTTTTAGGAATTAAAAAGATTACATTCAATCATTTCAGTTTGCTTAGATATGAATCAATACTCACTGCTTGAACCATTTTGGCCTGGAAATACAAAAACAAATTAAAAGAAAATTTAGTTTTATATTCATATTGCATTTAATATGAATAATCGTATAAACACACGAGAGCAAAGCTTTCAGCTTCATGTTCTTTTTGTTAAAACAGTGTAAAACCCTTCGTAGCCTGAAAGAGGAAGATGGACGACTTATCTGGATGAGGCAGCTCTGTAAAACCTGGATGGTTTGACAATGTATGTTAAAAGGCACACATTCGCGGGTAGCATTAAGAAAACGTGAGGCCTTTGCTATTCATTCAATGTTGGGAAACCTAGAAAATAAGCAATGGAAAGTGGGAATTATGGCTCAACAAGGCACGTTTTTAACTTAATTTATATTTAGGGATCCTTTTTCGTTGTCTCATATGCCAACTTTGGTTAAAGTGGATTAAAATAAACAAAAATATTAGCTCAAAATGTTTCTTTCTTTCTTTAGCACAACTGTCACAGTTTTAACCAGTAAAACAGGCAATTAGGGAACAGAAAAGTGATCTTTGACATAAATAAATGTCTGTGTGTGTGGTTCTCCACGATGACACACCTAACCAACCCTAGCAGAAAAATACTGTACAGTGTGCTAAAAAGCAATGCATTAAATAAATAAGTGTTTCATTCTCTACATTGGTCTGAATCTTTGTTCAAAAGCTGTTGTGGACAATAATGTTTTCAGTCCTGATTTTAAGGAACCAGCATTTTCTGCAGGTTTTTCAACGTGTTTTGTCCAGGACTGAGGAGAATAGAAACTAAATGCTGCCTCCCGTTGTTTAGTTCTGGTTCTGGAGCCACAGAGTGAGCAGGTTTCTGAAGACCTGATGGTCCACGTGGTCAATAGTTGACAACCAACTCACATCTATATTTCAGACCATTAAGTTTTTTTTTTATAGACCCACAGCAGCATTTTAAAATCTACTGTTTGATCAACTAGAAACCAGAGCAGGGATTTAAGGACTGGGGTGATATGATCTATTTTCACAGAGCAGGGTCTACATATGACTAATAGTCTTATATATCCAACTTTAACAGTAGGAACCATATGGATCTATGTGTCTCCATCTTCACGACAAGAAGACGCAGAAGCTTAGCTCGACGCTTTAGACAACATGAAGCAATGTTGCTGCCTTTTAGGAATTAAAAAGATTACATTCAATCATTTCAGTTTGCTTAGATATGAATCAATACTCACTGCCTGACTCTTCTTGGCCTGGAAATACAAAAACAAATAAAAAAAACATTTAGTTATGGATTCATATATCATTTAATATGAAGAAATGTATAAACACACAAGAGCAAAGCTTTCAGCTTCATGTTCTATTTGTTAAAACAGTGTAAAAACCCTTCGTAGCCTGAAAGAGGAAGATGGGCGACTTATCTGGATGAGGCAGCTCTGTAAAACCTGGTTGCTTTGACAACACGACAGAAACTTTGCTATTTCAGTGAGCAAACCACCACTTCCTGCCTTGCACTAACATGTAGACACCCAGTAGTTGCTGTTGTGTAAACCACCCCTCATGTATGAAAACTAAACAAAAGACAAAAGTTTGGACAAATCTTTCATTTTGGTCATTTGTATGATGTGTTTTGCGTCTCTGCTTTCAGTTCTCGTCGAAGTTTGTGCCTTGTTAATTTTTCTTGATTTGTTTAAACACAATTCAAAAAGAATAAAACTACTTTAAGTGATATTTTAATGGATGATATGAGCTTCCCACAATTAATATCTGGTTTTTGTCCGGTTTTCTCCTTCAGGTCCTCCTGACAGAAGCAGCGAGCGACGAACAAAGATATAATCGAGGGACTGTCAGACAAAGAGAGTCAGGATGTGGTTTGGTGCGTTGTTGTTTCGCAGCTATGAGCAGAGATGCATGCTGCGTGCAGTGACATTTCACCACCGCGTTCAGGCTCATTGTGTCACTTATTAGAGCATTGGTGAGAAATGATTCAGTTAGTTAGGGATGAGCTTGGTCGGTTTCAGATGGGAAACATTGATCCTTTTAAACAGAGAAAGATTAATGAACATTTAGCAGAAACCTCAGTTAGTCTTACTTAGTTTCAGCTAATTACTAAACAAGGTTTAATTAGCTTTTAACTAGTTCTTCGATTAGTTATTTAAAATGAGTAATGCCTCAAAAAAACATTCAAAAAGGACAAGATTATAAGTCTTTTTCTATATTCGTTATTGGATCATTTAAAACTATATAATCATAAGTCACCAGAATACATACCTACAGGTTTTATAAAGGATAAATCATATGTGTAACGCCCTAATTTGTTTGATTAGCCTCGAACATAAACAGCAACATCGGTTTCTGCATGTCTGGGCCCTTAATGATAAGGTTGGACAAAATGGATGTTCAAAACTTTATTATGATCTAACATTTATTGCCTTTCTCAGGGTTTTCCGTAAAATAATTACAAGGTAGTTAGTTACCACTGAATCAACAGGCAATCTTTACCTTTCCTTGTACTTAGAGACCAATTTTTCTCATTAATACCTCTGATAAATAAACAAGAGCTATTGAAAATGAAGATATGGCTTGAACAAACCAACTAATTAAAAAAATATTTTTGTTAAACACAATAACTAACAAATATATATATATATTGGAAATAGATCAAAGCGAAATAACAAAATCCTCCAACCCCATATTCAAATTTATGGGGTTGGAGGAAAGTGGTTGTTAAATGTATTCATTAAAAAGTGTCAACAATGGGACACATCACAGTGAAAAACCAAAGCAGGTACATCATTTTATATGCTGTCCAGTTGCCTGAGTTAAATTATAATTAAGCCCAAAATCATTCATTCCCCTGGCAGATTTAGATTTACAGTTATCGTCCTCATCCTATTGAGAAGTTTGATTGTAATATGAACAGATAGAGACATCTCTCAGAAGATCACAAAACAATATGAAAGTTGGGTAAGTTTGGAAAAAAAAAATAACCTTATCGTTTCGTATGTTGTATTAATTTTAAAAAGCATGTAAAAAATTATTATACCCTTTGTAACAATTGATGGGGAATATTTCTTTATCGGGAATACATCAATCAAACCTTTGGTATACACGTTGACCAGTGTTTTGCATGTTTCTGCTGGTGTTTATAATTATTTAGCTTTGGAGATGAACTCCACGTCTTTCAGTTGGAGGGCCTCCTTACTATCACCCTAATCTTTTGCTCCCTCAACAGATCCAAAATAAAAATGTTACTTTCTGTCAGAAGAAATGTGTTGGGGAAATTTAGATATTACTTTAAACATATATGTAGATATATGTAAATTCTTAAAGAATAATGTGAATTGTTGGTGATGTATTGAAGAGGTAGGGTTTTTCTATTGATAGTATTACTACTTTACTACTTTATAAGCTTAAATTTATGTTTGACATTTGCAAAAACACTTTTACACCCTTTCTCAGGACTTTGCAAAAGGCATAAATGTTGGTAATCAATATCGTATTATATAACTATGTGAATAACAACAAATGTGATTAAAATCTTAAATTTATCAGCCAGACATTTTCACTACATTAACTTATGTAGTCCAGCTGACCAGCATTAATTACTGATTCAGTTCAGTATTGTCTACTGTTATGATTATTTGGGCACCAAATAGTTGAGGTTTATATGATTGCTTACAAAGCAGATTTCTTGTTTCGCTACTTTACCACTTACATCAAATATTAAAAAAAGAGAATCAGGATTACTTGTTTATTACCTGATTATTTGTATTAGTATCTTTCAGCTCATACCCTATTTATAATTAACCCTTCCAAATTTAAGCAAAAGGAAGATGAATACTGTAACGTAACAATTATGATGCTGTCATTGACTATTTGTTCATTTATTAGCAAATTTTCTACAAAATTACATTTTCCAGATATTTCTAAATAATTTTGGGGAAGTTTTTTTTCCTTTTTTCTTACAGTAAAACATTTATCCTGTCTAACGTTAAGGCATCTATGCATCATTACCAGCTTGTATGAAAGCCCATAAAACACAAAGCAAATGCTACATTAGAGAAAGTAAATTAAAGCCTAACAATCTAAACGTGTAAAGAATCAATAAGTAAAATGTCTTCTGCCATCTTTAAATATTTGTTCCTCTTTTTCTTTAAGACAAACCCATTTCAGCTGTTTGAAGTGAATCATTTACAGTTTTAGCTGTCCTTGATGCTCTCTGCTTCGCTGTCCGTGGGGCAAAGTGTGAAACGAAGGTGTGATTTTGACACTTTCAGGGTTTTATGTAAGCAAGATTTAGAAGTTGAAGAAAACAAAAGAAGATTAAAGGCCAAACATTAAAGTATTTGGCGTAAAAGCAGCTAAATCACTAAACTACCTGGATTAGGGCAAATTATCTGTAAGAACACGGTTTAAGTGCGAAGACGAGTCTCGTGTTCTAGTTGTCTCTGTTCACTTTCAGCCTGTGGGTGCATTTTTTTTTTTATGTTCTCATGCCCTCCCTTTACCATATACACTCCTTGTAGAAAAGGCCTTTAATTACGCTCAACATTTCTGACCTCACTTCTTCATTTTCAGAAAGTTCCCATTTCTTTGTCACGAAAACTAAAGCCTTAGATTGCCGCGCTCGCCCCGGCCTCGCCAGGAAGTCGCGGCAGCCCAGAATGGAACAAGGAAGTGGTCACAGCTCTGTCCCGCTGCAGCTACTGCAAAATGTATGTTAAAAGGCACACATTCGCCGCGTAGCATTAAGAAAATGGGAGGCCTTTGCTATTCATTCAGTGTTGGGAAACCTAGAAAATAAACAAGGGAAAGTGGGAATTATGGCTCAACAAGACACTTATATTTAGGGAGCCTTTTTTGTTTTCTTATATGCCAACTTTGGTTAAAGTGGAATAAAATAAACTAAAATATTAGCTAAAATGTTTCTTTCTTTCTTCAGCACAACTGTCACAGTTTTAACCAGTAAAACAGGGGATTAGGGAACAGAAAAGTGATCTTTGACATAAATAAATGTCTGCGTGTGTGGTTCTCCACGATGACACACCTAACCAACCCTAGCAGAAAAATACTGTACAGTGTGCTAAAAACAAGCGGCAAACTCTGACCCTGGCTGCGGATAAAGACGCCAGAGCCAAATACAAAAAATAAAATAAAAAAAAAGAAGCATTTTATTTCAGCTCGTGTGCAGAGACGTCTCGCTGAAAGTAGGAGAAAAGACGTTTGATGTGTTGAACGGTAGTGGAACTGTGAGGGATGCTGCAGGCAATGAGGTGAGCCTGCACACCTTCTGCATGCATGCACGCACACACGCATGCACACACACACACAGACACACGCATGCACACACACACACACACACACACACACACACACACACACACACACACATAGATGTTTATCTTAATCCAACATTGACAAAGGTTGAAGTGAAGAGCTTGCAGGGACACACCCCATACAAAAACTATCATCTTTGATAGACATGCATCCCCCTCCACCCTCCACCCACACACACACACACACACACACACACGCACACACACACACACACATGCAAACTTACAGTGCATGCTCACACCATCACACACATACACAATGTCAAAGCAGAACAGAAACATGATTGCAAAAAATCCCTTCGCTTTTACGCCGTGTTTTAAGGAGCATCGTCTTATTAACTGAAGCCTTTGATTGAACATCAGTGTTTATTCTTTTGCCAAAGGCGGCTGATAAAACCTGTCACTTTTCAGCTCCTCACATCTCGCAGACGTGCGGCTCTACTGTCTGCCGTTCGCGGGGTTTGGAGAAGTTTAAGAGAGGTGAAGCAGCACAAAAGAGGAGACGCAACTCAAAGGTTTGATATACTGTAGCTTGTCATCTCTGCCCTCAGTTTAAATGATTACATTTTGTTCGCTGATGTTTTCCGCTTTTTTAGCTTTTGAAAGAAAAGCTGATGACAGAATCATGTCTCACGCGGAAAAAAAAAGAAAAAATTATTCACCTTTTACCATAAACATCATCACACACACCAAACAACAATCTGCTGCAAGTTCAGAAACTTAACTTGGGAAGTTAGACATCATCACGTCAATGTTTTAAAAAAAAAAAAGTAAAAAAAAATACTTTTTTAGACAAGCTGTCAGTTGAAAGATCCAAAAAGACATTGTAACATACCACTTCCCCCCTCGCAACCTCCTCACAAACACAGCTTCGCTCTTAACATTTCATATGTGTACTTACAGCGAGCCAAACCAACCATCAGGACCCCGGCCAGCAAGATCTTCAGACCACGGAGACCCGCCATGTCCGGGGAGTAAGGGTGTGTGTGGTCACCCACGGTTTAAGTCGACTCAAGTCCAAGAGAGGACGAAGAGCAAATCGGACGCCAAACCTAACCGATATTTCTAATACGAAACCCCCTAAACGTTGCCTTATTTCAAACTACATTCGTTTTATCGGTCTTATCAGAAGGCGCAGCTTCCTGGTCTTGTTCCCCAAACCCTAAACCTTGCTTCTGGTTTCAAGTGAAGCAAATGGGAGTGATGTCACACAGCGAACTGAAGGCCTGCCTTCACCTTGGCTCTTGGTGGCAGGAAGTTTCATTTCAGCTACGCCACCAAGAACAGGAAGCCATCGCTTGTCTGATCTTCGCTTGCTTTTTGCTCAAGTGTGAAAACGCTCTGACTTCCCGACCAAAAAAAAAAAAAAATCATCTTCAAGGGGCAGCTGCTAATTTGCACGTTTTAAAGCATTCTTAGCACCGACTCTTTAAAATGACAGATGGGCAATTAAAAAAATAAAACGCTGCACAAAGCATTGAGGTCTTCAAATCTTCAGACTTTCCTCGAACTAAAGGAGCCTGAAGTAGTGAAACTTCTCAGAGCGGCTCTTTGGTCCCTCTGACTCCTCCTCACTGAGACGCTTACACGGGCCCATCGATGCTCGCTCATGCACTAACACGCTCTCTGCAAGCTGCGGCCCTTTCACTTGCACATTTTCCCCCATGTTTTGATTTCCCGCTCTTCAACCAAATAGGCTGAAGAAGAAGACGAAAAAAAAAGACGACCATGTGGCCACTGGCTGCAGGAGGGAATATCTTCATTTCTGCTGCTCATTTTGTGTGAAATAGCTTCATTTATGAGTGCTTTTAGATCACTTCAAAGTCATTGATCGTGCAAGCTGTTTGATCATCACGCTTTGCCCCGGAGCTTAAAATGCTTTACTTCTGTTTACATACACAAGAAAATGGGGGATAAAAGGGGAAGAAGAGGAGTTAAAAAACACTCTCCGGGGAGTGAGGCTCTCACACCGGGTGGTGAGCTGACGTGAATCCAGATGAAATGCAGCTTTTCATACGGTTTAATGCAATAATACACAGAACTCCTTTTTAGAGCCTAGATAATTGGAGTTGAGCTGACAGAGTGTTACTTGATCCTGCCGTGGGTTTACACCAGGCTCTGCATGGTGGCAGGATGATATGAATCAAAACCATATCCTGTCATACATCTAATATTCTTTTTATTTATATTAAAGAAGAAAGTTTCTTTTACAGCTACAATTCAGTGTAAATTACTTTCAGATCAAAGCAAACCAAAAGACACCTTGTTTCTGGCAGAAAAATAAAGTCACATTTTTTTTGTATGAAGCTCTAAATATGGATTTCCTTTGAGACTTATGAAGCACATGATAATCGGCTATTTTAATTTCTGAGACTTTAGCCTTTTGTATTCAGGAAGTGGCTCTTAAGCAAGCAGCAGCATGTTTGAGTGACTAAAATGAAACAGTTTTCACAGCTTTCAGGTTTAACAAGTTAATTCTGAGAAAACTCTCCCTGCTGTTAATTTTTTTTTCTCCCCTTGAATGAATGCACAGAAATTTACTGCAACATATTCTCACACTCTAATTCTCCACATTAGAGCAGTGGTCCGGCAAAAAGGGTGGCAGTACTTGTTGTTTATCAGGGCTGAAGTTGTTGCCACAAAAATAAAATAAAATAAAATTAAACATTAAAAAAATCCCAAGCTGTATTGTTGCATCTTCTGTTAACATGAACGTGTGTCACTGGATGATGCAATCACATAGTACAATTGGCTCTGTTTTCAATTCTCTTTAAAACTATTTCTTTTTAAATAATGTGATAATTGACCTATACAGACATATAATTAAAGTTGAAACCATATACAGCTGTGTACAGAAGACACACAACCTCCTTTGTCTCCCTGTCTGACTATCAGACAGTCACTAGCGATGTTTCATGCACAAAATTTCACAGTCGGATTAAAATGTATTCTGATTAAATAATTGGATTGTACAATTTATATGGACAGACAAAACATGAATTCAATGATAATGTGAATTTATATGCACCTGGCTTTATTCAGAATAGAATCACTCTGACATGTGCAGTTATCAAATTTCCCTAAAAAACAAAAAAAAAAAACAAATAAAAAGACACAAGAAGAAGTACTTCTGTCTTTGCCAAACAACAAGAAATAGCAAACAAAGCAGTATTAGACGTGTTTGTTTATCTTCCAAGTGCCCAGGCTGGATTTGCACGATATACTAATTATGATTGAAACATTACTGAGTAAGCAGCAAAATTGACCTCTTTTATTTTTCCGAACACAAACGTTGTATCAGGAGCCCCGACAGTTTTTCTTCCTAACGTATTTCCGGCACTCACCGACGCAGAAATACGTCACGTTTAGGTCGGGCGCACATTTGCACTCGGGTCAGTTTGCCACATTCGGAATAACTTGGTACGGACAAGCGTTTACATTCACTTTGATCATATTATCAATCGGCATAAATCACCCCTCTTATTCAGATTACAGTTTCATTCCAATTGAGCTTAATCTGATCGTCATGTTCCTATTGGCTTGTTGATATTACGCTAATATTCCAATCGGCTGCTTTTCTCCATGTAAATGTAGCTATTGTGTCAAATGCCTCCAAAATAGGTTGAGAATCTGTATTAGTTCAAAGTCAGACGTTTACACATATTTAGTTGTTATTTGATAGAATTGCCTTTAAACTGGAGGACCTTCGTCAAACGTTCCTCAAATTCTTCCAGAAATATCTGGTCTGAGTCAAATTTTTGAAGTTGCTTACATAATTTCAGCTCTGTCCATAAACTTTCTAATGAAGGCATTGTCATGGCTACTCTAAAAGCAGATCTTTTTCCCCCTCCTTAAGGCTATTTGTAACTAATTTGGTGACATCTCCTCATTATTTGAAACCATCTGGGCCCAAGCTTTAGCTGACTGATTGATGTCTTTTTGAGGTTGTTGAATCATTACTTCTGCATGATATTCTTTTCTCATTATCTCATCCATTTTGTGAAATGCAACGATCGCTCCTGCAGCTAAAGACCGACAACAACATGATGCAGCTACCACCGCCATGTTGTGAAGGCGTTTTTCTGCTTGCTAGCTTCCTCCAGTTTTCCTCAAAATGTGATGGATTCATTATGCGACACAAGGAAGGAGTGTGTTTAAGATGTCGCCTCAGAATATATCCAAGCTGCTCCACCATTTGACCCATTTGTTGTTAGAAAATGTAACAACTGTAATATTATCCTTTGGTTGTTCACAACATATTTAAAAAGAGAGTAATCTTAGTGTATATAAACATCAAACTTGCATTTAGCAAGTAGTAATAGCTTTGGAATTTCAACTTGACATAAAACTCACATAAAACAGGAAAGGATCCATTGGATTAAATGTGAGACAATACAAATTGAGGTTGTAGATCTCTTTTATTTTTACTCTGCTTGTAAATATCTTGTACTTTCTCTTAGTGTGAGCTGTTTTATTTAAAACCCGGCATTTATTTGAACCTGTTTTGCTTTGTTGTTCATTTAAACATTGACATACAATTATGGTAACTATTTAAATATGATTAATAAAATATTTATTTAAAGGGAAAGTGGAAGTTAGCTAGCGACATGTCACATACAAGCAAAGCGTTTTGGTTTCTTACAACTAACTTGAATGTTAGAATCAGTCAACTGGAAGTTACACCATATAGGATCTTGATTTTTCTAATTGTATATTTTTTTGCAGAAGCATTAAACTATAATTAATGAGTGACCCAATGAAGATGTATTCAAAAGCCATGTACCTTTGTCAGACAATTTAAATTAGTTGGAGACTTTTTCTGGCTCTTTGCTGCGGTTGTCTACCAGTAGGCTTTTGAGGTTTCCCTTTGTTCTCAGCCTCTCCGTCACTTCCAGTCGTTTTAAGCCTTTTAATTATAGCCTAATATATGGTGAGTAACAATTCTCCTGTATCTATTTTAAGACAGATGGATTTCAACACACTTTTGTGTGACTTCGGCGGTGGCCTAGTGGTTAGAGCATTGCGCTTGTGTCCCGGAGATTCTGGGTTAAACTCCCACAGACCGACACTCTGGGTCCCTGAGCACTGCACGATGGCAGCCCACTGCTCCCCAAGGGGATGGGTTAAATGCAGAGAACAAATTTCATTGGAATGTACGTTGCAATGACAAAAAAAGATGATTAATATTATTATGGTCCCGTTATTTTGACGGGACTGGCTAAAAAAAACATACATTGGTGCCATGTCATGTTTTTTGTTCCAGGGGAAACAGCAAGTCATAAATATAGACATCTCCCAATTTTCTCGGGTATTGGCTCAGACTCTTATTCAAAGCAGTTTTAAATTCTCTGTATTATTAGTCCCTAATAAAAAATCAACTCTCAGTACCTGTTGTTGGTCCACCATCTGAGTCATGTCAGCCAAACCCCAGCGAGACAGTCCAGCCCAATCTTTTCTTTCTGCCAGTTTATCAATGTCCCTGCTGATTTTTCTCATGTACAGCTTGCAAAACGGTATTATAGTTCATGCACATTTTTGTTGTGGTTGATCAAATGTGGGTTTGCATGTCAAAAATCAAAGACATTTCTCCTTTATGATGGATTTTCACAGTGATGGAAACACTAATGGATGCTGAGGCTCTCTTACTGTATGTGTCATGTGACACGTAACCTACCTTTGGTGTCAGATACAGAGCTGCATGTAGCACAGTCATTAAATTTTACAGTCGGTAACTGTATAAATAAGACAACTACTTTTTCTATAGGTTTTGACACAATAAACTGGACCCGTGTTGAAAATTATCAACAAGTTATATCAAAACAGAGCAGAAACATGCTAATGTTAGCCCACCACTTCAGCAAAGTCACCTGGATCTAAACATTGTTGCCAAAAGCTGGAGGAAACAGTAGCAGTATTGAATGAATATGTTTAAAAACAAATGATAGAATGTTTTATGTGACACACTGTCAGAATATTCAATTACTTACTTTGCCATGTTAACTCAGTGCTGACCTGCAGAAACTCAACTCAGCTCGGTTTGATCATGCTATGAAACATTATCAAATATTAATATCATTACCCTTTCCTTAAGAAAATACAAGTTGTAGGGAAACAAGTGTTATAAGACATTATAAAACTAAATATACAAAACCCATTTGTTATACAACCTTTCATATTTAAAATGTTGCTTAGTACTTGGTAATCAGTTAAATGATGAGAGAAATGTGAATTTCCAGACATCTTAAATATTTTTTTAAATACTAAAATGATATTCATCTGAAGATAAGAGGCATTTGTCTCTTCTATGATACTATTAAACATAAGTATGTGCTAACTTTGTACAAACAGTAAATGTCCTTCTGTATTCAGTGAAATGACAAAGCTGTGAATATGCAGTGCTTTGCAAAACTACACACACCCCGTGATCTTTTCAACATTTTGTCACGATGGATTCTAAAACTTCAGTAAACTTCTTTTTTTTTTGGATAAGATCAACACAAAGTGTGGTACAATTGTGGAGTGTAAAATAATACATCATTCTCTTTTCTTTTTTTTATAAAAAGAAGTTGAAAAGTATCTTTGTCGCAGTTTGTCTGCCTGGAACCTGAATGTTTGCCCATTCTGTTATACAGCAGACAGCAGGCTTAAATTGAAGGCAACATAACTTTTGATCAGTTTTTGCGAACATGTTTCAACCCCTGTCCAGGAGTCTTATCAGCTCTGGAGGCTCACAGTTGAGAACCTGGTGTCTGGGAGCTGCTGTTCTAATGCACAACCTTTCCGTCCCTCCCCAGGGTCATTACGCTCTGTGGTTTTGTGTGAGTTGCTGTGAATGGAAAAATTACAGCTTGGTTCCTAAAGATCACCTCTGACCTACCTCCTTCAAAAAAACACATGAGCAGTTGCACTCAGAGAGAAGACAGCTTTACTCTCCCATTGAGATGTTTGGGTTACGTCTGCTAATGCAGCCGATATAGCAGAGTATGAGGAGGAGTAGGCACAGATTTGAAGGAAACCAGGGCTGGAAGCAGACGGGGGGCGCAGGCTGTGGCCCAGCCAGGGGTGTGATTACTTTGTCTCTGCTCAAGTTCTCAATAAAGTCCTGGAACTTGATGGAATCGCCGTTTTCTTTTGTTCAATAAGTAACTGGGGATCCAGTTACTATTGTTTCCCACAACCGTTGTTTACTTGGTCACCTGAATCCTGATGAAACCGCATGTGTCATTTCTTTGAAATTAATTTCAATAGCTGGCTATAGGTGCTGGAAAGCTGAAACCACAACCATCCCCCTAGGCTACCAAGCTGCAGGTTGCTCCACTGTGAGCTTCCACAGTTGACAAAGACTCCCGGATAGGTGTCAAAACGTATTCACAAAAACTGAGCGAAAGTCCCGTTGCTTTCGATTTAAGCCTGTTATTGTTGTTGCCATGACTCGGATGGTTGAAAATTGGCACATGTTGATCTAAACTATTCTATTGTAGCTCTGGGTGGTTACACGCGATTTTATTCAAGGATATCACGGTAAAAGTAACCAAATAGAAATGCACTTTAAAGATTTTGACTTTTAAAACGTGTTGAAAACCATTACATTTTTCTTCCACTTCACAGTTTTTTGCTACTTTCTGTTGGTCGATCACATGAAACCCCAGTAAAATACATTGACGTTTCTTGTTGTAATGTAACAAAAGATAATGGCACAGTTCGAAGATATGAACATCTTCAGAAAATAAATGAATTCCCTATATGCCTCTTCAGCTACACCTTCTGTTTATTCCTGATTTGCATAATCTGGGGTACCTATATTATTGATTTTCAGAGACAGTTGCACTGGTTACAAATGACATTCCAACTAAATTGTGTAACTAAAATATATCAGCGCCAGCAGCGAGTCAGTTTTCTGTAACAAACTGCTCTGGTATAGATTTTGTGTCAGGATGCAAGCAGAACCGCCACTAAAGACAGAAAAAGTGTTCACCATCCCGGTACACACTCTGTGAACTGAATGTTCTCGTTTCCACTTACATTATAACCTTTAAGAGGAACAGTTTCTTGGTTAAGGTTTTAAACAGACAAAACTATGAATGCATAAATAAGAACAAATAATTTCCCTTTACAACTCCCTCCCACAACAGGAATGCGTCATGCTTCCGTCTAAGCTTTTTTAACACATCAGTGAAACAAGACTTCCTTCTTTACTGTCCCAAACACAGAGTTGAGACACAAAAAGTTCCCTGAATCACATCACCCACTCACAAACCTTTCTGTTATCCTTTTTGTCTGTCTTTCCACAGCTTTATCAAAAACCCAAACAGGATTCAGGTGGAGATGAGGGTCAGAAGTGACTCATTGCCAAGAGTCAGCGATCTGCGGCACACGTTCCCACAAGCACACATCTGATTTTATTTTTCAGATTAGAGTTGATGTAATGAGGAAGATGGGAAAGGTCAAAGAAGTCAGATGTACAGCTTGATGCTGAGAAAGACAGGGGCGTGATCTGCCAGATCATATGAAAAGCTCCTTTTGCATAAGACATTATAAATATTCACACATTTTTATACGGGCGTTGTCACAAAACAGTGATGCTTAGAGTTAAGTTTAACCTAAGAAACGTCTGCATTGTTTTCATCATCAGATATCTTCCTTTCAAAGCAGCTGCAGGTATCCGGGGTGAGAAGATTGTGGTCTAAGGTTGAATTGGTGTTTGATGTTCTGGTGTTTTAACTTTAGCTCCTTCAGTGCAATTTAGAGAGGCCAATTAACTTTATATGCAAGCGTTTGGGCTGTGGGAGGAAGTGTGCGTCCCCAGAGAGAACCCATGCATGCAGAGGCAGAACGTTTAAAATGTAGCAAAGAGTTGTGCCCAATGTGCAAACCCAGGACGTTCAAGGCAACAGTGCAAACAACTGCATCACTATCTCATACATGCTTGTTTTAAAAGACCACGCACTCACCTTAACCCTCCTGTACCCTAATTTCATACATATGCTTACACATTTGTTCCTTTCCCTTTTCTAATTAGCAACTTAAAACAACCCTATGGTATTCATGGACTTAAACCTTTGTAGTTAGGTGTTTACGTAAATCCTAAAGATGATCACTGAAATCCCATGTACAGTTGTATCTATTTTAACTACATTTTAACCACTATTTTAATTTATTTTGGGTCTTGACTTTAATAAAATATGTCAAAAATATAACCACCCAATCAAAACAAAACAGCTTTGAGTGACTGATAGATATTTATTTGGCTCACATAACCAAACCTTCTTTTTGTAGATTCATTAATCATCATTACATCTTCTGTTTTCAAACAGGTTTTCAACCCTTAAAAATGGGTTAATGTGTCCAATGTCTAATGGTCAGAATGCCAAAAAGTGGCAAAGAATAACCCATATTGGTAATTACTGAACACATTTATTTTGTTAAAAATATATATATATATATATTTTTTAGATTTAGTCTAAGTTCAAAGATAAACATAAACATATCTAATATAAAAGCCTTATTTTTCCATAAAAGGCTATAAATACAAGATGGCAAAATGTAATATAGTTACTTTATGACCAATTCATTGGTCTTTTGGTTAGCTTGTAATAAATACATAGCAGGTAAAAGGTTCATTTTGATTTATGTTAACTTAGAGTTATTATTATTATTTTTTTTGCTATTCTACCTGCTTCAACTGGCCAGCTGACTTTTATGATCTAGACAAATGTTACTTTTTGTTAAGTTGTCTGAGCAGCTTTCTAAAAATAATAACTTAGCTGGTCAAAACAATGATGTTTTTTATGACCTGTCAAATTTTGTTTGTTTGTATAAAAACAAAATAAATATGCAGCTAAGGTTGGCATTTTGCTGTAAAGGAAGTCCAAATCAATTTTAAATAAGATTTTTCTCATTAGTCTACTAGTTTTTCTGGTTACACCAGAACCTCTTTCTGATAGGCAGAACAGTGCCTCATGACTACTCCTCTCCCAGAAGCCCCTGCTGCAGGAACGCTGTTCAGTTTTCAAAGTCAGACAGAACCAAACTATCAACATTTATTGTCCATCAAAGGCGGTAGACATGACCCAGGCACAAGGCCTGAACAACCCTTTTTTGACTCGGGTTGTACGGTTTGTTTTGTTCTCTATGCTAAGCTGCCTAATCTTAAGTAAAACTCTACAGAGCTGCAAGAACGAGGAGCTTCTGGACATCCAAAATGCTAAAGATGACCTCCTGGTAAGCTAAGCAGCTGTTAGTTTGAATGAGGTTCTACCACCATGGGCAGGTGTGGAAAAGGAAGGTATTTTTAAATATCCCATCCCCTGGTAGTCTCATTGGTAGCTGATCATCCTGGCAGCTCCAAAACATTTGGCTTCCTTTGTTTTTTTTTTTGTCTTCACCCTTTTTTGTTTTCCTTCCTTAGCATAAAGTGGACAATAAAAATCCAAAATAAAGAAATGAAACATTCTTTGAATGTGTTAAATAGGTTTTTGAAAACATTTCAGTCTTTATACAGCTTGTAAGTGTTAACCCCCCGCCCTCATTTTCTGCAGTCCACTGATATTTTTATATATGTATATATGTTTATCTATATGTAGGATGTCTGCATCTCTCCCACTGTCCAAAAACATGACTGTTGAAAGAGCAGGTATAGATGGATGAACGTGCAATGGGAGCAAAGTGGAACCAAAGTCATATTTCTTGTTTGTGAGCACATTAAAGCTGATTCTAATTGTTATTCTAATATATTTTTGAAATATCTTATGTCCAACATATAAGTGAAATAAGTTGCCATGAACATCATTTTACCATCCTGATGTTTCCTGTTTCATCCTTTTAAAAAGGTTGAAGGAAGTCTGATCATTGATTTTGGTTTAGTTCCACATTTTGGCCTTCGAAGAATTATATTAAAGCCATTTTTATTTTCTGATGCATTTAAAAACAACAAATGTTGACCAAAGTGATTCACATCCGAGGCAGATAGGATAAATCACATTAAATGAGCGGCAAGTTGATAAATAAGGCAAAATATCATAAAACGGAAAAGTACAATATAGTACATAACCTTAATTTAGATCTCAAACTGAAACTAAAGCCAAGCAAAAGATAGCTGTCAGCCGAGGTTTAAAAGTCTGTGCAGTGCATATAGACAATGGTGAACCATTGAAAAGCTTAGAAGGCTACGGAAAAAGTTCATTTCCCTTTGTTTTTTACATTTTTATTGTGTGACGTTGAAGAGAAATTAGCTTGCTGACTGAGATGTCCTAGGTGGTGTGTGGATGTTAAGAAGTTTAGGTAGGTATTACAGTGTTTCATCATTTAAAGCTTTGAAATCTCATATTAAAACTTTTAAAATCAATCGAGAAGGGGACAGGAAGCCAGCAACAAGATAACAAGACCGACATTATGTGATCACACCAAATGCAAAGGATGCAGAAAAGTGATCTAGACCAACATAAACCTTCACAGCTGTCTATAGACGACACATGATAATAGCACTGAGAACTTATTCTCAGTGTTTAAGTGGATGATATGGCTTCACCCTGACCATGGAGCCGGTTCTTAACAGGTAAAAAAAACTGAATTTATGAAAGCGGTAATCTCTAAAATGAAGGAGCTGTTAAAAACAAACTTGTTACAGCAGAACAACAACAAGGAGCCAGAGAGAAGTGAGGCAACATTGTTCTTCAGAAGAGAAGATTTGCAATGAGATCATGTGACTTCTGTTTAGTGTCTTCTGTAACCCAACAAACTGGGCCACAGTTTTGACCAAATGCTATATTTAAAATACCCAACCTCTGTTCTCTCAGCGTAAATGCAGCATTTGGGTTGATGAAACAAGCCAGCAGTTTTCAGTGTTGCACAGATGGGTATTTTATTATTATTATTATTATTTTTTACAAAAACATGCTACATGTAAACGCTTGGATATTGCAGCTGATGACAGTGCAACATGTTAACAACAATTTTTTTCTTGTTTATTAAAAAAAAAGAATGCGATGGAATTACCCTTTTTCAACAGAAACCTTTTTTTTTAATTATTTTTCACCTTATTAACGCATTCAGTCCTTTTTAACCTCATCAGCTCCTAAACCCGTGCACATCAGAGGGAAAGCTGCACAGCTGCAAGGTGAAAGGAAACTTGATGTCGTCGTACCGCCCACTCAACAGTCACTTTGTTTGAGGAGATTTCAGGGGAAACACTGAGCTCACCTCCAGATTACATTCACTCCTGGAGGCATTACAAGCACTCTCTGTATTAAAAGGCTCTGAAAGTTTTAAGTGAAGCTGTCTTTGTGATCAGTGGACGCATGCAGACATGAAACCAGCAACCCTCAGCAGGGTCGTGCTGGTTTCCAGAAACAGCGTGGTGGGAATTAAGACGATTGCTGCCATTGACAGTAAAAGTTGCCTCTGTTTTCTATTCTGAGCTCTAGATGTTTATGTAGGGCTTGAGAAGGAGGGCGTGGTTTAGATGAGAAACTGTGTAACAGCTTCCCCAATTTTTGCTTTTTTTAACTTCAGTTTTTGACATCCTGCATAGTTGACCAAAGTGTTTTTTTTTTCTTTTCATCACACTTCCTCTCTCTTAATGATTTTTTTTTTTTGTATCCTCAAATGTCTGCTCTCCTCTCCTTTTTTTTCATTCTCACGGCTTAATCAAAATTTATTTTTTTGTTTAGGTAAAAACAGCCACAAATCTGTAAAGGATGAAGACCGGGGACTACCTGTTGAAATGTGCTCGGTTGGTTCCTCTCTGCAGTCACAGCTGCCACCAGAGGGTGGTGAGATAAAAATGGATTGCAAGCAATGCACATGTGTGTGTGCACTACACCCTGATGCACTTAAGTTTTTCCTCCGCGCTTTGCAAGGTGCACCCACACTTCATAAGTGGGTTAAGACTTTCAGACGTAGTCAGAGGTAGTTCTGCCTGCTCTTCTCACCACTTCAAATGTCACTGACAGATAGTTTGATTGGGCATACAGGAGGCTGCATGAAGTTGATGCACTTATTTTTAGCAGCTTTGTGCTGCTAAAAGGTTAGCTAATGACAATCTGTCACGGCTACCGGTAGTGTATTAAGTGGAACATCGTTTGATTTATCCAGATGAATAGTTATTTAAAATAAAGCATTTTATTGTTGTATTTTTGGTTGCAGATTCTTGCCTAAAAACTGCTGCAGTTTTGAAAGCTGCTGAAAGACAAACAAAAAAGCTAAACAACTATATTTACTGCTGAATAAATGTTTGGTAAAGATTTTAATCTTCCATTTTAAGGGGAAGAGGGATGCAAAACGCAGGTTTGGAAAAAGATGAGTCAAAGTTGAAAACAAAAAACATTCATAAAACTTTTTTTTAATGATCATTTGTTCAGTTGTTTGTTTAAGCGAATCACACAACAGCAATTATGTCCATTTAGGTGTTAAAATAGAAAGAGGACTTGCAGTGGTTCAAATTCAGCATCAGAATGGGGAGAAGGGGAAATTTAAGAGTCAAGGTGGCATGGTTGTTGGAGCAAGACGGGGCTAATTTGAGTATTTCAGAAACAGCTCATTTGCTGGGGTTTTTCATGCACAGCATTCTCGTGGGCTTATAGAGAACGGTCCAAAAAAAGAAAACAAATATTAAGTGGGCAGCAGTTGTGTGGAGGAAATGTCTTGTTGGTTTAAGACGTCAGAGGAAAATGGTCAGACTGGTTTGTGACGAAAGAGCCGTAACAATAGCTTGAATAACCACTGGCGGTTCTCTGCATAACTGGCTGAGTTATGCAGAGAACCGCCTAAATGGACACACGGCATGATGAACCTTGAAGTAAATAGAGAACAACTGCAGAAGATCACACTGGGTAGTTGCCTCCCTGTTCAGCTATGAAAAGGAAACACACAGGCTTCCCAGGATTGGATAGAAGCAGATTACAAAATTGTTTCTGGGACTGATGAGCCAGATTTTCAGCTGAAACGTTCGATGGTAGGGTCAGAATACAGTCTAAAAAACACAGATCATGTTTCCACAGTTCAGGCTGGAGGTAGTTGTATGATGATGAGGGAGGATTCTTTTTGGCACACTTTGGTCCCCTAATGATCAGTTAGGCATCAAAGAACACGCCTAACTGAGTATTGTTCCTGGTCATGTTCATCCTTTTATGACCACAGTGCACCCATATTTAGATGACTACTTCCACCTTGATAATGTACGTTGTCTCCAAGCTCAAATTGTCACAAACTGGTTTCTGCTATTATGTCAGCTCTCTGAGCTCAGATAGCCTCCAGAGTCGCCGGAGCTCAACTGAGGACCTTTGGGATGTGGTGGAACAGGAGATTGACATGATGGACTTGCAGCTGACAAATCTGCAGACACTGCACGATACGATCGTGTCAATATGAAGCAAAGTCTCAGAGGAATGTTCTCTGACACCTTTTTTGAATCTACAGTTGCAGCAAAAACAAATTGAATTGCCAGTAAAAATGCGGTTTCCTGACAAAACCAGCAGCTGTTAAACAAATGGTGTGAGAATAATTAATGTAGCGCAACACAATAAATATTACAAATGGTTTCCTCAAATTAAAGAGAAAATGTGGCTTTTCATAACTGCTGGAGTCCCAAAATCACTCCACCCCTTCATTACAAAAATCTTTCAGAAGAGTGCGATTTCACTGTTATGTGTGTTGAAAACATGATTCAGGGCCGGACAGCAGCTTCTGGCAGTGTTCCTGAGAAACCCTGGCCTACTCCTTATGAGGAAACAGCTCCAGCTTGTGTGCTGTAACCAGACTTTTTAAAATTTAGCTTAAATCAGGCTTCTATGATGACAAAGTCTTCAGAGGTGTCAAAAGTATTCACATTTATCACTCAAGTAGAAGTATAGATACTAGAGTTTAGAAATACTTCTGTTGAAGTAGAAGTATCAACTTCTCACTCAAGTAAAAGTAGAAAAGTACTGGCTTCAAAACTACTTAAAGTATTAAAGTAAAAGTAATTTAGGTAAAAACAAAATGCCACTAAGAACAAAATATTCAGGTCTTCAGAGACATATTATCAATAACCTTTTACTTATTATTATTGGAATGTACACTGCATGGCCAGAGAAAAAAGTTCACACACTCCAATATTTTGTTGGACCGCCTTTAGCTTTGATTACAGCCCGCATTCGCTGTAGCATTTTGTTGATAAGCTTCTGCAATGTCTCAAGATTTATTTCCACCCAGTGTTGCATTAATTTCTCACTAAGATCATGTATTGATAATGGTAGAGTCTTCTCCAGCACATCCCAAAGATTCTCAATGGCGTTAAGGTCTGGACTCTGTGGTGGCCGATCCATGCGTGACAATTATGTCTCATGTTACCAGAACCACTCTTTCACAATTCAAGCTTGATGAATCCTGACATTGTCGTCTGGGAATACGTCCATGCCATCAGGGAAGAAAAACTCCATTGATGGAATAACCTGGTCATTCAGTGCATTCAGGTAGTCAGCTGACCTCATTCGTTCAGCTTCATCCTGTTACTGAACCAGACCTGACCAACTGCAGCAGCCCCAGATCATAGCACTGTCCCCACAGGCTGGTACAGTAGGCACTAACCATGATGGATCCATCAGTTCACCTGCCACTCTTCTTACCCTGATGCCCCCATCACTCTGGAACGGTAAATCTGGACTCATCAGACCAGATGACCTTCTTCTGTTACTCCAGAGTCCAATCTTTATGCTCCCTAGCAAACTGAAGCCTTTTTCATGTTAGCCTCACTGATTAGGGGTTTTCTTAACGCTACACAGCTGATAAATCCCAATCCCTTGAGGTCCCTTCACATTGTGCGTGTGGAAATGGTCTTAGTTTCACTATTAAACATAGCCTGGAGTTCTACTATTGATTTTCTTTGATTATATTTCACCAAACGTTTAATCACAACCATTCAGGATTTGTTTCCGGCCACATTTTTTCTCAAAGACGATGGGTCCCCACTATCCTTCCACTCTTTAATAATGCGTTGGACAGTTCTTAACCCAATTTTGGTAGTTTCTGCAATCTCCTTAGATGTTTTCTCTGCTTGATGGATGCCAATGATTTGACCCTTCTGAAACAGACTGACATCTTTTCCACGACCACAGGATGTGTCGTTCGACATGGTTGTTTAAGGAATGAGAAGCCAGTCATTGCACCTGTTGGGGTTAAATAATTTATTGTCTGCTGAAACATAATCGCCCACGCAGTAATTATCCAATGAGAGGCTTGTACCTATTTACTTAGTTAAATCCAGGTAGGGACTTTTTTTGGCCAGGCAGTGTAAATGAACAAGTGTAGCTGCAGGAATTGACGAGGGCAACAGATGTAAGATAACACAACTTGACAAGAAAATGAGTGCATTGCCCTTTTATAACAAGTACCCTTGTATGGCTGTCTGTATATGGTAGCCAATGTTGTCAAAATGTATGATTAATCAAAGTGGTTAAGTTAAAAAATTAAAACAAAAAAAAGGAAACTAGTAATCCTACAAATGCCATGTTCTCCAATGGTCCATCCCATCCGAGGAAGTTGAGGAAGGCCTCAACGCCGCTGACCCGGGTTTCATTCCAGCCAGAGGCCCTTCGCTGCATGTCTTCCCCCACTCTTTCAAACCCCTTTTCCTAGCAGCCTACTTTGAACAAACAAAACACTAGCGCTACAAAAAAAGAAAAAAGAAAAAGGATATTAAAAAAAATGCTTTGTTCTTCTAAGTTTTGTTCTTCTTAAGTTTTTGTTTGGGCATTTGCCAAACAACTTGGTGCAGTACTGCCTCCAACCACAATCAAAATCACTCTGTTCGGGTAGCGCTATTTGTCTGAAAATTATTTTATTTTATTTTTGTGACGAGCCAGTAGAGAGACTTAGAGACTTAGACTTAGACAACTTTATTTGTCATTTTGTATGCACAGAGTGCGTACAGAACGAAATTCCGTTGCATACAGCTTGTAAATTGCAGTAAAAAATAAATTACAGTATAAGGTGCAGCACTGATTTAAAAGTAAAGCAATCGAAATGTAAACAATGCAGGACAAAGTCACAGTGTACAGGTGAGTATTTATTTTTTTTTAAAAGTAGGAAAACAAGCTGAAACAAAATAGAAGTAATGAGGCAATTTTAAAAATGTAAGGAGTAGAAAGTGCAGATAATTGCATGAAAATGTAAAGAGTAGAAGTAAAAAGTAGGGAAAAAAATAATTACTCCAGTAAAGTAAAAAGGTAACAAAATATTTGAACTTAGTTACTTGACAATGCTGAAAGTCTTGATGAACTATAAGATATGCTTTGGGATCACTGTCCTGTGTTTGAAGGTCCAATGAAATCCATGCTTCTGCTTAGTCACACAACACATTATTTTCTCTCTCAGGATTTCCTAGTACATTTATTTTAATCCCCCTTGGCCTCCATATTGTCCAAGGTTCCCAGTGCCAGAGGAAGAAAACCATCCCCACAGCATCACTGGGCCATCACCCTACTTTCCTGTGGCATAGTGTTGCTTTTCAAACAGTTGAGAAACAGGCCAGAAAATTTTAGTTTTGAAATAATCACACCGCAGGACTGAGCCACAAAACCTCCATGGCTTATCTGTATAGTTGTGAGCAAACTAGAGCTGATTGTTGTTGTGCTTTTGGGTTAATCCTGCTGCTGGTCATGTGCGATCAGTTGTGTTTTTACCCCTTTCCTTCTTAGAAATCTGTTGGCAGACTTTGATGTTTTTTTATATTTCTTCATGCCACATCCAGGCAGCTTTGCCACTCTCCCTACTTTGCTTGTAACTCCATCTCTAGGAACATTCAGGGACTGTTCTACATTATTGTTGTGCTTTTCTTTTTTGTGCAAGGCAATGATCTCTTCTTTTGATTTAGCCATTGGTTGCATCATGGTTGCCTGAGCCAACATCAGAGTTTTCTGACGAACGTTTTTTTTTTTTCAAGGGGTTGGAAAAAAAATGTTGGGCTGCAGTGACAGGTATGAAAGTAGAATATAGTGGCAAATTTGGATGAAATCCTTGTAATGTTAGTTTTCAGTAACTATTTACTGTTTATTGCCAACCTGAACAACTTGGAATTTTACCCAGAAATGTGATTTGCAGTCGTGGTTGAATAATTTTAGGTGCAACTCTACGTCTTGACGAATTAAAACAGTTCTAAAGGTGACAAGGGGGTCGAACCTGATACTAGTAAGGTTTAATATAGAGTCCATTTCAGCATATTTTAAAAAGAGCTGTTCTTTGTGTTAACATTCACAAAAGAAACCAACAACTGATGGCCTTACGATGGTGCTAAAATTTGCACATGACGCACATGGCTTCTGGGTCCAAAAATACACGGTCTCAAGTGAAACTAATCGCAACAGGACATCCTCAACAGAGCTTGCTTTACTTGAAGATCAAACACAAACTCCGGTGTGAGTTAAAAACACTTAACGAATAAAATGATTCGCTCAGGAAACCGTTTTGACTCGGCTTGTCTTCAGTTTTGCAGCTAGAAGAGTTAAATGGCAAGGAGACTTAAGAAGGACGGTGCGCAGTGTTTCAGATCATTTTCAGAACAAGCTATCTTACACTTCCCCTTTCTCCTTCCTGTCTGCTCTCTTTAGTTCACTCCGTCTTTGCGCACTGTGGCACTCTCAGCTTTCCTTTTTACATTCCCATGACTGGGTATACCACCCATGAAGCGATGCCTATCAAACTTTAGTGTTTTACTGTAATGCTGGTTCTTCAATCTGCACAGAGCATCAGCGGGCCTCATGTTGTGTTGATCAAGCCAACAAATTCAGCTTCCACCTTCTGAGTTTCACAACCCATCTGCATCTGCTGGTGGTGAGGCAACTAACAAACCACTGGAGGGCAGTGTGGCCTCACGTTGCACAACAGCTGTTCCTCATTTCACACATATCTCTCCTCTGACTTGTTTTTTTTTTTTTTTTTTTTGGTGGGGGGTGGAGGGGTGGTTAGCCAAGCAGCTGAATGCATTTCATACACACACAAACAATCTACACACACACACACGCTCAGTGTTGCGATTTGGACTCTTTTTGGTTCCTCTCTGCAGATGACTGACAGGTTCTTAACGAGAGCAGCCTCGAGCGTTTGCCCTCCAGGCCTGTACATCAACCATCAACATACAACGCACGCACTCACGCACATGCACACTCACTCCCATATTTATAGGTGCACACACACTCGTGATCCAAACACACACCGATCCACTCTGCCTTGTTTTTTTTTTTGGGGGGATTTTTTTTTTTTTTTTTGCAAACATTCTCCATCCCATCTCCCAGGCTTGATCACTTGGTCCATCGCTGAGGAAATGTTTGGCTGTCACTAGGAAACGATCAGGTGGCCTGGCATTGTTACGTTTCTATGAGGCAGCCTTAACCAACATGGAAAAAATGTCAACTACGCCATCCACAAAGGTTCAGTTCGAACAACACCAAACAATGCGACAAAGGCCGAGCTGAATCCATGTGGTCCACAGTGATGAGCTGGCATAGCCAGGGAGGTGAAGATGGAAACCCAGAGCAGCACATCCCCCCCCCCTTCCTCCCCCCCGTGATCCATCCCTCCTCTCACCTTTATTACCTCTCTTTTTTTCCAAACCGGGCAGAAAACCCAATTAAAATACTATGTGGATGGATACGATGAAGAAAGACATACCTCCTCTGTGACATTCCTTCTACCCCCCGTGAGGTGACAGATCTGGTGCATTGAAGAGGAGGAGAAGAATGGGCAGGCTCCCACCCTATACTGCTACCATTAAATGTTGATGTATAATATCAAAAAATTATGTACACCACGCGGGGTGCAAAAAAATGCGTAAAATAAAAATATGCTACTGATTCCTCTCACATACATACATACAAACTATTTGTTGGTGTGTTTGCTGTAGCAGAGATTCCCATACGCCAGGCAAATACCTGATCCAGCGGGAGGTGGAGGATGTATCTATTTTTTACATTTCACCTACAAACACACATACACACACACTAACAGATTCAGGTCTTCCATGTGCATCACTCCCCCTACCCCCCACTTTCTCCTTCTCTCCGCTCTTGTTTTTCTCTTGTGCTGACCCAACATCCGGTCCTCCCAGGAGATTCTGCTTTCTGCTACCAGACCGGGCCTGCACTGCATTGCACTGCACACACACACACACACACACACACACACACACACACACACACACACACACACACACACACACACACACACAGAAACTCTCCGCACTCCGACTGGCTTTTTCTCTCTGCGGAGATGTGAACTGCCTGTCAATCCAGCACCAGCTCAGTGCAGACCTCACTGTTTCCACATTGCAGGGGTCAGGGGTTCGAAATATTTGTGTGAACAGAAAAAAAAAACAAAAAAAACACACGGGGTCAAGGAGCTGCACAAGTGTGAGAACTCCTCTATTCAGGCCCATTAAATACGTTGCTGATATTTACCTGCATCTCAGTTTTTTTTTTAGTGTGTGTGTGTGTGTGTGTGTGTGTGTGTGTGTGTGTGCACATCCCCAGCAGCAGAAGGTTGGAAAACAATCAACTCCAATCACAAGGCAGCAACATTGCAGGTATAGAAACGTCTCCATTAGACACGTCTCTCCTGCGAAGATATCCTTAAGGGATTTTGAAAATTGCAACAAAGCTCACATCAGTGAGAAAGTACAGACAGGCACAAGTATCAACAGTCTCTCACACACACACACACACATATACAGATCTAGTTTTGGGGCTTTGAGTGGCCATTTAAAAATCTGCACGGCAGTTCACTGACCCAGCACTAACGAGGCGGTGATCCGGGCCTTTGAGGAGTAGCGCCTCTTATCTAGTGAACGCACAGAGCTGGCTATCTCCTGACCGGGTTTGACCACTGCTTAAACTGATTAGCCTGCTGTCCGCTCAAGTTACAGCCAGCAGGAATACAATGAGAAACATTTTCCGCATGGGAATTTTTAAACTGCGGGATGGGAGGTAGATTTTTTTTGAAGCGGAAACGCCAGCATCCAAGTTCCAGGCTCATATTCCGATGTATAAACAACAACACACTTTTCAGTCACTATCTGTCAAGCTAGATTCGATAAATGGTCAGCGGTTGAGAGATGGCAATGGCGGGCATGGGATGGCCTTAGTGTCAGGGACTGGGGATCCACTCGTTTAATGAGAATCTATGACCCGGACTGATAAAGGGCCTGACTGAGAGACTGTGACAAGGCCTAATGCTCACATGTATAAATGATGTGGGTTGTTGGCTGAAGGGGGGTGTAGGACATCTCTGTGGAAATTATCCTCCGAGAGCATGGGTGACATTTCAGACAAGAACCAATTTCGCTAAAATAAAAACAAAAAGAAACGGATAAACAAATGGAAACAAAAAGGACTAGAAAATAATGTTGTGCTACATAGTTATCTCTTGTTTTTTTTTGGTAAGAAACTGCTCACCCATGACACAACCAATATAGTATTTTTTTTTTATTCAATCCTTTTAAAGGTATCCTACAGGTGGTTAGCTTAACTTACTCAAAGAGGAGTAGCTTAGCTAGCCTACACAATTTTGTTTAGTTCGAACATCTTAGGTTTATGGTCATTTGGGGATGATATGAGTTTTACACGTGTTTATAATATCAGCGCTTATTTATTCTAAAAAAATAACTATGTCAGGGTCTTATTTTACACTGCAAAAACAGATGTAAAAATAAGTAAAATGTTCTTAATGTGTATTTTTGTCCTAGATTTGAGCAGTTAAATAAGATTTGCCAATGGAATGAGTATTTTGACCCCTAAAATAAGATAATTTGACATCCTGCACTTGAAATAAGATGATGGAGATGAATTGTTCCTATTTTAAGTAAAAGATCTTATTCCATTGGCAGATCATCTTATTTACTTGCTCAAATCAAGGACAAATACAGAAATTTTAAGAACATTTCACTTATTTTTAGTTCCGTTTTTGCAGTGTAGGGGTTGTATTTCTTCAGTTGGCTTAATAAATATCAGGACAGTTGGCCGATACATCCTGATCTCATCAAAAAGTTACAGGTTTCTCTTTTTGGGGTTGACCTGAGTGGATGTGAGTTGTGGTCATCTAATTTTAAGTAACGTAATTTATTCTGAAAATGCGTTCCAATGTTGTTTAGATTAGCTTAGCGTTACAAATAGCAGGGTGGCTTGAGATAATTACTTCAAAAATTTCAGATTTCTGTTTTTTCCAGGGTGATCTGAGTATCATATGTGTTCATCTTAGATGATGTCATGTAAATTATTCCCAAAATACAGAAACATAGTTTTATTTAAAGACCTAAGTGTGTTCAGTGGGTATTTTTTGCTCTAACCTTGCAAGCATGCTACATTCTCGCTGCATTTGTGCGTTCACAAACACACGAGAGTGCATCTTGTACCGCTCCTGCTTCAATTATTTGGACCGAACCAAAATGGGTCTGGCCAATCACTTTGCAGTATCATGGTTAAGGCAGGAGATACCAGCTGTGACAAAAAGCAAGAGCTGCCAAACCCACAACCAAACCAAAATAAACACGGCAGCGCAGGAGGACGCATGTGTAGCTGATGCTAGCAGATACATTTTATTTTGAATTTGCGACTGTCACAAATGTCCAAATTAGCGTGCCTTGCTTGTTGTGGCTTCTCATAGCACCTGCTGCTTATGAGACATCCATTTGATACCGTGATTGGCTAAAATCAACCTTTGGTTGGCGGACACTAGATGTTGCTTCACCCAATCAGCCCAGAAAGCTCTGATCAATGTCCCTCCTTTCCCTGAATGGATTTGATGGGAGCAGACCAGATTGATAATGTGCAGAACGTAGAGAGTCCAGATAGCCAGGTTAGTTTAACTCATCTTTGAGCTAAGTAGTGGTACATTCTTTCCAAATAGTTACTAACATGAAGAAAAAAACATGATGTTGATAGAAAAATAGTAGCCTTAAGGATTTATGAAATAGATAAACCAAAGGTTAATCTATTATATATAGGCTAATCAATGCATTTTAGACATTAAGGAATAATGAGATGAAAAACATTGAAAAACCACTATCTACGTCTTTGCTTTCCTTTCAGACCTGCAAAACACTGAAAGCAAATGTTTATATTTTTCAATGCTGCTCAAAATTTTAATAAAGTGGACAATTCTTCTTTTCTGTTCATTTGTGTTCTAAAAGGATGTAAGCTTATAGTTTGCTGGAAGAGTGATAGCCTATGCAATCTGATCTTTACGGTGGCCCTGAGGTGCAAAGCGCTACAACTTTAAGGAAAGCACTCCAACATTAATGAAAGCGCTACAACAATAAGGAAAGCACTCCAACTTTAAGGAAAGCACTCCAACATTAACAAAAATATTACAACATTAACAAAATCACTTCAACATTAACAAAAGCACTTCAACATTAACGAAAGCGCTACAACATTTAGGAAAGCGCTGCAACATTTAGGAAAGCGCTACAACATTAACAAACCAGAAGAGGTACGTCCCAGTGGGAGACCTAAGAAATCGCTGATTGGACTACAGCTCGTTTTTACTTTTGAACCGAAAGTTATTCTGGCTTTAATGTGTTTTTAAAATCTATGAATGTTCTCGGTTATCCAAACCGTAAGATGCAGTATAAAACGCCACTTAGTCTGTTTATAAGTTTCGCTTTTATTAATTATGCTTTTTTTTTTTTACTACGTGCGCTGTGTTTCTGTACCTCAACGCTCTGGTCTGCTCCTCTCCCCTCCCTCCCCTCGGACCCAGGGGCTTTTATCAGCGGCAGCCTTATCACTACGTTTAATGTCTTTCCACTCCTACCAATATGTCCTAATTAAAATCAATAGGAGAGTCCGTAGCTGTGTTTCATGCTATTTTCTTTTTAACGACACAGAACCAGTGGCGCTTCGGTGGGCGTGCTGCCTTGGCTTGAATTCAGGTGCGCAAAATTACGTTACAATTTAGGTGTGCACTTTTAAGGGTCATTTCAACAAGCTTGTAACATCGGAGCTTCAGTTCAGACCCAATATTCATTCTCTTCCCTCTAAAGGAGCCCTATACAGTCTTTATTTATGCTTTTCCCCCACTGTTATCCCTCGCGCGCAGCGCACCAGGGTAAAATAGAGCAGCTGCGGATCATGCGTAAAGACGCCCAACAACCCCCCCCCCCCCACACACACACATTTTGGTAGGAGTGGAGAGACATTAAACGTAGTGATAAGGCTGCCGCTGATAAAAGCCCCTGGGTCCGAGGGGAGGGAGGGGAGAGGAGCAGACCAGAGCGTTGAGGTACAGAAACACAGCGCACGTAGTAAAAAAAAAAAAGCATAATTAATAAAAGCGAAACTTATAAACAGACTAAGTGGCGTTTTAGACTGCATCTTACGGTTTGGATCACCGAGAACATTCATGGTTTTTAAAAACACAGTAAAGCCAGAATAACTTTCGTTTCAAAAGTAAAAACGAGCTGTAGTCCAATCAGCGATTTCTTAGGTCTCCCACTGGGACGTACCTCTTCCGGTTTGTTAATGTTGTAGCGCTTTCCTAAATGTTGCAGCGCTTTCGTTATTGTTGGAGTGCTTTCGTTAATGTTGTAGCGCTTTCCTAAATGTTGTAGCGCTTTCCTTATTGTTGTAGCGCTTTGCACCTCAGGGCCACCGTAGATCTTGTCTAAAAATTCATTGTGCTTTTAAGTGTGGTTGGATTTAGGAAGAGGATTTATTATGCAGGTGGTTATCTTAAATTAGCTCATAAGGCTGTTGCGTCAATTTAAAACGGTTGTTGTGGCAAGTCGAATTAGCAGAAATAAATTATGTAATTTGCACTTCTAATGGTTGCTACCATATTATACCAGAGACAATTGTATTAAAACAATTTCTATTTGTGCACAAATTCCTCTCGTACTTAAAAGCATGAAATGGAAAGAAATATATTAGTTACCTTTGTTACTGGAAACAACAGTTACCATTTTCCACAGCTTTTCCCTCTTGCCACTTAAAGGTGCTAGACCAGACTGTGATGGCCTCCCTGGATGGCAGCAGGCTCTTCAGCACGATGGAGACAAAGTGAATGAAACATTAGCTCTCTGAGCTAAGCTAGCAGTTCAGTACATTCTAATATTTTAATAAAAGCTAAAAAAAATAAAGTTTATTACTGTTGCTATATTTTAGAGTCACATAAACAGTAAAAGCAGTTTAATATATTCTAGAAAATATATCTAAGGCTCTAAAACCATTTCCAGAAAAATTATGCTGGCTTGAAAGAACACCAACTCTTAAGAGGTATAATAACAATAAGCCTACTCATCAGCAGTAAGCCTACTATAAAAATCTAAGCAAATGAATCTGATTAGCCCTGATTAAAAAGCTAAATCCCAATAAATGAACCATTTTCCATTTAAAACATTCCAGACCTTTACAAACCAAATTTGTGAGTTTTTAAGTCAATGCAGGGGGTTCACCTCGATGTCCTTGTGCAAATATTTACAGTGAATTTGCTTAAATACCTAAATACATCACAGACTTGTTATCAGTGTATCAACCCTCCAGACCACTCAGGTCATCTGGCTCCAGCCTAATCTGCAGAACCAGAACCAGAACTAAACAAGGAGAAGCAGCATTTAGTTCCTATGCTCCACTTATCTGGAACAAACTTACAGAAAACTGTAAAAGTGCAGAAATCCTGAGTTCCTTTAAATCGAGATTAAAAACACATTTGTTTAGGATTGTCTTCTACTGTTCTAGTTAAACTGTTTTACTGAAACATCATTAGTTCAACTTTGTAGTAGTGTTGCACCGATGCCATTTTTTGGCCCCGATACTGATACCCGATACCTGGCTGTGCAGTATTGGCCGATACCGATACCATCTGTTTGATATTTATGTGTGTGTGTATATATGAAGAACTGCTTACTACTTAGGGTAGTAGAACTTTTTATTGCCTACCTGGAATGGGTGACAATAGCTGAATAATCTTTTGGCTCTCAAAGGCCAAAATAGTGCAACATTCGTGAAATTATAACATGTATAATAGTAGTGCAACAGTAAGACGGTAAAATTATATTAATAATTGAAAAATCTCTTTTAAACCCTGAGTTTTAGCTCTCAAATGCCAAAATAGTGCAACTTTCATGAACTTATATAACATGTATAATACTAGTCGGGAGAGAGATGGCTGCGTTAGAGTGACATACAAACATCAAAATGGTATCGGTGCCCTATTTGTTGGTACTCGGCGATACCGATACCACCATTTTAGTGCTGGATCGGGGCCCCGTCCCATACTGGTATCGGTATCGGTGCAACGCTACTTTGTAGTCAAACTGTTTTTAATGTTTGCTTTTAGTTTCTATTCTCCCATGTTCTATTTTGTTTCTACATTTTATTCTTACTTGCTTTTATTCTGTTTTATTATCCTATACTTTAATCATGTAAAGCACTGTGCATTGTCTTTGTACTGAAATGTGCTTTACAAATAAATTTGCCTTGCCTTGCCCAAAGCTCCATATAAAAGTCACAAAATGTACAATTTACTTTGAGAGAAAGATTTATGTAGGAAAACTATGGCAATAATGATTTCAAATTTCAAATGTAATACTTCATTTAGTTTAACAAGAAGTTGTTATCATGGTGTCTATAATATTATTTGTACATATATAATCGTGCATACAAAGTTGAGGAAAGACCTGTTGCTAGAAGAATCTGGTTTAGCATGAAGTAGTGAGACATGTCTAAAATTAAAAGGATTCTTCCCAACTCTAATTTCTGTTTTACTTGTTTTTGCCTGAAAAATACTGAAAGCAAAAATGTAACTTTTCCATCTAGCTCAAGAGCAGGTATAATGAGGATAAATGTAGCTAATTGGGTGTTGAATGTATTTTAAGATGAAAAAAAATACATGTTGATGATCGTAATTTTCTTATTTAGTTGTTTTTTTTCCACCTTGAAATTATGATTGTTTCATAGGGAGCTAGCTTCAAGCTGTGTAAATGAAGTCCTACATGCCTAATAAAATTTTTTGCTTTGTGAAAATTGAAAAGCCATTGGATCTCCCAAGTGTGGTAATTGTTCAAAGATCCACAAATATTAAGAAACCATCCAAACAGCACACAAGTGCTTGCAGAACTGCACTCACACACACACACAGCCTTTGTTATGTTGAGAGCATTTGTCTCTGTACGGCAGAGAAGGGTTAAATCCGATTGAGTCGATATCACTGGAGAATAGCACATGCGGTGTGCAGTCTGAGTGTGTGCACAGGTTGTGTACATGTGTGTGTTTGTGCGTGAGCAACATGGAGCCTGGGGACTTCCTCCCTCTCCGTCTGCAGCCCTCAGTTGAAATAGAATTGAATAGTCTGAATTCTCGATGGTAAATGTTCACAAAGTCAATACGAACTGTTAAGTCTTCCCTGCATTGGGGTTAGGGGCATTACCATTTCTGAGACTTCGTGAAAACACACACACACACTCACACTCATACACACACACATAGCGAAGGCATGCTCGCCAGACACCCCATGAGATGCTAAAATATTTTTGAGTCCTTTGCAAAATGCTCACTGTACATCCTGCTTAAAAATTCTGTTTTAGCGTAACACCCTCATTGAACGCTTGTTTCCAGTTTTGTTCGCTAATCTCAGAACAATGATGATTTTAAAGTGACATCAGTGCCTGAGGGACAGCGGTTATTACTGATGTGACTTTGCATCAAACCCTACGACTCAACAACCGTCAAGAGCGAAGAGGCAGATGGGAATCGTATAATTTGTATATTGGCCTTGTGAAAATTTTGGTTGTTCTGGTTTTGCAAATTTAACATTTTAACAAATCAACATTTTAACCAAACAAATAAAAAACAAAAAATTTGTTATAACAATTTGCTAATAGAATATTCAAAATAAACCGCACCCCAGTGCCATCCAAATAAAGTATCATCATTTATCATATCTTATTGGGTTTTTTGAGTTATGGAATAGAGAAGTTATCTAAAAAGTGCGTAATAATCAGTAATCACTATCTGATTTATTAAATATTTGAATACCTCTAGGAAAAAATATCAGCTGTATCCGAAAGTTCAAGTCCCTCTGTGCTGTAACGGTTTAAGTCTTTGGCTTTAATTTAACAAACTCTGCCGTGTCTGTTTGCAGGTTGTACTGACTTGCTGTGGCAGCCTCTGGATACGGGAGCGGCTGAAAGGACTTTCTCTCACTCTCTCTCAACAGAAAAATGAAGACGGAATAAATTTGAGCTTTGACCTGAAGCAACAGAGCTTGTTATAATTGTTAACCTTACCTTTTACCTTCTCTTATCTGTTTGGCAGAAATATGGTAATTTCTTCATTTTAAAAAACAGTGTTGTGTTGCCTAACCTACAGTAAGTTCAAATCATTGTTTAATAACGCGCCGCTTCACAACAAATGTCATCTCCATGCTCTTTACAAGAGAATTCATTTCCTATTCTATAAAATCCAATAAAGAAATCACCCCCCCTCCAAAAAAAAAGGAAAAAATCTGAAAAGTGCGGCATACTTAAAGTCTGACTCAATACTTCATAGCGTCTCCTTTCTCCATCTGCAAGTCTTTTGGAATACATCTCCATCGGTTTTGCACATCTAGAGGAAGAAACTCAGCGAGAAAGACAGGAGAACGTCTGCAAACATCCATTTCCAATCCACAGATTGTCAAGGTCTCAACTTCATCCGTCCATCTTCCTGTCCCCGCTGACCAGCTTTCATGTCCTGCTGGAGAAAAGGCTCTTCCTGTATGTGTTCGGGGTGATGTGCAGCGTTAGCTTTCCTTCACACACAGATTTTAGCATGTAGGCAGGAAAGTTTAACGTTGGTGTCATCTGGACAGAGCGCCATCTTTCATTTGTTTGTGGTGTCCCGTACATGGCTTGTGGCATATTGCAGACAGGACCTCTTATGCCTGTCTTTCATCAATGGCGTTCATATTTTCACTCTTCAATAATGTCTAGATCTACGGAGAGCATGACTTAAAGTTGTCTCCTCCAATAACTCTATTTACTGATTAGGTAACTTATGAAAGCAATTGGTCTCAAAGTATTTTATTTGGGCAATCAGAGTAGAGATAGTATTGAAAAACTGTGCATGCCAGTAATTTAATATTTTTATTTGTAAAGCATGTTGAAAACCTACATAGTTTTCCTTCCACTTCTCAGTTATGCACTACTTTGTGAAAGAGATCAAAGGGCATAAAATCCTTTTATTGGGTGCTGTAGGATTGTAAAAGTATTCTTCTTTGTGTGTTGGAGACAGTGTCGACACAGTTTTGAACAATAATCTGAGTCGGTTACATTAAATAGTAAGCTCTTGTAAAGTGTTGTTCCATTTTATACAAAAGCATCAAGGTTATTTGATTATTTTTAAAGCACTCCTGTGTGATTCTGGTTGCTACATTTTTTTTTTACATCTTCTTATCTGCTGAAGTTTCTGCCAAGTTCAGCGGCTGCAGCGTTTGGGGCTCCCTGCGAGCCTTCAGGATGTCTCCAGCTGCTTTTTGGCTCAGGTCGCATGCAGGTCACTACCATGTGCGGCAGCGCTCACACCGAGCCTCCGTGTAGAACCCGCGCTAAGTTGGTTAGGGGAAAATCGCAACGCGGTTTGGTGGCGAGCTTTTCCGAGTGCTGCAGCCTCTAATATGTCCTGCCGGTCATTAACGACGGGCCAGCGTGGACCTTTTACTGCGCCGCAGCGTCTCATTGGAAGAGCGAGCCATAAAACCCCAGGCCCTGTCACTCAGTGTCATTTAAACCGGGACTGATTGGAACTTTCTCTGGCCTTTGCTTTGCCTCCTTCCTCCCCGCTTGCGTTCTTTCCTGGCCGGTTCATGAATAATGAATGAGGCTATATGCAGGCTGGAGCTCAGATATTAATGGAGCTGAAAAACAGAAGGAGAACCATCCTTTGTGCTGCCAGCCATTTCCTTTTCACGGCACTGAAGCTGCCCCTGCCCGGTTTCCCTCTTTTTCCTATCTGGCCTTTTCCCTCCTGCTTTTCTTCCCCTCCTTCCTTCTAAGACGAAGCTCAGTTTCTGTCTCTTTCCAGCCCGGAGTTATTCTCTTCCCTTCTGGTTGTCACTGTGCGGGCCAAAGTGTGGTCAGGGGCTGTGAAATAAGAATTTGCAAGCATGAATTACACGAAAAAGGCCAGACGTAACCGGAGGACAGAAATGAGAAATAAAAAAAAAAGTTGACTCGCTGTATTAGCAGGGTGCCTATTGTCTGTTCCCGCGTTTCTGCTTCGTTCAAGGGCATGGCACCGAGTTTACCTCTTTGTCTGCCCTCATCCTGTCTCTCCTCCAGCCCTTCCGATCCGTCCGCTCTGGCCAGAGAAGCCCCCGGCCAAACTGTGGAAGTCAAGGACGAAAGGTACGGCGGTGTTAGGTGGAGGGTGGCTGAGTGAACTCTGCCCTCAGCACGCAGTCTTATTCAGCGCCACTGCATGGTTGCATGATTTTAAAACATTTCCTTCAGAGAATGAACAATCATATAACTTTAAGTTTACATTGCGGGGGGGAAAAGCTCAGCTGTCAGTGAGACCAGCAAAGGTTTTCTGAAACCATGTGGCCATAGAGAGGCTGGCAGTGTCTGAAGTCTGGCAGAGCCAAGGCCCATCCTTGGATGACTTGCCCAACAAGGCTAGAGGGCGCTGATAACGGGCACAGCCTTATAACCCTTCATCTGTGCCAAAATGTCTCTGCACACTCACATCCGCACCTTATAAGGTCAGATGGGCAGGGAGTGACTTCTCTCTCCTGGTCCAGAAAGCTGTGAATTGGCGGCTGGTGGAGGGTCGGTGTAAGCAGGCCAGATCCCACCACCACTAAATCTCTGACCCAGAGCAACTCCAGGACCAACTGTCCTCCCCGATGACCTGTTTATCTCAGCGGCGAGAATTATAGCGCTAATAAAGTCAACGCCGTTCTAATAATTTAAGGATTTCAGACGATGCATTTTACATTTTGCATATCTGAGATGTGAAGTCATGATTCTACCACAAACATCAATGTCTTTTATTGGGATTTTGTATGAAGGATCAACCCAAAATAGTATATAATTGGGAAGAAAAAGAAAAATATATATATATATATACAAAGGATTTTGAATCCTTTTTTGTGTTTTTACAAATAAAAATCTGAAAAGTGTGGCATGCATATGTATTCGGCCCCCTTTACTCTGACACCCCTTAATAAATCCCGGTCAATATTGACAGAATATTGTGCTTACCTCTCTTCAGTTCTTCATTTATAGCATGAAGCTTATTTCCGCTTCAGAATTACGCATCACTTTGTATTATGGTCTACCTCATAAAATCTCAATAAAACACTGCAGACTTTATGGTGGTGGGGTAAGAAAATGTTAAAAAAGTTTAAGAAATGTAACAGTTTTGCCAAGAGCTGTAACACCATCAACACCTCCATGTGGTTTCACAAATGTAACTCCTCTGGATACTCGGCTGAGGTAGAAAAACAAACAACCTTCAAAAGCAGGAGATGGGATAATACACAGCGAGGGATCGCTCTGTTTGAAACAGTGGTCAGCGCTGTCCGTCACCCTGTTAACATTTCATCTCTATATTCATTTATTCTCTCAAGCATTGCTATTTCTGTGCACACACGCGCTTCAATTTGAACTTTGCACAACTTGTTAATAGGACTTGCAAGTTGGCAGCGCTGTTTTGCCGTCCGCATACTCCAAAGACTCATATAAAATATATTTCCACAGCGAGGGAAGGTTTTGATCTTGGAAGTGAAACAGAGTGTCAGTGAAATCGCGTTGAAAAGGCATGCGGTTCAAAAAGTTTAAAATCTAACTTTTTTTTGTGTGTGTGTTTGCTTGGGTGAGAGCGTTTCAGCTAATTACGCACAAATCCCTCACGCTCACAGTTCCAATCCACCGGTACTGCTGTCTCAGCAGAGGACAAAGAAAAACAAAGGAGACTGACAAACAAACAGTGAGTGAAAAAAAAAGAAGATATAAAAGAGTGGAAGCTTTTCCTTTCCATATAGCAGCAGAGCTGAGGCGACGGCGGCGTTTAATCAGTTGGTTTTTGCAGCGCCGTCAGCGCGAGCAGCCTCGGTGGTGCAGCCCTCTGATCAGTGCTGGGAGATGAGCTCCCCGCTGAGCTGCTGCCGCCCCTGAACCACAGGTCAGTCCTTGGTGAGTAGGTTTCATTCTGCTGTCGCCTTCTTAGTGCCATCTCCTTCTCTCATTAAGATATAGTGTGTGTCTGAGTGTGCATTTGCACACGCATGTGGGGCTTGTGTTGCGGTGCGCGCGGAATAACTGCACCCCAGGAGTAGCCTAAAGGGGATGTGGATTCCCGGCCTCCGCTGAGATGCAGCAGCACAACCAGGATTTCTACCAGTGGGGGGCTTTCTGTGGGTGTGTGTGCAATCCGCATCAAGTGACTCGGTGCCTCAGGGTCAGACACACACACATGCAGGGAAGGAGCTGGTGCTGCAGCAGGGTAAACAAGAGCAGCCTGTTAGATCTTATCAGCCTCATCACACGCTTTATTATGCTGATTTGGGAGTATACTGTAAACTAATCAGGAACCCAGGAGTCACGGGGGGACACTCGGCTTAAAGGTTAGGCGCGCAGAGAGAAGAAAACTTGCTCTGCATCTAAACTCCGAACTTTTCATCTTCTTCTTCTTTCAGTTTTTTTCTGTTTCTATTTGCTCACAAAGCTTCATTGCAACAAAACGATGCTAGTTTGTAGCAGAAAGGTTGTAACCTTTCACCCCCGGATTTGAAAGGTCCAAATCATGTCTGCCTTGGTTCATTTCAGAGGTGTGCGGTGATTGACTGGCTCCGGAGAGCCTGCTGCGGCCTGGGGATTTTGAACTGAAGTCAGGACTCTGCCTGCCTGTCGCTGTATGCTAATGTTGGCCTTTAAACAAATTCACAAAACACACTTCAAGCCTCATGTTTGTTCACTTTGCATAAATGCATATGATTCTTATTCTGCGCTCAACATCTACTCTGACTTACACAACAACACGACACCGCAGTGTTAAAAAGTTCACAATGTCTATTAATTTTGAGGCATCCGAATAACACCTTTGTGTTTATTAGTTTCGCTCTGTGTGAAAATTATAAATCACCCTTCCATTTTTTGCTTTGTTAACTTTCTGGAAAAAATAGTTGGTGACTTTTTTTGGCGCAATTTCTCACAGTTCAACCTTTTCTGCTCAATTTGGCTTCCTGTCCGTCCATGTTCTCGTCTCTGCAACGTTTAACAAGCAGTCTGAAGGAACACACTCGCAAAAAAAAAAAAAATGCGGCACATTAGCAAGCCAGAAACCAATAAGCAAACGAGCTGGTTGACTGGTGAGAAAACGCTGTTGAAAAGCGGGAGAGTTACCCTTTTTTCTGGTCTCCGAGACAGAGCATAAACAAGAGCAGTAATTAAGAGTTTTGTGGAAGTGCAGGGATGGCATGGGACACAAAAGCAGCCTCTGGCAGATCTGTCATCAGCATCAGCAGCAGTGTGCATTTAAAAATATACTGAGCTCATCTGCAGCTGTGCCGAATATATTCAGTTAGACTCATAAAGAAAAGTGCAGGAAATAAAGAGCAGATTGAAACTGAATTTGACCAAATTTAGGAATTTATAAGCATTTGTAATACGTTTTAATTTTTAGAGGTTTCGAAAAGTGTTCCTGGTTGAGGAATTAACAAATAAATCTCAAATTTCATCACCTTCTCCTGCCGCCGCAGATCCTCTAAGCTGAAACGAAGCGTGTCGTTTGCTGCAACAAACTCCATTTGTTCCCCAACGTTTCAGCCCCAATGCTCTGACCCTTAAAACATCAGCTGCAGCAACCTGTGACCCCAGCTATCAGCTGAATATCCTACCAAGATCATTTTACTGGGATATGATAAGAGTGCAAACAGCATCCAGCATAAAGTTGAGCTGTTTGCATAGATTAGCTTTACAGTAATGATTTCTCTTATTTAGTTTCTCTCAGGAACTTACTCTAATATCTGACACCAGCTTTTGGGAACCACTGATCGGCACAAATCTCACAACTGCGATCCATATAAAGGTTCTCATTCCGGCACTAAAGGTGTCTGAATACTTTCTGAAGTTACAGCATTAAAAAACATCCTGCTGGCCGAAGAAAAATGTGCAAACTTATTTAATAAAAGCTGTGAAACAGGTCATTGATATTTGGCATATGGCTTCCAGCTTTCGATTTCAAAGAAAACCAGACAAAAAATTCTGCCACAAATTTTCATTTTATTCAACTCTCTACATTTACACTGCTTCATACTCATATTTTAACTTTTTTTAGTGCAGTCCTTCCTTTCCAGTGCAATGTTTTGCACTAAAAACACAAAGTGATCTCTGCAGAGTAAACCCTGTTGTTTTCCATGATGAAAACAGACATCCATGACACCCACAGCATAGACCTCAATGTATTTTACAGGAATATATAAAGGCCGTCCCTGAGAATCTGTGCTTGAACTGCCCCTGTTCACAGGTTCAGAAAGCTGTAGTATTTCTTACTGCCACCTGGGGGCACTATGAAGAGTATATTGAGCAAGGTAGGCCTTTTTCTAAAGCCTAAAAACAGACAAAGCCAGATTGGAGAGAAAAAAAGGCTTTGTTGCAACAGATAACACAAGAGTAAGAAAGATAAATAAATAAGATTATACAGTGCAGCTGTTATTCCTGCTTTTCATCAGTGCTGATCTCTCTTTATTTGTTTGTAAACCCTCTTTGCGAAGAAATCAGCTCAATCTGCAGGTTAGATAATAGCTGAATATATACTTTACCTATCATATTATACATCCCTAAGCTTTTCCTCATTTTTACTAAACTACAAACAGGCAATAATCAGAGAAGCAGCCAAGTTTCAGCTGCTGTGGAGATTCACTATGCAGTTGGGAGAATCTGTTGGGACTTCTTGAAATAATTGTTTTAAAAAAAAAGCCATGGTAAGTCCTATTTACAGTTTACCACATGCCATGTGGAGGACGCAGCAAATACAGGTCAAATAAGTCCAAAATATAATAATTTGGCCTTTATGCAATAACTGTGTGTGGCAAACATTGCACCAAACTCTGAACAACCAACACCATAGTGAAGCATAGCGGTGGCAGCATCAGGCTGCTGGGATGCTTTCCTTCAGCCGGCACGGCGAATTAAACTTTTTGGCTTTTATGCAGAATGCATTGTGAAAAGGAGAAAAACTAAGAGTGCAGTTCTCCCTGAACACCCAAACCCCACGGTGACACATGGTGGCAGCAGCGTCATGCTGTGGGGGACACTTGGTCAGAGTGAATAGGAAGACGTGGGGAACTAAAGACAGGCTAAACCTAGAATGAAACCCGTTAGAGGACTTGAACTGCAAATATCCTACACTGCGAGGTGAAAACATTGGAGAGCAGATTTATGAAATAAATTAATCCTTTACACCTTTAGTATGTCTCTTGGGAGGCTAAACCTCTGCAGAGCTCAAAGTCGAACAGGGTTTTCTTTTATCAAAGTTGTTATTTCTTTAATGCAAAGGCAAGGCAAATTTATTTATATAGCACAATTCAGTACAGAGACAATGCAAAGGGCTTTACATGATTAAAATATAGGAAAATAAAACAGAATAAAAGCAAGTAGGGATAGACCGTAGAAACAAAAAAGAACATTAAAACAGTTTAACTAGAACAGTCGAAGGCAATTTGGGAAAATGTATTTTAATCTTGATTTAAAAGAACTCAGGCTTTCCGCACTTTTACAGTTTTCTGGAAGTTTGTTCCAGATAAGCGGAGCATAGGAACTAAATGCTGCTTCTCCGTGTTTAGTTCTGGTTCTGGATATGCAGAGCAGGCTGGAGCCAGAAGACCAAAGACTCAGGATTTTACAAGGAGACCTCTTTAAGTTCTAAGGCCTATAACCTGGAAAGATTTAACAGATTTTAATTACCTGATTAACTGTAAAATATGTGCTTTTCTGTTGAAATATTTGAAAATTTTCAGTAAATTTAAGACAAAAGTTTTTATTAAAGAATGTGTTTGTTGATGGGTCAAAAGACTAAAACGAGAGTGGGATGTTTAAGTTTTTAGTTTAAACATTTTATGGACAGTTTTTTCCCCTATTTTTTCTACATGAGACCCCCAATATAGCTGATAATAGTAAAATTTCAATCACTGGCTAACAGACTGGTGCATTGCTACTTCATTTGTTTCTTAATTGTTGACTTGAATGTTCTTCAGAATAGAAACGCGTGTATCCTGCCGACCCGCACTACAGGCTATGTTTCCCTGTTACTTTTGTGACATTAAAATGCAGAAGAGTTGCACGTTAAAAGCTTGTAAATGAAAACATCCAGTGGGGATTTCATCAGTAAGTGTGTTCATGTCTCTACATATTGCGTGCCTCCTCGGTACAGTAAGGTACTCGTGTGGCCAGATGGAGAGAGAGAGAGCATCAGCTGTAATCTGCACCTGCACACGATGGAGCACCTTGATATAATAAGCTGTCTTCAGCGTGCCGGCGCGGGCTGTCATCAGGAGATTGTGTCTTGGTTTAAAGCGAGCGGATCCTCGGCCCCCCTCCTCTGACATGGGAGGCTCCGGCGGGGCTGTCTGTCGTTTAGGACTCGTAAACAAGGTGCATGTTGAGAGTCGGAGGGGTCCTGCTGCTTTGGTGTCTCCTGTCTGCTGTCAGAGAACAAGCGACGCAGAGGAGCAGCGGAGAGGAGAAGAGACGAGGACAAGGCGAGGAAAGATGGAAGAGCACGAGACAAGACAGAGGCAGGCGTGTGAGGAAGAAGGAACGCCGCAGGGAGGGAGAACATGGGAGACAAAACTGGAGAGGAGGGAAGAGACGGGAAGAAAGACAGAGGAGGACAAATGGAGAACAGTAGAGAGCATAATGACAAGTGAAACGTCTGAGCGGAGCAAAAATAACCAAAATGTTACATTTTCAGTAAAATGACAAAGACATGATGGAAGCGTGAAGAGTGAAAGTACTTTTTCTTTTTATGATTGGTTTATGATTTATGATTAAAATCTTGGTAAATGTCCCCAAGGTGAAAACAAAACATGGCGGGCCTGGAGAGATGGATCTCCAGAAGACTGGAGAGGAGGAGGAGGGAGGAACAGGAGTTAAAACAAAATGAGTGCAGAGGCGAGAAGAGAGGACAGAATAAAAGAGAAGAATGAAGGACAATGAAAGAGACAAGAAGAGAGTTGATGCAATGGATAAAACATTTCTGACAATTTCTATTACTTGGTAGACCTGTAGGTCAGCACTATGAATTGTTTTACTGAAATTTGCTATAGAAGTAAACTTCCCTTGCCTTGTAGAATAGATACACTTAAACACAGACTAAAAAATCTGAAAAAGCAACAATTATTATCATTATTATTATTATTACTACCCAATCTAAAGAAAGTCAAGAACAGACAAGAAACAAAGTCGTTAATATCTTTCCTGTCTGGGAAGAGTTTCAAAGTATTTTATAAAGCTTTGGGACTCCAAATAAATGGAGATAGTATGGAACAGCGGTAAACCTACTGGTCAACACAAATGTATCTAGTAGTTTCCAAAATAACCTAGAAGATCATCTTAAGCATTGCAGGCCCCAGTTGTCTCAGTTCAGGTCAGCGTTCACAATTGAGCAGAAGGAAAGAGATACTGGGTAAAATGGCTTCTATGGTAGAGATCCAAGGCTGACTGAAGATAACACAAACACTCATCTCTCAACTTGTCAATAACAACCTGATGATACCCAAGACATTTGGGAAAATATTGTGTGGAATGAGGCAGAAGTGAGGCAAAGAAAATCAGCTGGGAGAGTCTTATCAGTGAATTTAAGATCAGGTCCACTTGAGTCAGGCAGCAGGACAATAATCCCGAGTCCAGCATCAAGTCCACTTTTGAATTGCTAAAAAAAATATTAGAAACATAAAAGAAATAGGAACATTTTGGAGCGGTCTAGTCAAAGTCCAGACCGAAATTCAATGGTGATGCAATGCCATGAGCTTCAAGCTGAATGAATTCTGCAGAGAAGAATTGGACAACATTTCTCCACAGTGATGCAAAAGACTCATTCTCAGTTATTGCAAATAACAGATGGGAGCAACAGCTGATTATTTGAATCAATCAATCAATCAATCAATCAATCTGGAACAAGTTACCCCCGGATATTCTCACTGTTGCAGATATCGCTCTTTTTAGGTCCAAACTCAAGACATATCTGTTCAGGCTGACTTTTAATACGTAGCAGTGGTGACACAATTTCATTCTTTTGTTTCTTTGTAACCTTTTTGACTTTATTGTTTTCTATGTTCTCTCTTTCTATTGTATGTTGTGATTTTACTCATTTTGTTAAGCACTTTGGACACCTGCTGGTTATTATAAAGTGCTATATAAATACATTTTGATTGATTGATTGATTGATTGATTGATTGAGTTATCTGGTTTAGGGGCTTTATCTTAATCAATGAAATAATCATGTTTAAAACTATGTTTTGTATTTTTCCAAGGTTGTATTTATCTAATATAAACTGTGTTTGACAATGTAAAACATTTAAATATGCAGCCCTCCCAAAACAAAAAAGCCAAAATAGAAGAAATCTGTTATCCACAGCCGCAGAGATTTGCAGTGGATATAAAAACAGAATTATTTAAATGTGCAAACCTAATCATTTTGAATTATATTGATATAATTAATTTAGCTTATTTCTCTCCCTGTTCCTGTTTAGTCTTGTCAGCTATTCACAGATATATACATAAACTCTGATGTTTTTAATGCACCTGCTTTGAATAAAGTTTTCAATTAAATATTGTTGATGAGGCCACACAGTCTCCAAATTAAATGTGTCCCAAGTTTTGCCCCAATGTTTGGTAAAAACTATCAGTGCTTCTGTCCAACCAGCATCAATTTGGGTTGAACGCATAACCCGGCGGTTCTTACATAGATTTCCCCCAATGATGGATAAAAAAGACTACTGCAGTATCAAAGATTTAAGGTTACAAAACGAGAATCAAAAGACAAAAAGAGAGCAAGGAACAAATAGCTAAGAAAAGAAAGAGATTAAAAAGACAAGATCACAAACTTCTGAAAACAGGACAGGAAAGATCAAAGGGACCCAAAAGGACAGGATTAAAAGAACAAGAAGAAATAAATCTGAGGACGAAGGGACTAGAGACAAAACATTAAATCCAAAAGATGAAAGAACAAAATTAGGAGGGAAAAAGACTGCAAAAAGATAAAAAGACAGAGACAGACAGAAGACAAAAATCTGTCTTACACAGAGCAGAAGAAGGGCCAGAAAAAAAAGCTCAACTAATGGGAGATAAAAAGATAAATTAAGAAAGAAAAAAAAAAACTAACGGAAGAGGGCGATCTGAAGAGACAAGGACACGATGGAGAAAGGTCAGAAACAGCAAACCAGAATGAAAATCAGGACAGGATGAGGAAAAAAAAAAACTAAAGAGACAGAAAAGAAGAAAAGCAACAAAAGAAGACACGATCATTCACCAAAAAAACAAACAAATCAGAGCCAACATGAGAAAGTGAGTCGGAGGCAGTGTCCACTCCGTCCTGCGATGACCCTTTATCTGACAGCACCACCCGGCTCTACATCAGCTCTGTGTGATTCCTCCCCAAAAAAAACGCCGCGCCTTTTGTTGTTTGTGTGCGCCCATGTATGCGTGCAGAAAAACATTTCGGCTCGCCCGCAAACACACACTGACATCCAGACACGGCGCTCACCTGGAGGTGGTGGGTGGGAGTGGGAGGATGGGGTCTGTGTTTAGCTGTGGGCCCTGCAGACAGGGCGATCAAAGGCTCCTCAGTCTTTGTCTGCTAACGTTGAATAGACAATAGTAAAGAGGGCTCGCTTTGATTCCAGCTCACTTTTATTGATCACAGAAGAGCAGGGATTGAAATATGAGAGACAGCCCTGAACTGGATTCTTCTTTAGCTATTGATTATATCCAGAACAGACGGCATTTCACGATGATCCAAGTTTTTATTTTATCCTTCTTTTTTTGAACCATGAAAAAGTGTGTCTGGCTCCTTGCCTGTCTATCTGTGTAGCTCTTAGCGCTCACTACCTTTATTTTATCAGACAAAGCCTTGTCTTAAGTCTCATTTTCTAACTGCTTCTTAAAGTTGACATCCCAAACTTATTTAGGATGTGCTGACAGAAACTCCCCCTCCCCCCTGCACTCTTCCCTTTTAAGAATCCTTTCAATGGATCTGACTTTAAGGGGCACATTTTGCTTCCATGCCCTGAGAGGTGGTGCACCTGGCGGGGTTCAAAAGCGAGGAACCTGGTTGCAGGAGGTGGAAAGGAGTCCGTGGGAACATGGAGACGCTGCATGGCATCAGGCCCATGGAGAGGGAAACCTCCATGGGACTGATGCGTGTTCAGCTGTGTTCAGATCCCTTTTCAAATGGCCTAAATGTGAGAGCTGCAGCCTGTTTAATGTGCCAGGCTCTCCTCTTATGAGGTGAGATGCAAAACTGGCTCTTGAGTTCAAGTGCAATACATTTAAATTGCAGATTCTTGGCACAATTCAAGAGTGAATTGTAGAGTGAACATTTGGTTGAAATGCAGCTCTAGGTGGGGATGCATGAACCATGTGTTGCAAAAGTATGTTAATACTCAAACGTTATCAAATTGTCAGATTTTTGCGATAAATCAACACAAGATATTGGATACGCATTAAGTGGATGGTAAATGATTCATTGTTTTTATTTTTTTTACAAGTGATTTTTTATTAGTGATGCTTTTGGTTTGCTGCAAATCGTGTATAAAATAGAGCAAAGATGGAGGAAGATGCTATGGTCAGATGGGACCACATCATCCCCACTGTGAAACATGGTGGTGGAAAGATGGTTGGGGTTTATTGGAAAGTGGAACTAAATACAGGACAATATTTGTAGAAAAAAAACTGCTTTAGGGTGCAAAAGACTTGAGACTTATCCAAAACTTAACCTCTACACTGGACTCTAAAAACTCTCACCCAGAGCTGCGATAGAAAGGTTTAGAAGAAATAAAAGTGTTTAAGTGGCCCAGTCAAAGTCCAGAGCTAGAATTTGTGGAACCACTTGAAAATGTTGAAATTAATTTCTTTGTTTGTTTCAAATATTTTATTTTCCTCATTCTTACACCATATAACATTTTCACTTAGTTTTTCTGAAAAGGAGGTCAGAATAAAGTAAATACTCATATGACCCCTTTCCTTTCATATGTATCTTACTTTACATATTATTCTTAAAAAAAACAACAACAAAAAAACGACAGAAACAGGACAACACTGTTTTGTCTACATGAAGAGATATAAGATATCCAAACACAATTTTTATGCAGCAAAGAATCTATAAATTATGTTTACCCAAGTAATAACATTTATTTTAAATCAGAAAAGAAAACAAAAGAAATTTGCAAAAACAAATGGGCAGATCTTCCACCTCTAGCCGTACAAAGCTATTAAAGACATAATATTCTGAAAAACATAAAAGTGTTTCTGTGGAAATGTACGCCACAATTTTCAGATTTTTTATTTAAATTATTTATACTTTTCTTTCTACTTCACAATTACACATTACTTTTTGTTAGTCTTTCACATAAAATCAGGGTGAAATACATGGAAGCTAGTTGTTAAAAGTGGCTAAATGTGAAAAAAAAGGTTAAGGGGCTATGAATACTTTTGCAAGGTGCCGATACAGCATCGTTAAAAAAAGAGATGACCTTCATGCATTTAGTACCAGATAACTATTTCATGGCGGAGGTAAAATCTTTTCCCTTTAGTCGACAAAGCCCCTTCATCTTTAAGAGTTCCTCTTCAGGGCCTGTTTGGGTTAAGCAGACAGATGTGGTTATTTTGGGACAGCTCTTGGTGAGTTTATGGCCAGAGTGCTTATTTTACTGGAGCTGAGCACATGTGTCTGGGATAGTGGGAGAAATGCTTTTTTTTTTTAAGAGTCTGGCACATGGATGCAATGTAAGATCGTTTAAAATCGCCCTGATGTCTATTTAAAAAGTTAAGATTTGACAGAAGACCTGTGATAAAGGTTTAAATACACATTTCATTTAACAAAATATAGATAATTTCTCACACAAATATATTTGGTTTGTTGAACCAGGGTGGAATGACAGCTATAATGAATAACCTTTTTTTAAATGTAAAAAAAAAAAAAATCGCAAAAGTATTTTGTTTCTTGTGAATATTTAATCTTGTGAATATTTCTTTAAAAAGTTGTCATATATTAAAAGGAATATGCTGATGATGACTTATTGTTATTTGCACTTCTATAAAGTAACTGAATTGAACATATTTAAAAACAAAACAGTATAATGTGATTCTTTTTAGTATCTTTTTTTAGCCTAATGATTGTATTTTGCATGTATAAGCAAAACTGAGCTTGATAGCCATTTCATATTGCTCTAATGTATTTTATTTCTACTTTGTCAGAGTATAAAAGTCGGTGCTAAGGATTCAAAAAACATAAAATCATCCATTTCAATTATTCATTTTATTGGCTGTCTTTGTTAACTCTCATAATATTGTAGATGCATGTTGTTTTGGGTCTTTACCTGGATGTTTGCTGCAGAATCATGAACCATGTTTAGTGAAAATCAGATAATTACATAATGTCATGGTAGTTGCACAAACACAAACACATCTAGCGTGATTTAATATCTTTGCACAGTTCTGTAAAGTGATTGCTATCTTTTTTTGACTTGAACATTTATATTTATTGATGCTAAGGACTAGTTGCACACTTTTAGCTTCTCAGGAAGTGTCGTCGGGCAACCATTTGAACATTATATCTTGTTTTGTATCTTTGTGTTATGTTTGAATCTGTGGCAATCTGAGCCAGTTTCTTACCAAAATCTCATAATGGGGACATAATGACGACGGAGACTCCTGGGTTCTTCTTTTTCACTTTATTTTTCAGAGAAGTACTTGGAACTGCGTCAAATAAGACGAATGCTGCTCGAAAAAATAAACTTCTCTTTTCTATAACAGTCAAAGTGTGATTTCATATACCACTTTGACAGTTACAGAACTAAGGCATTGGCCAAATAAAGTAAAAATACAGATAATTTGTGCTCACAGTCTCTGGGGTCATCTCGGTTTTGGTTTGCCGCCTGTTGACTGGTCAACACCGAGAGCAAAGACATGGAGACACCAAGTCTCAAAGGAAGTCCAAAAGCAGAAGCGTGTGTCCTGCAGTGTGTGTGCGCGTGCAGCTCCTATAAAAGCGTCTCTCTGAGGATCGGGTTTCTTTTGAACATGTTGAGGACGACATTTGTTCCCAGTAGTTTATAGTTTCTGGAAAGGCCCGCTCCGGAAGGCTGAGCTGATGCTTCAGAGTTAAGTTTTGTGGGGAGGCGTTTTATAAAGCTCCCGTAGCCCTGCTGGATGGACAAGAGAGAGGCAGTGTGTGCCTTTTAAAAGCCCCTGACGGGTTTAGTGAGCCACTTGGCTTTTTATTTTGGCTCAGCTCACTGCAGGCTTCTTGTTCTTTACTGTGCCCCCTCCGTGCCGGCCTGGTGGCTGCAGATTAAGGACGTGCCGAGCAGGAGTCACTCATTACACCGGCGTTCTGTGTGTGTCTGTGCGCGCGTGCCTTCACACGTGTTAGCGTGTCAGCAGCCGCGGTGATGAGTGACGCCAGTTGCGGCCTGCTGGGTGCAGCTTCCCGCTGATAAATGACTGCAGGGAGCGTCTTTCCCTGCCTGAACCTCACAACGCCGTCCCCGGAGAGCAGCCGCTGACAAATATTCTAACCTGAAAACGGAGCGGGCCTACAAGACAAGTGTTTCATTCTAAATATGACTTTAACCTGTTTAAAGTTACTGAAGTTCAAACAATAGCAGCCTTCAAATGATGCACGGGACTGCTCTACCGGTTGCCGCACGTGTTTGCAGGCCGTCCCTGGTGATTCCCGTCTCCCAGCAAACTAATATGTTTGAAGCCGCCACCGTCAGGCATACCCCACGAGCTATTTCAAATGTGCAAAGGAAATATTGATATTCCTGGCTTCTAAAAACAAAACAAACAAACCAAGAGGAGTCAAAAATAAATCTAAGTGGATGTCCCCTGGAATGGCCTCATTCTCCCTGAAAGAAATCACCCGAGACACCTGATAAGTTTCTTTTTCTTCCAATCTTACACAGTGCTTATAGCATTGCTTATGACACCCAGTCGTAAGCAATTACTAACCGGAGTGCACCTCTTTTTCTAAATCCTTGTTGGCGAGATGGTTAAAAGAGCAAACGTTCTCAAATTTAGAAGAACATTACGAGATTAATAAAAGGTGCATTTGTGTGCAATTTATTGTCTGGGTGCTGGATCAGTTTCAGTTTCTCTTGATCTTGGTTCTTGATAGACCTAGAATAGGGGACTTATGATGATGGAGAAGATCAAAAGTCATCCTCAGCTGCAGATCTGCTTAATATCTGCTATTTATTAGGTGCTATAGTGCATGATAACCTTACAAGCATGCAAGCTTGCCTTGTGTTTCTCAGTTTGTGTTTATTTGTGGTTTTGTGACAGACCAACATATGATTAACTGTGCAGTGGAAGCGAAAAGACAGCCCCTTTCTTACTGCAGATATGGATGCAAGTCTTTAGTGTCTATCAGCTTTGCACATATAGAGACTCTGATATTTTTTAATAATTTTTACAAAATGGCTCAAGCTCGGTCGGACTGGATGGAGAACATCTCTGAACAATAATTTCCAAGTCATGCCTAATCTCAATTAGATTTAGATGTAGACTTTGACTGGGCCACTGTATTAATTCAACTTTTGTTTGATTAACCACTGTATTCTAGTCCTGGCTGTATGTTGAGGGTTGTTGTCTAACAGGAAGGTGACTCTCAGCCCAAATTTATTTTTTTTGCAGATCTTTGCAGGTTTTCTTCCAGGTTTGCTCTCTATTTAGCACAATCCCTCTTGCCATTAAATCTGATCAGCTTCCCAGTCCCTCCTAAAGGAAAGCATTCTCACAGCATGATCCTACCAACACCATCTGCAGTGTTTTTTTTTTGTTGCCGTTTTGTTTTTTTGCCACACACACAATATTTTGCATGTGAGCCAAAAAGCCCAAACACGGTATCGACTTACCAGAGCACCCTCTTCAAAATGTTTGCTGTTTCTCCTACATGGCTTGTGGTAAATTATAACATATTAGGTGGCTTCTTAAGGTAGTAGTTATACTGATTTAGAGTATTAGAGTAAAGGGGACTGAATACAAAACCTTTTAAATATTTATTGGTTTAAAAATATTGAGAATCATGTATTATTTTCCTTCCACTCTCCGTATGTCCAAAGTGCTATTATGTGCTACTGTGTGTTGCTCTATCACATACAACACAAATAAAACACTTTGTTGTCAATGTAGAGTGACAAAAATACCACAACAAAACCTGAAAATGTTTGGAGGGTCGAAATACTTTTGCAGGGCAATAAATTTGTCCATGCAGGTAAAACTGAGCAAGAGAACCGAACAGCTGCGTGTCCTCGGTGTGAAAGGTAGCGTCTCAGTTGTACTCTACACATTCTCACATGAAGAACATATCAAATGACTCATGAAGCCACATGGCATCCTGTGGTTTCAGCTGCATGAGAGATCGCAAATATAACCCTGTCATGGTACCGAAGGGTTCATGCACCCTCGTTATGATAACCTTCTGTTAGATACAGTACAACCCTGAAAGGCTCTCCCTTTTCACTGTTTTACACTGATAGGTGTGCCATTTCCAGTCAGTCTAAATACAGTCTAAATATACATACACTTTTCAATTCACCTTTCCTAAAATAAAGAATAAACATTAGAGGGTTCTGATCTGAAATGCTGTTTTATTGTTTAATCATAATCAGTTGTCCGTTTTTGTGTCTGTCTGGTATCATCTGGATTAGCTTCCTTATGCTCATTTGTTTATTATTTCCCCCCTTTTTGTCACCTGCATGGATGTTTTAGTCACTCACTGTTGGTGCAGTGAGGACTTTTCACCACAAGATGGACTTAGGGATACATGGATATGCTGCATATGACAAAGAAAAAGGGGTAAAATAGTTCAGAAATCTGTTACCGGTATGCCGGCAGAAGGAAATAACTAACTTTTAGTTAAAAATGTTGAAAAAGAGAGGCAGAAATCCTGTGGAGCAATAGACTGTGGGAGGGGAGAAGGCCACGGATTCCGGGGAAACCCAAACAACTTGTCTATTAATTCCAGATATTTACTTTTGTTTGTTTTCTCTGTGTTGAGACTCCATGGGAGCAATTTTTGCCGTGATGAATCTGAACTGAAGTCTCTGTGGAGTTCATTACAGTGAAGGAGCCGGTGCCCATCCCCATTGCTCCCTGGCCAAGAGGGAGTTCCAGGACCCAGAGGGATGGGTTAGCTTGCTGGGTGCGGTGGAGGGTACACACAGGACGGGGAGTGGAGTGGGAGGCAGACTGCAAACACTGAGCTAATGACCTGGAACAAACACTAACAATTCAGCATTAATTAGGAAAATGGAACGAATAAAAAAATAACTCATTACTAGAGAAAAAAGGAAGAATTTCTTTATTTGTTTTGTGTTTGAGATTTGCAGTTTTTTTGTCTATGGAGTTGTGTGCACTTTATGATTGTGGGGGGTAAACATGAAGCCAGTGATGCACAAATAGATGCTTATATTTAAATTTTGACCATAAAATGAAACTCACCCGCAAATCAACTTTTTTGCAGATAAAATGTATAAACTGGACCTATGATTGCTGCTTAAATTTTAATGTTTTTTATTTCATGTGAACTTGTTTAGTTTTGCAGTATTTGTCTTAAAGCTATCTTAGTGATGCCCTCTTAAGGTTGAACCGTGATTATTGCTGTAGAATTTTCCTATTGGTTTAAATGGAGCATGCTTTGGAGTCTGAGTAACACTGTTAGGCACTCTACCCTTTTCCGGCTCGGATTTGGTCTCGGATTTGGTGGCACTGATCTTCATCTCGACACTACCTAGTGTCTGGGTAGGCCCAGATTAAATAGATTAAATATTGGTTATTGATATGTTAAACTTGAATGTGATCCTTTCTTTTGTTTAGTGAAATTATTAATAATTCTCCACTATCTGGAGCTAAAGCCAGGGTATCTTCAGTATTTCTGACATAACCTGAAAGACAACATCAGTGTTGTCTGGGAAAGCCAGAAAACAATTTCAGGTCACAAAGTGAACGTCTAGGTTGTTGGCAAGTCAAGCTGTGTGAATAAGCTGAATGACAACTTTCTGAGGTTTTACCAGTCAGAGGATGGGTCTGCCCCCTGTGTGACATGTGTCACATCTTTAATATCAGTCTGGAAGAGGGGAGAGTAGCACAGCTTCAGAAAACCTCATGTGTGGTACCAGTGCTTAACACCACACAACCCAGAGATCTCAACAACTACAGAACAGTAGTACTAACAATATGAAGGTTTTCTTGTTCCAATACGATTTGTGCATTGTAAGCGTGAATTTGAAGTTGTAGACTGAGTTAAATTATAAGTTTTGTATTTGTAAAATTAAAAAAAAAAAATCACAAGAACAAATTATTTTTACACCTGTTCAAATTTGAAGTACAAGTACACAAATTGTGTTCTGTGAGTTGCACATCAAAAACCTCTTACATTGTCAGTTTTGCTCCAAATGGTCCAGAACTATTGTTGCAAAACTATTTGTGCATCGTAACTTTGGTGTTTTGTAATTGTAGATTTTTTTAAATATGTCACAAGTACAAAATAAAGTTACACCTCTTCAAATTCTTGAGTACAAGTACACAAATTGTGTTCTGTGAGTTGCACATCATAAATGTCTGTCATTCAGTTCTGCTACAGTTGATCTAAAACAAATGGTGCAAAACAAATTCAAACACGTGTATTAAAATCTTCAAAAAACTGCACGAATCTGCTGCTGTGAGTCACAAATTCAACTTTACAAGTTACGCCTTCATTTTGACTTTTGACACAAACGCCCCAACGGTAAAAATGATCTGTGACTTGTGGGTAGTACCCTTGATCAGACAGCAGGGGGCGCTGCCTGCTCGGTCAGTCTGTACCAACCGGAAATACGGCCTACAGCCATGTTGACTTCCAGCACACATATGCCTTCGAAGAACGCAGCTCTCACTGTCATACAGTGTAGACATTAAAATCTGTTTAAAGTCTAACTCTTGGACTGAAAAAAAATCCTGAAAACTGTTGAATAACTTCCAGAACAAGGTAAACTTTTAATATTCATGTATCAAAAGTGTTCAAATTAAGTTTAAATATGAAATATTGCGCATTTTTTTACACCGATTATGGTATTCCGCGTTTGAGTGCTGCCTCCGTTTACGATCGGCCATTTCCGACGTGTGACGTCAGTTCAAGAACACCGAGATTGCGCAAAGCGAACTTGCATAGAAACACACAGGCGTTTACGTTGTACAACCGGTACGGTGAACAAGGATATATGGATGTTTTCCAGTATCTGCTTTCACACACCAAATCTGCTGATCCACGTCTACTTTGAACAAGCGCTTTAAAAAAAATCGCCGAACTAAGTTCACAATAAAATGCCTTCTAGGTGGCTATAGTGTTGCTTATAGACCAGTTCACTGCTATTGTTTTCATCCAGGTTTTTCACGCAGGCGCGCCGGACTGGAAGGCAGAAGGCGAACACATAGCGGACGTATTTTTCTTCTTTAGATAACGTATCACAAGATCGCTTCAAGAGTAAGTTGATGGTTAATGGTATCATATTGCCAGATTTATACAGCAAAAGCCTGAAGGGACGGAGTGAGTCTGTGAAATGCTGGCCAAGGGTTCCGTACAGCGACATATACAGCTGCCTTATAAACACGCCAGGCAGTACACACGAGAGAGCACAAAAGCATGAAACCACTGGACGGCTACAATTATTTCATATCGGGACATAGACACCAGCAACCCCGCGACCCCATGAGGGATTAAGCGGGTCAGGAAATGGATGAATGGATGTTCAGACATGTTTGTGTAACATCAGAAAGCGGAGTCGGAGTCGGACACACAGCGCTTCAGCAGAGAGGAAGAGCCGCCCGGTAGGTTAAAAAAACAATGTTCACTAAGGATTATTTTGGTGTTTTTGTCTTATTAATCCTTTTCACAGACTCATGCCAGAGGGTTTGCATACATTGTACATGTACGTATATTAAAAAAATCGCCGAACTAAGTCCACAATAAAATAACTTCTAGGTGGCTGTAGTGCAGACCGCGGTGAAGTTGGTTTGACATTCAAGCTCCGCGGGGTCTAGCTCACGGTTGATCCGGTTGAAGGACTCTGATTTCGACCAGCATCTCTCAGCTGATCCCTTCTCCCCTAAGCGGTGGGACCGTCAACAAATCTGATTTGATTTTTGTTTCTCAAGAGTGCTCCGCTGACTCCGCGGAGCTTGAATGTCCAATGTCAAACCAACTTCACGGCGGTCTAGTGCAGGCCAGAAAGTAGTGATACATACTTGGCCGGTGGATCAATAGGTCCGAAAGAAATGGGATAAATTTGTAAAAGAAACGCGAAAGGACTGGATTGCCGGCAGTGACAAAAGTGTTTTATGCAATTCACACTTCACGAGTGAGGATTTTGAGGGGTACTTACAATGAATCATGGGCTCTATGTATTGGGCAGGTTAGATATAGTCTCCTCAGGTTCACCTTGTTCAAACTCCGTTTCTTCGTATATATATTCGGTATCGGAGTCGCCGATGCTTGAAGTGGAGTTTGTAGATGTTTTTTTTAATGAATTTTTTGTACGTAGAGTAAGAGTTATTAATTAAATTTAATAAATCGGTAGCGAAAGTCGTAGTGTTAGCAGCCGGATGCACGGTACTCGTTCGGTTTGTGACGTCACATTCCGGAGTAGCCCGATTGAAGAATGTTCGGGCTCTTTCGCTTATGCAGCAAGTTTTATCGAAATTACTTCCAAACGGCGCACATAATTCACATTTAATATACATTTCTTTACTCTGGTGACTATTTGAATGCATCTGCGTTAAAATACATTCAGTCCAAGAGTTAGACTTTAAACGCTGCTCTGTGTGTGTGGTGGAGTTCGGGTTCATCAGAACAAATCCTGACAGACTTGACCTGCACAATTAACTACATATGCAATAAACAACATATTCTTTTCCACTGTTATCATAGGTTCAGTTCTCTCTTTTGATGTTAGCTGAGGATTTGGGTTTTGTTGAACACTTATGTGCCTCCTTTCAGTCTGTCCTTCCACCCTTTTTTACAGCTTCAGCATAACTGATACTATTGCTCGTCTTAATTTTTTTCCACTTCAATGGCTTTCTTTCTAACTTCAGACCCCCCAAAATTCACTCTGTGTTGGCCCCCACAATAACAACATTTATTTTGAACATTTTCTTCACATTCCTCATATTTATGATCACCTCCACATTTTGGACATCTTTGTTTTCCTCTACATACTTCTGCTACATGCCCGTACATCTGACATTTGTAATATCTGAGTGGAGGAGGGATGTGGGGCCTAACTGGAAAGCTAATGAATCCTATCTTAATCCTCTCTGGAAGTATATTTTCTCGAAATTCTATCATTACTGATAAACTTTCAACTCTTTCCCTATTTATCGTTTTCAACAATCTTTTTTTATCTGATCTTGATTGAAATTTGGGAGAGCCCGTAAAGGAGTGAAAGCCGAGAAAGCCAGAAGTCAGGAGAACTCCAAAAGGCCAGATCCAAAGCTCGTGACCATAGATGAGGGTAGGAACGTAGATCGACCAGTAAATCAAGAGCTTCGTCTTTTGATATCCAAGATCCAGTTACAAGAAAAAGGCAGGGAGAAAAACTTTTACTTTGTGAATACCAGAGTGGTAAGTGGTATTTTGTTTCTCTCATTTACTACCCTGAATTTATTGTATTATTTAAAATCAAACTGACAAGTTATGGTTGTTTTAGGTGGCAATTTAATCAAGGCTGCAGAGGTTCACAATGATGAAAGAATCCTTCTAGAGACACAAGGAAAAGATCAATCAATCAATCAATCAATCAATCAATCAACCAATTAATCAATCAATCAATCAATCAATCAATCAATCAAATTTTTATTTGTCAATTACAATTTGCATTGCAATCGAAAAATCAGTTCCAGTACAACCGTCCGTCACATACACTTAAACAAACAAACATTTTGGGGGGAACGATTGACTGGGGCCTTGCATTGCAAAGAAATGCAGCCAGTCGGCCGCCGCTAATCAGCGCAGCCGTGAGGCGCATTCCTCCAAACAGCCCGGACCCCGCCTAAATGGAGTTTACAGGCGCTGCCTTGAAATCTGTCGAAGTAAGATTAAAAGCATGGGGATAGTGGAGGGAGAAAAAAAAAAGACAAGAATTTATCATAATGTAAAAATGTTACAGTATGAGAAACCCTACGTAAAAAAACCTCATTGCATAAGCACAAATAACACAAGACAACATGTATGCAGAAGGTAAACATTTGAGACCTGTCGCGAGTATCAGTTATGCGTGTGTGTTTGGGCGGTTATATCTCCGTGAACACTCTCAAGAGGCCATTGTCCTTGATGTTATCAGCCGGCCCACAGTTCAGAGAAGCATCCACAGGTGTCAGCGGGGGAGGGGGGTAGCCGGGGGCTTTTCTGAGCACTGTCCGCCATAAAAATCCAGGAGTAGAGATAGGGAGGGAATCCAAATATGTTATTTGTTATGAGACAAGCTGCACTGCCTTTTCTGTCAGCTTTTAAGTCTTTTGCTGGCTCCGAATGGTAAATCCAATTTTCCAAATTATTGGGCTTTTTCGCGCTTCACTTCCAGATTTTATCCCATCTCCCCTTGAGTTCAACCACCAAAGGCAGTCTGCGTTCCAGCACAGACCAGCTTTTCAGCTCTTCTCCATTCACCTTCCAGGTTTGTCCGTTCACAGCCATAGTGAGCGCGTCATGCAGCCGGCAGCCTGATCAAGGCCAAATTGATCAGGCTGATCAAGGCTCCGACATCCGCTGTTTTTGCCGATACTTTAAAAATCCACAAAAACCAATAAGTAGAGATCCCAGTATCCTTAATCCAAATGTGAAAGATTTATGGCAATAGGAAATCCCCCAGCCACCGCAATGCCGACGCCCTCAAGAGCCGCGGGGACGAGCCCGTGGGCTCCGCCGGCAGCTAGCCCCGCTGAAGTGGTCCCGGCCATGGGCCCTGAGGGCCAGAGGCCCCAGGGGCGCCCCGCCCCCGCGACGGGGGCCCCGGCTGCCCCCCGGGGGGCCAGGCCCCGCGAAGAGGCCGCCGGGAGTGGGCCGGCGCACGCCCGGGAACCCGCCCCAAACCCAAAGCCAACCAATGCGCCAGAGGGCCAAGGCGCCCGCCAACGAAGTGGAGGAGGGCAGGACGTGGGGGGATGGGCTCCGCACCTAGCGGAGACTTGAGATGTTCTTGGGAGAGGGAGCGGACCACACCCATACCTGGAGAAAAAAAAAAAAAAAATGGAAAACTCATTCACACCATCCCTCCCTTGTGCCCCACTCACCACACAGAGAGAGAGAGAGAAAAAAGAAAAAGACGCTGTACACACATTCCCACATAACACTCACATCCAACACTGACCAGAGGGGGGGGGCGGGGGGTCACCCCAAATCGACTATACGACTGCTTGTGCCTGACCCCCGGCTCCGGCCCCGGACCAGACGCCCCCCGGACCGGGCCCCCCCAAGAGGGCGGGCCAACACGACCCACACGAGCCACCCGGCCAGAGCCCCCCCCCTCCCCCTAAATACCTAATAAACCCCCTCCCTCCCCCACCTTACCCTTGCCATCCCTGCCCCCCGCCCCTCCTGGGGGGCGCAGAGGCATCAGCCCCAGACCTGGCAAGCCGCTGACTACACACCGCAGCCCCCCGCCAAGACCCCGGACACAGTGGCCCGCACCTCCTCCAGGCCCCAGACTCCTTGCCACCATCGGAGAACGGGGGTGTGCAGAAGACCCCGATCCTCCCTACGCCTGCTCAGATGTTGTGTTGTTGCATGTTGTTCTCAAGTGCGTTTAAAAACTGGGAGCGCCGAAGGGGATGCACGGCACAGCCCACCCCCTTTCCGGAAGGAAGCTGTTGCCAGCGCACCCCCTCCGGGCGACTGCCCAGAACCCTCAATGTCTAAGTGGGAGAGGAGGTGAAGGGAGCCGTCCGAGGTGAGGCTCACACAACATAAGCCCCCCCCCAGACATCTTCCCCCCACCCCACCCCCCTACCATGGCCTACATGAGTGTGCGATGTGAAAAATGTTTGAAGTGAAAGTGTCTAAGATGCATGATAAAATTGGGGAGAGGGGCGTCACCAGAAAGTGGCAACCTCCAGTAACGCCCCCTCCCCCAGGACCTACATGTGTGGCGGTGTGATGGAGCAGGCAGAGGGAGGAGTCCGGGGATGGGGAGCAAATGACTGGGAAGCCAACCCAGGGAGCCAGCTCCCCTACTGACTCCAATAGGCACCCCCGCTCCCCGAAAGCCCCACCCAGAGAAGGGGGCCTCGCCAGCGGCACCACCGTAGCCTGGGGGCCAGGGAGAGGCCGCAGGGCCCGCCAGCCAACCACCCACCAGGACCAACACCTCAACCCCCCCCCAGCCCACCCACCAAGCCTACTGGCTTCCCCCCCCCCAAAAAAAAAAAACTAACTAACTAACTAAATAAATAAATAAATAAATAAATAAATAATAAATAAATAAGAGGGGGGGACCCTGGCCAGCCGGCCCGCACGAGCCATCCCAAACCCCACCCCCCAAGCGAAACCCGCACCGGAAGATGACACGGACCAGGACCGGGACAGGGGGCCGGACACAAGCCCACCAGAACGTCCACCCCCACCCCCCCCCCCCCACCCATAGATTTAATCCCTCCCCAACACTAACGTTCAAACAACTCACCATACATTCGACAGTAGACATCCAGGCTGGGTAGGTCCCTACTCCCCCTCCTTTCCCCCTCCCCCCACTGGCAGAGTGCCTATCCAATGAAGGAGAAGAGCATCTGCCCAGAGATGTTAATGACCATGCCCCCCTACCAGCTCAACGGGGCCCGAGGCCCCCCAGCGCACTAGAGGCCCCGTGCAGGGGCGGACACCCGGGCACGCGCCGGCCCACACCAAAAGCGGCACACCCCCCGGAACCGGAACCCCCGAGGCCCCGCCGGGGCCCCCGCCCGAGGGCGGCGTGCCCCAGGGCCCCCAGACCCCCAGACCCACCCCGGCCACACCCAGCGGCAGCACAGCTACCAGGTCAGTAACCCACGTCCGTCAACACACAGCTCCCAAAGAGCGCCGCAAGCGGCTGCTGTAGGCCACCGGTAGGCCTCCCAAGCTCCTCCCAGATGGGGGCAACAGACCCCGGAGCCGGATCCACCAGGCGCCCTACTCCAAGTGCCCCCAGGGCCCCAGGAACCCCTCCATCCAGCCACTGCGCCCTGCAGGAAGCAACCCACCGCCCCCTATTCCACTAAGTGATGGTGTTGATCAGAGGAGCCCAAAGAGACCAATCAGATGTGGAAGCAGATGCTGTCTCTAGATTAATATGATCCAACAAAAGATCTCTATACTGATTGATACTGAGATTTAGTTTACTTTTCCAATTCATGAGGATGGTTTTCTTTGCGATACATAAAGCAGTAAACACCATGTAAACTATTTCTTTTTTCAGAGGACTTTCCTCAAAATTACCGAGCAAGCAAACTGATGGGGAAGGTGTAATTTCACAGCTCAAGCACTTTGATAAGTCCTTACATATCTGTGTACAGAAACTCTGGACTGGTGTGCATAACCATAATGCATGAAAATAATTATCAGCATGATTGCCTATGCAGTGTGGGCAGATATTAGATTGTGCCAGACCCATCTTGAATAATCTTTGTCCTGTGTAGTGTACTCTGTGAAGGATTTTGTATTGTATTAGTTGTAAGTTGGTGTTTCTAGTCAATTTGAAAGTTCTTAGACATGTCTGAGCCCAGAAATTTTGTTCAAAGGTGCCTGATAAATCCTTTTCCCACTTCATTATAGGAAGAGATATCGAATCATCTATTTTAGTCAGTGTCCTGTATGATTTAGACAGTAGTTTGGGGGGGTTAAATCTAGGAACTCTAATATATTAGTTGGGACTTGTAAACCACCATTAATATGCTTATATTTATTTTTAATTATAGATTTACGTTGTTCAAGACATTTTTTTCAAGCAGAGCTGAAGAGGAGCTGGCTGTCAGCCATTCAATGAATGAAGACATCGAGGTTCTCCTTGGGAGTGATGAGGAAGGTTAGGACCAGGAATGAGGACAACAGAGGGACAATTCATAAGAGGAATAGTGAGCATTTCAGTAGAATCAATAGAAGGATGTTGAAGCTGGATCTGTCAGGCAGGAGGCTTGGAGGAAGACCAGAAAAATGTGTGGATCGCGTGAAACAGGACATGAAGGTAGTTGGCGTGAGAGAAGAAGATGGTGTTAGATAGAGACAAAAAGAACTTAGTGATGACCTGTAAAAGGGAAAATCTGTAAGAAACAAAAAGATTGTGCAATCAAAGGCAGCAAAAGTTGATTAAAAACTCTTAATGTACAGTAAATATTTTTTTGTTTTGTTTTAAAAAAAAAAAATTGGAAAACATATTTCAAGGTAAAGGTGAGGTAGACGCGTCGATGGGCGCGGGTTCGCACGTCAACGTCACTGCCATGTTGTATGTGGCAGAAAAAAGTTAAGTTCTGTTGTAGTGAACATGGATCATAGAAGATGCCTCATTCCTGTGCTGCATGGAAATGTATTCTGGCTGATTTCACTACTTGTATCTGCCTTCTAACTAAGGCTGCACCATGTTGCAAAACTGGACACACTAAAGCTGCAGAGTGGCAACACAGGCTAAAAAAAACCCCAAAAAAACACAGCTGCTCATAAGGGGGATGAGCAGCTGAGGAACGATGAGCAGCTGAGATCTCGCGAGAGCTGTGCGTAAGTAAAATGGAGACGTTCATGTAATTCAAAATCAAACACGCTAAGGTAAGAACGAACCAATAACTGAAAATAATACAAAGTACAAGCCCAAACATTTACAACTGTGTTATTTTTTACGAGGGAACAAACTGGAGGAAGAGACCTTGACGAGTCTGGAGTGCTACCTGGACGAGTGTTTCGATAGCATCGTGATGGGGAAGGCCCAGAAGCCTACGGCCGCTAACACACCGTCACTTAAGCGCACTCGTACTAATTCTACCAGCGCGTCATCTTCATCTACTCTGTCTCCCGACAGGAACTTCAGTGACATCTTGGAATCCATCGACAAGAAGCTTACCAGCCTTGACACGCGTCTCGCCTTGGTAGAGGTTCTACATAAGGAGTTTCAGTCTCTGAGAGAGTGGAGTTTAGCCAAGCCCAGCTAACAGCTATGGCCGTGGAGAATGATGCGCTGAGGGGGAAGGTTACGGAGTTGACCGAAGGGATTATCCAGCTTTCCGGCGAAAATAAGAAAATGAAGGAATCCATTCTGGACATACAGTCGCGAAGTATGAGAGATAATCTCGTCTTTGCAGGCATCCAAGAGCAGCAGGGAGAGATAGCTGAGGAAACAGTCCGTAACTTTCTCCAGCAGAGGCTGAAAATCCCGACGGATCAGGTAAAAAATCATCACTTTTTATCGAGTCCACCGGCTTGGAGGTAAGAAACCCGACAAAACCCGTCCCCGTCCGATTGTAGCAAAAGTTGAGCATTATAAACAAAAACAATTTGTTAGAAGTTGCGTCAGGGAACTGAGAGGGACAGACTTTAGTGTTAATGATCAGTTTCCTAAGGAAATCCTAGATCGCAGGCGAGTACTGTTCCCAATCAGGAAGAAATACATGATGGACGGTGTTAAAGCCACCATATCGGTTGACAGATGGACAGTTGTTCAGGGATCAGAAGATCACCCCTTGGCTTTATTAGTTACGCCACAGGTGGACTTAAAGCATGTTTCAATGACTTAAAAATAAATAAATAAAATAAATAAATAAAAAAGGTGCACAGATCGGTACACGGTGATAAATGAAATACACGTACAGCTCAAGAGCACGTTGGTATGGTTGTTGTTCACGGTTGGTTACACAAGGCACGGGCTATGGTTTATCCTTTTTCACACTCTCTTACTCTTTGCACTTTTTTATTTCTTTGTGTATTTCTATCTTATTTGTCTGCTTCTTTCCTGATCATCAGTCAATCACAAGCACATCATATGATGCTACCTGGGTCTATGTATGACTATTTTCTCAAAGGCATGCACCTTCTAACTTCTCACTCACATCTATGGCGAATGTAAAGTTTGTGACATGGAATGTGCATGGGGCTGGCACCAGAGAGAAAAAATTGAAGATCATTAACCAGCTACTAGATTAAAGACAGATGTTGTCTTATTACAAGAAACCCACAAATCAGCTACAAATGCAAGTGAGCTTAATTCACCTGAGTTCCCTGATGTGTTTGTGGCCGGCTATAACTCCAGACAGAGAGGAGTAGCAATTTTAATCCACAAAAGCGTTAGTTTTAAAATATTAGATAAAACTATAGATCCTGAAGGTAGATACATAATAATTAAAATAACTATCCATAACCAGAAGCTATGTATTGTCAGTATATATGGTCCAAATGTTGATGACCCCTCTTTTTTCCACCAATTCTTCCTTGCACTTTCAAAACACGGGGATTGTTCACTAATTATAGGAGGTGACTTCAACTTTGGTTTAAATAACGATATAGATAGGTTGAATACAACAGGGACTCAGCGTAGTTGGCAGTCAGTAAGTGTAGTCAAACAATACATGAGTGATTTTGGTCTTTGCAATGCATGGCGTTCTCTTCATCCTAATAGTAAAGAATATACTTTTTTCTCAAATGTTCACCATTCATACTCTCGCCTGGACTACTTTCTAATAAGCAGCTCACTGCTGTCGGAAGTTTCAGAGACGGTAATTCATCCGATTGCTATCAGTGATCTCGCTCCTGTTACTCTCACCTTAATTAATAAAAAAATAACCCCACAAAACATAAGGTGGAGATTTAATACATCACTGCTTAAAGATGAAGAATTTATAAAATTCATCAAAGAACAGTGGGCTTCATACTTGGAATACAATGATCAACCAGGTACATCGGCATCGATATTGTGGGAAGCTGGAAAAGCAGTGATGAGAGGTAAAATAATTTCTTTCTCATCTCATAAAAAGAAAAAAGAAAACAAAAAGATTCAGCAATTAGAAGAAAAACTTAAGTTACTAGAATCCTCTCAAGAAGAAGGAAAGTTAGGCAAAATCCGTGAAGTAAAATTAGAACTAAACCACTATATTGAAAAGCAAAATAGATTTCTAATACAAAGACTTCGAATAGAAAATTTTGAACATGGCAATAAGTCAGGAAGCTTCCTAGCTAATCAGCTTAAAATAAATAAGGAGAAAACTACTATATTTGCAGTTACAGATTCAACTGGTAATACAGTAAGTGAACCGGAGTGTATAAATAATACCTTCCGCGATTTCTACAAATCTTTATACACGCCACAGATAAATCCATCAGAGAATGATATCAAGCAATTTCTGGATAAAATTACACTTCCTAAATTATCAGATAACCAAAGAATGACACTGGATTCCCCGCTGGCAACAGCTGAAACCCAGGAAGCTCTTAAAAGCATGGCTAATAAAAAGGCTCCAGGTCCAGATGGATTCCCTACTGAGTTTTATAAAGAGTTCTGGAATATTCTAGCCCCAACGTTCCACAGAATGGTGCAGGAAATACAGGAAAAAGGCAGATTTCCAGCTAATATGAATTCTGCCACCATCAGCCTTCTGCTCAAGCCAGACAAAGATCCTTTGTTGCCCACCAGTTATCGTCCCATATACTTAATTAATGTGGATATTAAGATAATCTGTAAAGCTTTTGCAAAAAGATTAGACAAAGTAACTCCTCTCAAAATACATCCAGATCAAACTGGTTTCATCAGAGGAAGGCAGTCATCCACAAATACACGCAGATTACTTAATTTAATTGATTATCCCTACAGTAAAAACATTAAAACCAATATATTGTCTTTAGATGCAGAAACAGCATTTGATAGAGTAAACTGGAAATTTTTATTCGCTACTCTACATAAATTCGGTTTTGGCAATTTTTTCATAAATTGGTTAAAAATTTTATACAGTTCTCCAACAGCCTGTGTCAGGACAAATAATCAAATATCCTCCAGTTTTTGTCTACAGAGGGGCACCAGGCAAGGATACCCTCTTTCTCCATCACTTTTTGCCATCTTTATAGAACCTCTAGCAGCAACAATCAGACAAACAAAAGCTTTAAAAGGTATAAAGTGCATGAAAATAGAGCATAAGATTAGTCTATACGCGGATGATGTATTACTTTATCTCCAGCATTCAAATAATTATCTTTCACAAGTAATTAGAATACTAGAATCTTTCTCTAAAGTATCAGATTACTCTTTAAACTGGTCTAAATCTACGGTACTGTCAATTAATTGCTCTCTCGAAAACTCCCTAGATTTACAAATGCAATCAGGAAATATTAAATATTTAGGTATTACTGTGTCTTCTAAATTAACGGATTTACTAAAACTTAACCACACCCCACTTTTAAACAGGATAGAAGAGGACCTTAAAAGATGGAAATCGCTTCCAATTTCACTTATGGGTAGGTTAGCTTCAATAAAAATGATGGTCCTACCTAGAATTAATTATTTATTTTCAATGATCCCCAATAAACCATCATCTGACTGGTTTAAATCTCTAGACTCTGCCATTTCTAAATATCTTTGGAAAGATAAACCCCCACGTATTAGCTTAAAGACAATACAGAAGACTAAAGACAGAGGAGGATTAGATTTGCCTAACTTCCATAACCATTACTTATCAAATAGGCTACAATACATCTCTAAATGGATAAAAAATAGTCATCTAGATGAGCCTTGGTTAGATATAGAACAGGAAATGTGCAATAATATCATGATTTCAGATTTGCCGTTTATTAGTTCAAATATAAAACAGCATACATGCTTCAAAAATATCAACATTAGTTTTACTCTGACAGCATGGTGGGAGTTCCTTAAAATGACAAAGTCATCCCTTATCCCATGCAGTCGTACACCTATCTGGAATAACCCTGATATCCTACAAAATAATAAAATGATAAACTTTACATACTGGAAGAATAAAGGTTTTAAATATCTGGAACATCTACTTGACGGAACCGAGTTCATCAATTTTGCTAAACTAAATAGGCAATATGGCATTAATAAAAATAAATTCTTGGAATATGAACAACTTAAATCTATAATAAGAAATAATATATATATATATATATATATATATATATATATATATATATATATATATATATATATATATATATATATATATATATATATAAATAGATAAAATGCAAAATATTTCAGCACATGACTTTCTCAGTACTTGATAGTTTTAGAACATAGCATAAAAGTATATGGCATTTGACATTTAAAAAGTTTTAAGCCCCCCCTGAACATGAGAAAATCCTCGTTATTTGATGCTGTTGCGCACATATTCCCTAGTTACTGGGGGAAAATAAGGAGTACCAATATGGCGACTGGTGGCTTCAAAGCGACTCGTTCTAACAGCCGGCGATTAGCACTCCAGTGTATAATATAGCTCAGTGGTCCCACGACAGCCAGAACCTTTTGAATCCGAGGCTGGGCTGACAGTGAGGTTATTGCCACATAATCGCCACCTACTGTTCTGATTCAAACCCCTACACCGCAGCAACAGACCTTCACAAAATAAAAGCATGTGAGCAACATGCGTTAATGCACGATAAAGTAAATATCGCCGTTAATAGTCTAATGAATTAACGCAAAATTAACGCATTAACTTGCCCAGCCCTAATATATCTATATATATATATATATATATATATATATATATATATATATATATATATATATATATATATATGATTGCATACAGAACGAAATTTCGTTTTCATACAGCTCAGAAAAATTGCAGTAACTCTACAGGATACGTTTCAGTGAATTACAGTACAGGATTAATTTCAATTGACCTCCATATAAAGTGCAGCAGTGAACAGTAGACAGTTGCAATATAAACAAATGTGCAGTAAGTTTCCGGATAAAGTGCAGCAGAGTTGGGCAGCATTTATAATGCTGGATAAGGATACGATACAAATGTGCAAATAAGCGAGTGTGGTACAAAGTCCATTTTATACTTCAGCAGTTCAACAGTCTGATGGCAGCAGGGAAAAAGCTTTTGCAGAACCTGGTGGTCCTGCAGCGGATGCTGTGGAACCACTTCCCAGAGGGCAGCAGGGAGAACAGTCCATGATGGGGGTGTGAGGGGTCCCTGATGATGTTTCAGGCTCGGGACACACAGCGCTGCGATGAAATGGAGGTCTTTAATGGAGGGAAGAGGAGCCCCGATGATCCCTTCTGCTGTCCTCACCACTCTCCTCATGTTCTTCCAGTCGGAGGCACTGCAGCCTCCACACCACACAGAGAGACAACTGGTCAGAATACTCTCTATGGTGCTTCTGTAGAAGGTCGTGAGGATGGGCGGGGGCAGGCGGGCTCTCCTCATCCTCCGCAGAAAGTACAGTCGCTTTTGTGCCCTCTTCACCAGTGACGTGGTGTTTACAGTCCAGGTGACGTTGTCCGTGATGTGCACCCCCAGGAACTTGGTGCTGCTGACCACCTCCACCGCTGAGTTGTTGATGAGCAGTGGAGCGTGGTGAGGCCGGTTCTTCCTGAAGTCGACGATGATCTTCTTCGTCTTCTCCACGTTCAGGATCAGGCTGTTGTCTCTTCACCAGCCCACCAGCTGTATTCTGTTATTATATATATATTTTTATATAATATATCTATATCTATCTATCTATCTATCTATCTATCTATCTATCTATCTATCTATCTATCTATCTATCTATCTATCTATCTATCTATCTATCTATCTATCTATCTATATCTATATATATATATATATCTATATCTATCTATCTATATATATATATATATATATATATATATATATATATATATATATATATATATATAAATAACAAGCATAATAAGCTTAATGCAGAGTTCCATGACAGGCTGGATCAGGGGTTTCTGAACTACTCTAGGGCCTAAATAATAATATCAAAAATATAAATCTTGTGTTTGGAGCTGTACAAAATCAGTCCAGGGGACACAAATGGTCCTTGGTCCGCACTTTAGATGCCCCTAGGTTAGACAGTAATGTGTGCAAGAAAATAATACAAATAATAGCATTGCTTGTTCTGCATTTTGAATATTAACGCTGGTAAGTTGAGCTTAGCATAGAATAGAAGAAGCTGGAGGACTAGATGTTTTATTATCATTTAAAGCATTAGATTTGAATGTTTAAATCTTGGTTTATTATCTGTACAAACCATCTTTGGGTTTCTAAGTTCCTGTTAACTTCCTCTTAATGTAGTAAAGGATTCTTCTACATTTACATCAGTTCTTCCCCTGCATTTATGCATACATTAAGCGTTCTGGCTGTTATAAAGAGCGATATAAATTCATAGATGCACCACATCCTCGACATGGCGGGTCTCTACACTTTCTGGCTCCTGATGAGCTGGGCTGGACTGATCTGTTTAGTCAGCAGTAAGTACAACTGTTGTGATTTTTTTTATTTATATTTTATTCATAATATTAATACATTATGTGGACATAGCAAAAGGAATTTACAAAAATATTTATGGGAAGGTTTGAAACTGAAAACAACAAATCAAAGAACTGATCAATATAGGATACTTCAAGATAAACATTGATCTATAAATTATGTTGAAGTATGATTTTCAATAATTATTCACTTTACATTGGTTGTGGAGAAAATACACACACACACACACACACACATATATATATATATATATATATATATATATATATATATATATATATATATATATATATATGTGTGTGTGTGTGTCTGTCTCCTCTAACCTTCAGTCGAGGCAGATTGCCGTTCACACTGAGCCTGGTTCTGCTGGAGGATTTCCTCCCTGTTAAAGGAGAACTTTGAGCACATGTCATTTTACTCAATGTTAGCATCACTCTGTAAAGCAGTTTGTCAGACCATGCAATGTATCCAATGACTCCCAGATTCACCGTGAACTATATCTGTGTTTGTACCCTTTTTTCTATTATATTTTTTTCTTGCCCTGCAGCCAACATGTTCAGTGTCTGAAATATTTGTTTGTGTATTTGGTTCATACCAAAATTACAAAAAAAAAATTAAAAAAGGGGAGTTTTTCTCTCCACTGTTGCTTCATGCACGCTCAGTATGAGGGATTGCTGCAAAGCCTTTAACAATGCAGACAACTGTCCCTGTGGATCTACGCTCTTTCAGGAAGAGTGAATGCTGCTTGGAAAGACTTGGTGCAATCTGCTGGGTTTCCTTTGATAGGAAACTTCTTGACCAATCTTGATGATTTGATTGAATTTCACTATTTAAAGTAAATTGACATGTGTTGTGAATTGGCGCTATATAAATAAAATTGAAATTGAATTGGGATATCATTCAGATTGATACCTTCCATAATAAAATGTAAAAAAAAATAAAGTCAAGTAGATTTAAATAGAAAAATGTTCAATGATTAAAATAAAACTAAGAGAGAGACCTGAGAATTGTGAGTAGTTTGGTAAATGCTACCCAAGTACTAAGTAACACTTTAGTGTTGGTGAGATTCAACAAACTGATACCAACTTTAAGACGGTTTAGAAAATGTATTTTAGTACTAAAGTTACAATCCTAATTTAATGTTTTAATGTCGTCTTCCAGCAGCTGAATCAGCTCCAAAATGTAAGTAAAGATTTAAGACTTTTTTGTGTCCCTGATTTCAAAAAGAAAGTAAATTTGTTCCAGATTGAGATATTTTTTTATTTCGTCTAAACATAATCTTGTGGTTTCTTTGACATAAATGATTAAACTCTTGCTGTTCAGGTTCTTACAGTGTTGAAGAGATCCGGGTTGGTTTCCTGATTCAGATGACAGATTTTACTGCTGGAACATACGCCATAAATGTTGCTGAGAAGGAAGGTCTGGTTGAATGGAAAGCCACACTTTCTTTCTCCAATGAAAAATCAACTCATCAAATCAAATCTCTGATGTCGTGCGCTGAATATGAACTAAATGTTGCACTTGTTAGCAGCAATAGTAGAGAAATACTCTGTACCAAAACTGGTGATAAAACTACAACAACTAAATTGAGTGAGTGAAAAACTAAATATTCTCACATCTTGACTCATTATATTAGTTACATTAATCTGGTACATTTCTTCTTCAGATTACATTGATCCAAATGACATAAGGCAAACTAACCCCACTAAACTTCCTGCAAAGATTGAAGCAACGTTTCCTCCAAGCTGTAAAGATCTCAGCGTTGAGTACAAATGTTCAGGTGAGTAAAATCTACAGCTGTCAGAAACATTTAAAAACATTTACAGGAGAAACCTCAGACACAGATTCTTCCTTAACGATAAATCAAAAGTATTTGTTGTATCAAAATGTTTCTCTCTGTAAATGAGTTTGAATATTTATCTTCTCTAAATGTGTCTGTAAAGACTAAAGCCAGCAGCTGATCAGTGTTGTTGTCCAGACAGCAGTCTCTGCAGAGATGATCTCATGTTTGTGTCTCTTCAGGAGAGGACAACACCTCCGTTGAACCGTCTGACATGAAGCCGTTCACAGACTACAGCTGTACTGGTCTCATCAAGAAGAACAATGTCTCCATTAACAGGACAACTCCACCTGTCCACGTCAACATTCATTGTGGTGTGTTGGTATTTACTGCATCTCAGTGAAAGAAAAACAAAGTTATTATACTGACACAGTTTGGAGAGTAAAACAACAGGAACTTTGTTCACTTCTTGGTCCTTATTTTATCCCAACAGAATTAACATCAAAAAACATGGGGTTCAAATCAACCAATACTTCCATTCACATGGACTGGGAAAAATGTCAAGATATTCTCCGTAACCAGGAGAAACTCTTTTATAGTTGCAGCTGCAAGGATGTCGAGACCAGTAAGTGAAATAACTTGATCTCCTCTTCTCAAGTATATTTACATCAAACAACTTTTAACTAATTTGCTTTAGGTTAATCCAAATATTTGAACATTAGCTAAAATATGGAAAACTGTGAATCTATGAGTTTTGTCTCTTGTACACAACTTACATGAGGAGATAAAGATCTCTAAAATAACCAGATGTGATCAGTAACGCTCTGACTCTGAACTATCAGGGTTTCAGCAGCAGTGACCTGTGGAGGATTTAATGGAAATGTTTTTTTCACTCAATGTTTAACTTGAGAAACAGACCAAAGATTTATTTTACAATATGAATCATTATCATGATTATAGAGATATTTTATAACAATCTGCTGTTTATTAAAACTGTTGGTGGAAATTACAGTTACACCTAAACCCAAGGAGAGCAAACTACCTGTTGGACGGACGTGTGACATCACAGGACTTAAACCATACACAGATTACAGATGTAAAGTCAGTCCCATCGATGATGGTCGAAGTCCTTTTACATATACCGCTATAATAATCAAGACTAAGCCTGGAAGTAAGTAACCAAGAAAATATCTGTTGTTAATGCAGTTTGCAAATAATAACAGCTTTAAAATAATTGAACATAAACTTGACATTCATTTGTCTGTTTTACTGTTTTGTTTTGTAGGCCTTTAAAAAGTTTTACCTTATGAAACACAACTCTTCTTTAATAATCTAAATAATACATTTATTTAACAGATTCAGTAAGAAAAAGTAAATAGCTTATCAGGAGATAATTAATTTAAATCATGTGGGTTTCATTGCTAACCAGTTGAATTCTTAATCCTCTGAAGGTCACAATTCTTTCATCAGGTTTTTCATTCATGCAGGAAAAGGTTATATTGATTTTAGGATGGTTTTTAAAACTAGAAATGGATGAAAATTACACAAATGCTAACAAAAAATGTATGAGACAGTCTAAATTTACAGTATTATAGGTATGAGCTTATTGGACTGTCATCTTATGACAAAGTGGAGAAAATAATATGAACTTTGTCCAGAAGTTCAACTTCCTGATTTATTTATCCCAAAGAATAACAGCAGGTTTAGAAAAAATAATAAAGAAATCAGGTTTATAGATGTTTGGTGAAGAATTAAAATGTACCGTTTTAATAAATTATTAAATATTTTTGATCCTTTATTGTTTTTTTTAGACTGGAAATATAAGTATAAAAGATTTATACAAATATTTCTGCATTTATGTGTAATTTAAAAGTTAAAGTAAATCACATATTTTCAGTATTTTCTAATTAAGACCAAATCTTAAATTTATTTTTTAAATCTTTGTCACATTTTGATTTGTCTCTGTGTCCTAATATGTGTCCTTTCTCCTCCTCCTACAGTACCAGACAAACCTACAGATCTCAAGATGGCAGATCCTCCAGGGAACAATGCGATCAGAGTGACATGTGAAGGCCCAAAGGATTTTAAAGGACCAGAGAAAATATACATTGCAAAACTTCTTAATGATCCTGGCAGTGAAAAGAATGACACAAAATGTGATTTTGAATTCAAAGATCTGAGCTACTCAACATCCTACACAGTGGAGGTTTGTATAAACATTTATTGGTTTCACACAAAAAAATCCCAGTTTGTTTGCCAAATTTCCAGTTAATGTTATGAAGTCTAACTGACAAATTTATTCTATTTTGTTTTTTAGATAGTTACATTTAACGGACACTTGAGGAGCGAGGCTGTGATAGAAGAAGTTGCTCGCTGTACGTGTTACTAAAATGATTACTTCAAACTATAAACAGCTTTACTCTGGTGTTAAACACAGAAATGAAGGTTTTTGCTCTCTGTAATTTTAAATGTTAAAAATCTTTCACACAGATAACTTCAGGGCGAGATTTGGTCTTTTGAGCTTCCTCCTCCTCCTCCTCATCATCATCACAGCCATAACAGAGATTGTGGCCTTCATCATCAGGAGGAGAGCATCCAGAAGGTAAAGCCTCTACGGCCCATTTCAGCTGCTGAATCAGTTTCTTCTTCCAGAAATAATCCTCTAAGCTGATCAATGTTCTCCACTGATGAAGAAATGATGCTTAAATGATAAATAGCAGGTTGTAAGAAGTGAACTACCCCAATATGTGATGTCACAAATACTTTACTAAGATACGCTGGGTTTACCTCCAGATAGGGCAGATTTTGTATTATTTGTTGTTATAATGGAGTAAAGTCAGAAAGATTTAAATTACACTGATAAAATCTTCCTGTAATGATTTATTTCCTGTTTGTTGTTGCGGTCTCTAGGAATAAACCAGGTTATCAACACCGTGATAAAGACGCTCACTGAAGAGGATCTGATGAGGCTGAAGATCAAAACAGCATTTATTGCCTTTTTGTAAATATACCTCATGATTAGTAAAATAATTTGAGAAAGCTTGAGTAGTTGATGTGCTAAGAGCTCTGATATTTTTCTAGTTGTAATTTAATAAAAAAGGATGAATCTATCTTTCTATTATATTAGAACCAGATGTTTATGATAATGCTTTGCTAAGAGCCAATTATTCAAATACTTGTGGTTTTGTATTACAAAAGAAATCATTATATTTCTTTCTGTTTTCTGCCACACAAATTAATATTATAGGCTTTTTTATTAGTTTGGTTGTTTAGCCATGTTTGTTAATGTGGGCGGGGGATGTGGCCGAGTGGTTAGAGCAGTGTGCTTGCAGTCAGAGAAGGTTGCAAGTACCTGGTTCAATCCCCGGTCCTGGCACTCTGGGTCGCTGACCAAGACCCTTAACCCCTGATTGCTCCCCGGGCGCCGCACATGGCAGCCCACTGCTCCCCAAGGGTGATGGGTTAAAAGCAAAGAACAAATTTCATTGTAATATATGTTTTAATGACAATAAAGATGATATTACTATTACTTATTACTAAATGTTTGCCGGCTTTTTAAAACATCCTGATTATCTCCAAACATTAATCAAATTGATGCTGACTCTTTGAGCTTCCTGTTAATCAGATTATGTTTTTTTGTGAAATGTTTTAAAGTGCTGTGAGCACAGGAGCAAAATAATGTGCTGTGGTGTTAAAATACTCTAGTATATAGTATATTAACACAGTTTAAAATGTTCTTAGCTTAACTTAATTAGTTTAAATACATTAGTGCTTTCCATTTATATAATTAGCCAGACTTACTAAAGGATAATTTACATCAAAGCTCATTCAAAGTATCTCCATCTATTGTCTAAACCTTCTCCTGCATGCTGGGCAGCAGGTCAGGTCTCCATCTCCTGCGGTCATTAGGTGAAAGGCGGGGTACAACCTGGACAGGGCGTCAGGCCATCATGGGACGGCCAAGTCAAAGAAGAATGGGCAAAATTTACAGCAATGACTTGCAGTTGAGTGAAGTTGCCTCCACCCCCCACCTTCTTCAATTCAGACAAAATTGGTTTCAAACGTGTGTGCTGTTTGTGCTGGTTTGTGCAGCAAAAATTTTCATTTGTGCCGCTATCATTTTAAAGATATAAAGAAATGTTTTTAGAGGTCATCAAAGGTCAACCAGCCCCCCCCCCCCTTCTTCAAATCAGACAAAATTGTTGTCAAACGTTTATGCAGCAAAAATATTTGTTTGTGCCGCTATAATTTTTTTCCAGGTTAAAATTAAATTATTCATAATTATATGTTAGCAACTTATAATTTGTATGAAATTCACAGTTTCAGCATGAACAGATGTTCACTGACATTTGATGACCTCTACAAACTATTAATATAATTAAAATGATAGTAGTGCTGAGTACTTCTGTTCTGTTCTGTCTCTCCTCGAGGTCGGTCGGTTTTTCTTCAGCTCTCCAGAGCTCCTTATCTGCTTTTACCCTGCCCCCATTCTCCTGCTATTTGCTTCGTCTGTGTCTTTTGTGCCATTTCTTCATAGCAACCGAAAGCTCTAAGGCAATTATGGATCTCGTCAGCTGGTCTCTCAACGCTATTGATCAAATTTTTTCAACTGGAAAGCAAAGGACCGGGGAGCGTGCCTGTCCCGACGGAACTTTTTTTGCGGGATACATCTTGGACCCGTGGCAGAAATGGTCCACGGTGTGCCTCTCAATTCTTTCTGTTGAGGACGTCGAAGATGTCTACTTATTCGGATTTATGATACTTGGATTCCTCATTTTTGGCTTTGGAGGATATTTAATGTATCAACACCTTCAAAAGCTGCTGGCGGTAAATATGGCCCTGATGAGACTGCCAGTGGCAGTCGACGCGATCACGAGGTCGTTGAATGAACAAAACGGACGGCTTGATAAGCTGACCGCGGTTGTGGTACAGAGGTGAGATGGGATAAAACCTGGAAGTGTGAACGTTACTAGCCCATCGATTGGATTATTGGAATATTGGATCCTGGAGCCAGTGGCGAAAAGACTCTAAGGCTGACAGAAAAGTTGGTGTCAGCTTGTTCTCATAACAAATTCTGTTTTCTTCAAATCGGACTCCCCGCTATCAAATTCTCCCTGGTTGTTATGGCGACATCGCACAAATTCCCTGCTACCCCACATTCCTGCGGACATCTGTGGAGGAGTCAAGCCGGAGCATCAGAGTGATAAGACTTTCCATCAAGGACACTTGCCTGCCGGAGGACGGCCTTCATGGACATACAGATTTCCACACAACATGCACCCAGACACACATATGCTCACAAATACAGATGACTTTACCCGACCAGAACTCAAATGTTTACCTTCTGCATATATGTGTCTCGTCATTGATTGTGCTTTTTGTGCAAATGAGGTTTTTTTGTCGGATGCTTCACATTTTGTGTGGAAACACAAATTGTGCAGCACCTGTCTTTTTTCTCTCCTCCACTCGCCCAGTGTAAATCTTTTTTCAACAGATCTCAAGGCAGCGCCTAGGGACCCCGTGTAAAGCGGGGTCTGGGGCAGTTTGGGGAACGCACCTCACGGCTAGCGCTCATGTAGCAGCGGCCGACTGTGTGTGTTCCTGGCAACGCAAGGCCTCAGTCAATCGTTCCCCCAAAATGTTTGTTAAGTGTATGTGATGGACGGTTGTACTGGAACTGAAATTTCGATTGTAATGCAAATTGCAGTTGACTAATAAAATTGATTGATTGATTGATTGATTGATTGATACTTGACATGAGGCCTCCCTGTCTCCCCATGAACTTTTCAGCACTTTCACTTCTCATGCAGCCCAGTTCTCACTCCACCGCCTTGTTAGTTCCACCTGCCGTTCCTAATTATCCCGGACTCAGTACACCTGCCAACACCTCTACTTAAACCTCCCTCAGTCTGCTCTTCCCCGCCGGATTGTCTTCATCATTCTTCATCAAAACCTCGCCTGCCTTGTGCTTCTCACATCTGCCAGTCAGAGCTTCCCATGCCTGCCTGAAACAGGGCTCCTTTTGTCAACCCCTGCCACCCCAGCACTCCAAATAATCTCTCTCCTGTGCTGCTGGATCTCCTGCTACCCCAGTACTCCAAGAAGTCTCTCTCTGCCGTGTTGCTGGCTATTCCTGGCTCCCAGTGTACTTCTGACTCCACAGCACAGCATCCGCAGCTCTCCAGCTCCTGCCATCGCCATCCTCCTGCTCCAGTCCGGTACAGCCTCTCTGGTCTCCTTCTCCACAACTCACCTTTGACAATAAAGTTCTAAAAACAAGGCTCAGTATGTGGCTGTGTTTGGGTTCATCAAGATAAATTGTGACAGATATATTCAAAGCCAAAGCAACACAAACGACAATTTTTGCTGCACAAACTAACACAGAGTCAAGTTAATTGACACCAATTTTGTCTGATTTGTAAAAAGAGTGTTTGTGTTTGGGGGGGGGGGGGGCATGTTGACCTTTGATGACCTCTAGAAACAATTGTTTATATCTTTGAAGGAGAAGTCCGGTCAAAATCAGAATTCAAACTGCTGAAAGTACTGTAAATATAAAATGATTACATACTGTTCAATAAATGATAAGCATTTTAATTAAGAGCAATTCCTTAATTACTCTTAATTAAGGTCCTTTTATGGGGGCAGCCATCTTGGTGAAGAACAGTACTGCCACCTCCCAGTTTGTGACGTCAGGTCGCGGTATCGGCTGTAGAGAAGGTCCCAATACCCTATCTGTCCCCTTGTAAATAAATATCCGTTTTCATGCCGAAATATTGTTTTAACCCCTTATACAAAGATAGACATGGTATTAAGCATTTCAATTTAAATTAATACTAATTTTACATTTTAGAGACATAAAAAGACAACAAATAAGCATTAAAGTACAGTTTATGGGTTGGGTTCTGCAATGTTAGAAGATGAGTATAAAACTCATCCTTAGAATCAATCTCTGCTCAAAATGGTGATCTGCACCGTCTAATCTACTTTCAGCAGTTATCATCAGTTATTGCAACCGTAAACTGCAGAAAATACAGGCAGATCGGCTCCTTCTGAGTTTACTCTGCTCCTGCTGTCACGATGAGCTGCAGTGCGTTATGAGGCCGAGGAATATTTCAACGTCACTTAGTTTAGAGTCCAAACAAGCAACTTCATGTTCAGAAACAAGCCAAAAAAAAAACCTGTAACCTGCAACTCATGAAATTTACAAGCGACCATAGAAAAAATTAGATCAAAGTCAGATAAAATAAGAGAGCTTCACAACAGTGAGCATCCTTTCAGAGTGTGTCGTATCACTCCGCCCCGCTGGTCGAGTAAACAAATTCTACATTATGAAAAAGAAAAAAGTCTCGCTCTCATGTCATCTTGAAGACATTCTTCTTTGAAATGTTGGCTACAGATGACGTTTTTTCTCTGGCCAAAAGCACAATGGCAAATCCTCCATCTTCAAGTAAGCAATCCAACAGAAGAGCCCGTGGTGGACCCTGAATTGGAAAAGGGAAAAAACTAATGATTTTTCCACTTTTACCCGATGTATTGGAACATCCAACTGCCATGCAAATGGGCATTGTTGCTTCAACAATAGCTCTCGCGAATTTCAATGGTGAAGTCCTCTGGAAATCCAAAATAATTGTTGTTGATCGCAGCTGTGTACGACAGCTCCTATTGAATTAGCTTGTATAGCGCAGTGCCTCACTGCACAAAGACTTCACAGGATGTGATGTCGGGTGGCCATTATTGCCCATACACAGTGATTGAGACGACAATTTATGATTTTATATTCCTATTGATTAACCCTAAATTCATTAAATCACCACAAACGTTTACTTTTAGGTATAGCTAATGATCCCCTGATTTTTCCTCGTTGACCAGACTTCTCCTTTAAAATGAAAGCAGCACAAACGAAAATCTTTGCTGTACAAACCAGCACAGATGGAGTCGAGTTAATTGACACCCATTTCGTCTGATTTGAGAAAGGTTGGGGGGCTGGTTGACCTTTTGACCTCTAGAAATATTTGTTTATATCTTTAAAATTATAGCGACACAAACGAAAATTTTTTGCTGCACAAACCAGCACAAACATAGCACAAACGTTTGACACCAATTTCGTCTGATTTGAAGAAGGTGGGGGGGGGGGGGCAACTTCACCCAGGTAAGACTTGCAGTTATGACTGCGTCAAATCTCTGCTTTACAAAGTATTGAGTCTGAGAGGTTGAAAATCTATAGAGACCCCACTCCTAAAACCACACCTTTGATTGATGAAGATGATGACGATGTGTGGTTTGGGCACGTTGCACATGAAGGTTTTTTTTTTTTAGAAAAGTGTCGGTGGGTTTCTACTGTTCTTGTAGTGACACCACAATGACACTGACAACAGTCCAATTTTAAAACGGTTCTTAGAGTGAAAAGATTGTGGCGTATACAGGAAAAACAGTATCTTCCTCTAAGAGGAAGCCCTGAGACTTATGACTGCCACGTCTTATCTGTCTTTGTAAAAATAGAGACATTCAACGTAGACAAAACTCTAATGAACATCATTTATAAATATTCTATTCTGACTTTTTCCTTGATTTGCTAGTATTGAAGCCTTAGGGAAAGAAACAAAACTGCATCACTGCAAAAACACAGGAGCTAAGAAAAGCAATCTTACTGACCTGTAGAACGTCCAGACTCTGAATAAGCTAACTCCATCCTGTCTGTCAGTATTTACCCCCCTAAACTCTGAATTTCAGTTTTAACTTTCTGGTTCCCAGTTCCAGATTCCTTTCTGTTCAGAGCAACTTGTATAAACATGAATTTATTCCTGGTGCTATATCCCTCTGTGATTTAGACAAGAGGAGGAATTAGTTGGAGTTGTTTGGAGATTTAGGATCTTGTTTTTCAACAACTACAGAATGGTAGTACTCACACCCGATGAAGACCATTGAGAAGTTGGACATCAACTATCTTCCATCACTAGGCTTAAAACTTTCCACTTTGACAAAGCTTATAGTTAGAGTAGCGTAGGTTTTCCTGAGTTATGCTGTTCTAGGCATAGGATGCTGGAGGACATTAGGATCTACCTCTCTCTTCATTGTCAAGGAATGGGTCAAAAAACTTGCTTACTTGTGTGACACATTAAACCTGCTCAATGAACTCAATCTCTCACTTAAGAGAAAATGCCAACCATCTTCAAGTTAGCAGATACAATAGCTGCATTTAAAGCCAAACTGGACTTGTAGGTACGGCATGTGAACAGAGGTATATGTTTTAAACTTCAGCATGGATTTTGGAAGAAACTGAACAGGAGCCTTCATCTTTCAGCTAGAGCATGATCGCCTGTATTTGCTTTAAAAAGTATTTGAGTGTTACTTCCCAACCACAAAAGTTCTACAAACTGCCTAGGAATGAATCTTCGACATATTGGTCAACGAACCAGGGGAATCCAGCATGTCTCTGCAAAAAGAAGACCAGCTTCTGGAGATAGCAAATGATAGTGGCCTTAAAAGTAGGTTTGAGACAACAACTCCACTAGTGCTCTGGATTAAAATCATGGCAGAACACATTAAGATCGCTACAATAGCACTGAAAACCCTGTTGCCATTTCTGACATCCTATCTGTGAGAAGGAGGATTTTCTGCAGTGACTGCAACCAAAACTAAATTACGGGCAGAAAGGACATAAGCAGCACATCATTGTCTCCCATTACCCCTCGTTGGGACCGTCTCGTTGTAGAGAAACCAGCTCAGGGCTCCCACTGATTTAGCATTAGAGTGAGTTGTGTCTTTCATTTAATTATTTTTATATTATGTTGAAGGCACATTTAACCTTTACTATTACAACCAGAGAGTGTGGAGCTGAAAGGTCGTCATGTTATGATGATGTTACAAGGATGCTGCTAATAAAGTTGCACACAGTAGATTCATGTTTAATATTATATTGAGAAAAAATAATTTTAATGAAAAATAATGAGACTGGTTGTATCATTTTATTTTGTTGTATTTAACCCCCACAGCTTAAAGGCTGGTCTGTGAAAATATTGTCTGAATATAAACCGGTCTGTGGTGCAAACAAGGTCAGGGACTGCTGGTATACTCTGGTATATCACTCTGGGCATGCAATGCATCTGCACAAACATGAAACAACTATAAAGGAATGAATAGTTGACTTTGCCGATCTGGAAACCAAAAGACATTTAAAACCGTCTGTGGTTTTCTCAACAAATAGCAGAGTTCAAATAAAGCTTCCTGTTGCTGTGGCCAGTGAACACGTATAGATCGGTGTTCAAGGCTTTGTCTGAATTCATGCTAAGTTAAAGTCTTGCTAAATTCAAATGCAAGACTGTTGACACAACCTTTTGGCTGTTATTTTTTGGATGTTATTTACAGGTATTTATAATCTGAACTGCTGTGAGGTATAAGCTCAGCATTGGATAAATATAAAGAAAGATCTTAAATGAGAGCAATTTTGTAAATAGGTCTTTAGTGAGAGATAAAGATAGTATAAAAGATTATTTGTTTAAGCTAGTGTTTTGTTTTACAATATTTGTAATTTAATAACAAGAAATTATGGTGAGATAATGCATTTTAAAATTTTCTTTTATTACAAAAAGTGTAATATATATTTTCTTATGAAGGAAATACTGGCCAAATATTTTTCTAATTCACAAAAGGTTAATTAATTTTAGGGTGGCCATTCAAAGCCAAAAAAGTTCCTGAAATATCTTAATATATAGGAAAAAATATCTACCTTTTTCCTTTTTTTAAGTGGGACAGTGTGTAACTAATTTGGCTTTTAATTAGCAAAAATCAAGTATTGCTTTATAATTACATATTCTGACAAAGTCTAATAACATCACATCAATAATAAAAGCGTTTTCACAACTTAGAATTAGGAGTTTCTAAATATGTAGGTGTTGGTGCAATCACTGGGAGACGCCATGTTGCTTCACTATTTCTGATTTCAGAAGCCGAAAGGGGCCAAACGTGTTTTCCCTTTCTGTCTTCTATATGAAAATGTGCTGTCGGTGGTGGAGATAAACAAGCAAAGATGATTGTAGATCGTTTTCTGTTGAAAGGGACAACATCCATACTCATTGCCCAGCGAGACGGAACAGCAAGTAACCAAGAAAAGAAAAAGTAATAACTGGGGAAAAAAGTATATATTGGCGTAGCTATTATTACCAGGTGGAGTGGAGATAATTCTGAGAGAGCACTGACTCAGAACTGATGTGGAGGTTGCAGGCTTTTACAGTATACTGTTATATTAATTCAATATAACAGTGAAGTTTATTTTTGTTTGAAACAAGACAGTGTAGTCCAGTAACTACTCTGTCCAACCAGCAGAAATGGGTCATTTTGTTTCCCTCTCTTTCTCTGGTGTTTATATTCACGTATTTTAGACCCCAAATAAGCGACTGCAAGTTCAGAAAGGAGCCAAAAAAAAAGGCGACTCACGGAATTTACAAGCGACTTTAGAAAAAAACAAGCGGAAAACTATTTCACACTATGATCGTAGCTATTAGCTATTAGCAGTAGCTTGGTACTAAATACATGGAAGAAATGTTGACATTGTTAAATTTATGATACTTGAATTTATAAGGCTTCAGTAGGCTTCAGTAGGAACTATTTAGCGCACCACTACATGGTGTGCTAGTGTGAAGTTCTTACACTCTGTGGCTTTAAAAAAAAAAAGTACAAACAGAATAAGCTTGATGCAATACATCTAGTTGCTGTTAATGTTAGAGTTAGACAGTAATGCGTGCAAGAAAATAATATGGATAAAAGCATTGCTTGGCCTTTAATGTGAATAATAATGCTGGTAGGTACTTCTCTTAGAAGTATCGCAAAGCGTAAGATGTTTGACATTAAATAGAGAAAGATGGAAGAATAGTCTGTTAAAGATATTATATAACGTAATAAATCTTTGGGTTGTTAAATTCCTGTTAACTTCCTCTTAATGTATAAAGAAGCTTCTTCTGCAATGACATCTGCTTTACACCTGCCCTTAAAATTACAATCAGTGATTTGTCGGTTATAAAGGGGCGATATAAATGAATTCAATTCAATTCAATTCAATTTTATTTATATAGCGCCAAATCATGAAACATGTCATCTCAAGGCACTTTACAAAGTCAAGTTCAATCATATTATACAGATTGGGTCAGATTATACAGATTGGTCAAAAATTTCCTATATAAGGAAACCAGTTGATTGCATCAAAGTCCCGACAAGCAGCATTCACTCCTGGGGAACCGTAGAGCCACAGGAAGAGTCATCTGCATTGTACATGGCTTTGCTGCAATCCCTCATACTGAGCAAGCATGAAGCGACAGTGGGAAGAAAAACCACCCATTAACGGGAAAAAAAAACCTCCGGCAGAACCGGGCTCAGTATGAACGGTCATCTGCCTCGACCGACTGGGGTTACAGAAGACAGAACAGAGACACAACAAGAGAAACAAAAAAGCACAGAAGCACACATTGATCTAGTAATCTGTTCTACATTAGATGGTAGTAGCAGGTGAGCCGTCTTCTCTGGATGATGTCACAGTTAACAGAACGCCAGACCAGGTGTACCTACTATGAATACATGAATACATGCACCACTTCCTGAACATGGTGGGTCTCTACACATTCTGGCTCCTGCTGTGCTGGGCTGGGCTGATCTGTTTAGACCACAGTAAGTACAACTGTAGTAATTTTTTAATATTCTTTTATTATTAATGCATTACTTGCACTTTAAAGATAAGTAAAATGCAGCTTTAACGGATTGAAACTTTTGCTAAAATAATTCTGTTTTCAACTGAAAACATCAAATCAAAGTATTGATCAATATAAGATACTTCATGGTAAACATGAACAATAAATTATCTTTAGCATTAGTCCACGTGTATCGTCGCTGCTCACCATGAAAACCTCCACACATCACACAGCTCCTGAGCTTCCAGAAGTTGAATTAGTGCAAGTGCGAGAGGCGGCATGAGGCTCTGCATGGTTCCTGTCCAACCTGCTGTCCTCAGTACAGTTAAAATCACCTCCAATCAATAAATATTCCTCACTGCTACATTTCTCAATAACTCTATTCAAAGCATCTAGAAATATGACTCTCTCCACTCCCACAACTGGAGCATAGTAATAAACACCATTTTTATTTTCTCATACACTGCTCTTATTTTCAACAGACGGCCTTTAATGACCTCCTCAGATTCCACCGACTGAGGAATGAAGTTTTTGGCAAAGAGAATTCCAACCCCACCACTATTACTAGTCTTATGACTTAAGAAGGACTCACCAGTCCATTCTCTCCTCCAGTCAGCCTCATTATCAGCAGTACTGTGTGTTTCTTGTACAAAAATAATATTCAACATTTTTAGAGAGCACAACTTGAAAAGAGAAGCTCTTTTGCCATCATCCTTTGCCCCATTTAAGTTCAAGCTGCCTATCCGTATATCTCCCATAGCATAAAAAGGTAGTAGTGACACAGAAACCAAAGAGCAGAACAAAAGAAAAAAAAAAATTCTGAACGTTATTCATCATCTTCTAACTGCTTTTTGACCTTTTGCACTAATTTTTTAATACGGTAGGTTTCCTGGTCAGTGAAAGCTTTCTCTCCCAGGACTCCAGGACTTCTCAGAAAAACCTTCACTGAGTCAAGGAAGAGCTGCAAACCAGGAAACACTTTCTCCACTTTGACATTTCTGGCTCCTTTTGTGTCCTGCAGGAAACTCTTAAAACTCGTTAAAGAGTAGCCACTCTTCTTGTGAGTCCATGTCTGTGAGGAGGCCAGAGACTCCACATCACTCTCCTCATCACCTTTACTGTCACCTGACTGCTGAAATTCACTATTAGGAGAAATTTTCTTCACTTTACAAGCAGATTGATGCTCTTCATTTGGTTTCCTCTTTTTAGTATCATTAGAAAAATCTTTATCTACCATCATTTCATCCTCCTCCTCCTCCAGAGAACATCCTACCGGCCCTGTTTTGGTCTGTGTGGTAACGCTGTCAGTGTGTGACTGCTCATTGATTCCTACTGCTGAATCAGAGAAAGCAGCATCAGAACCAACAGCACCAAAATCCCTGGTATCTAGACTAGGATCTTCTGGGCCATCAGAAACTACATCAGCACCTGAACTAACTTTTGCTGAACCATCAGAACCCAGTATAACATTAAAAGAAGCAGCTGCTCCTCTGTGTTATTTTTCAAAACCATAAAGACCTGCTTCTAAAAGAAACAACATGTTTAAGGTGCGGTGATTTAAAGCCCAGAGGGATCCGTTTAATGGGAGACATTAACTGCCCGTGCCTCGCCAGTTCTCTTTGTAATGTTTCATTACTAATAAATGGAGGGACTTGAGACAGGATGACCTTTTTGGCCTGATTAACTAGCGGCATCACCTGAACAAAGGTCTCCTGAATAACCACGCCTTGCTCGACAACCACGCTAACTTTATCAACACTATCCAGAAAAATGACGACCCCATTGTTCATTCTAGAAACGGACTTCACACTTTCATAGCCGACAATTTCTCCAATCGCTAAACTGCAGAAAATCACCCGCCACAAACACACAAACAGCAAAACTAACAATGAACAAACAGAACAAATAAACAAGGAATAGAGAAGATAGACAACGCACTCACGCTGATACGCGCACCCACTCTCACAGTCCTCCACTCCCAGCATGCACTCAGAAAGAGAGAGAGAGAGAGAGAGAGAGAGAGAGAGAGAGAGAGAGAAATTGAAGATATAAATATTGTGTTTGGAGCCATACAAAATCAGTCCAGGGGCCACAAATGGTCCTCGGTCTGCACTTTAGACGCTCCTGGTTTAGAGCGTAAATACAAATAATGCACCTCTTGTTCTGTAATGTGAATAATAATGCTGATAGATTGAGCTCTGAGTAGCACCACAAAGTGTAAGATGCTTGACTTTAGCCCCATTCACACTACCCTTATTAAACCGATCCGAGCCAAGACCAGTCCGAGCTTGGATTGGTTAACCAAGCCGAGCCTCATTCTGACGACCGTTTACACATCACGCTATCTCGGTTCCTTGGTTGCTCCTCGCCTCCTAGTGACGATCTGTGGTACTGCTGCTCTCTGGGATTGAAGGTGGGACAAAGCAAATCAAAATGCCGGCGCCCGTAACATTCAGGATGGACAGAGTCGGCTTTTGGGACGTGGATAAGACAAACAAACGTCTAATAAGGATTTACAGACGCAGGAAACAACAACAGACGCTGAGGTTCATCACACTGCTAAGCAGAATCATCTCTGGAAACCGTGTGGCACGGTAAGGAAGCTAGTATTATTATGAATGTCTGAAATTTGTCTGAATGGAGTGTGAATCGGGACGTGCAACCAGACACGCCGGAAAACCCGTGGACAGTCAGCTGACTGTAAGGGGATGACGCGGTCTGCTCATGCGCTCTTCGTTATCAAGTAACCGGGATAAAAAAAAACAGTCTGAGACCTGCTCAGGAACTAGTCCGCAATTAGCGCGGTCCGGTTATGTTTAGCGGGGTCCAGTTCAGTCTGCTTACCGTTTACACTCGAGAGTTATCTCGGTTACCGAGCTCGGACTGGTCTCGGCTCGGTTACAAAAGGGTAGTGTAAACAGGGTTTATAGAATAGAAGAAGCTGGAGGATTAGACTTTTTAATATCATATAAACCCTTAGATTTGATTGGTTGAATCTTGGTTTATTATCTGTAGTGGAGTGTATTAACTTTGTTCCGTTTTTATACAATTTTATGAAGGTTCAATATGCTTTTATATGATTTTATATGCTGTTATATGCTTCAAAGTAGAATGTGAATAGATTAGGGTAAGATGCACTGTTGCTGGGCAAGAAGAGAGAGTCTCAAGGCCAGGTCAGCAATTAGCAGAGGAGAAGGTTTCAACGGAAGGAAAATACAAATCCACAAAAGGTAAAGGTAGCTGTTAGGGAGTAGAAACCAATACTGTCACTGCATGAAAAGTGAGATTTTCGTCCCCGTAAACTACCGCAGATCTCCCTCATTTTCGGCAGTTAACGACAATTTGCAACCCGCGCTTGTCGCCGTTTGTCAGTGCCACAAATTGTCGGAACCGGACTATGACGTATGTGGAGAGCGATCAGCTGTACTAATGGCCCTAATTAGCATATGAATGCAGCGAACCCGCACGGCTGGCCAGGTCTGGCTTGAATAACCTACTCAGTATTGGCTGAAACCACTTCTTTCAGACAAGTAAAGTCACTCGTGATTGGCAGCAAAACCACACGTGGCCAGGCCAGGCTTGAACGTTCTTACTGAGTATTGGATGGAACCACTTCTTTCAAACAAGTAAAATCACTCCTGATTGGTTGGCAGATCCCCAATAACTTATTTACATATATATATATATATTTATTTTATATATATATTTATTTATTCATTCATATTATGCTGTATATTCATGTTATCCTATGTAGGCTACTACACTATTATTAGGCTACCATCAAGGACATGAATGAATTTATACAGGAAATGAACATTTGCCAGGAAGATGTTTATGCAAAGAAAGAGCTTTATTAAAACAAACACCTATATACAATCTGAGGATCCAAAAATTACAACCCCGTGAACTGTCCGTTTGCCTCCTCGGGGTTGTAGGTAACTGCTGGCGGCGTTCTTTCTGAGGCAGGTCCGATGTGCAGACGCCTCCTGTGCGTGGCTCTGTACTTCGGCGTCGCCTCTAACCGGGACTGCAGCTTCACACAGAGTTCAGAGAGATCCGGTGTTGTGCGCAATTCTGTTCCCCCGTGAAAATCTGTTTCCCCTGTGTCGGGAATGCGCTTTGCAGCCGTTTTCCCGGCGCTTCTAATTGATTTCTCGGTAAAACAACTCATATAATCATGTCATGGTTGTAACAGTCAGTTTAATCGGCAGTTGTTTACAAAATTGTAGAATAAAAATAAATAAATTAGGTCTTCTTACGCTGTTTTGTGTTATTATAAATGGCAAGATAAACGGTCTTTTTCCAACTTTTGTCACTTTAACCTGACAAATAAAAGTAAGCCATAAAACACTATTCCAGCACCTACTGTGTATTTATGATTTTACATTGCTGAAAGAGGAGGATGGGATGGCTGATAGCAGGACACAAACATTATGGCTGTTTCTCAATTCACGAGAATGCGAGCGCGTTCTCGTGAATTGAGAAACAGCCTAAGACTTCCTGAAAACACAAGAGTGTAGACTTCCCAGTACATCCCTTTGTAATATAAAATATGACAGTTTACTGGATTAAGGAAATTTCTAGTATACTACATGCTATAACACATAATCTGAGAATTTAGAAACATTTGCTCTTTATTTCCCAAAGTTTTCGGGAGATGTCTGAAAGACCGTTTATTTATTTTTATTTTACAATTTTGTAAACAGCTGCCGATTAAACCGAATGTTACAACCTAGACATGATTATAGGATTTGTTTTACCGAGAAATCAACTAGAAGCGCCGGGAAAACGGCTGCAAAGTGCGCTCCCGACACGGGGGAAACAGAATTGCGCACAACACCGGCCTACGAAATGGCGGCGGCCGTCCAATCCATCCAGAGACCACGCCAACAACGCCATCTTCTTCGCCAGGCTGGAAAACAATTAAATGAGAGTGGTATGAATAAAAATCAAACGCAAGTCACAATAACATTAAACAAGGAAGGAGAAGCAGTAAAAACAAGTCACTTACAGACAATGTCGTCTTTATCAACATCGTGTAAATCTGGAATTGCAGACATGGCTCCGAGCAAATAGGAGGTCACCGCCTCGCTCCGGTTCATAGCGCCTGCAATTTGTCTCCGAGTTGTGAAGACGGCATACTGCTTCCTGTAAATGAAAATACACTTTAATAAAGCTTGTTCTTTTGCAAGGCTACTAGGCTAATCTTAGATTTGGTTGTAGGCTAGGCTACTTTTAGCTTAGCTAGCAGTCACCGAACATATTCTTACCTAAGCTTGGGATTCTGCACCCGTCTTCTCTTCTTGGAGTTAGTCTCTCCCGCACAGTTGTTCGACTGCAGAGCCGCCAACTTGTCCTCTAAGGACAGCAACCTGGAGTTTACCGAATATTGCAGTTAAGTGAACCGCTCATTCATATCGGCACTATTTGTAACGTTCTGTTGTGGTTTAGGTTATTTTCAGTTAGTCGACTTTTCTGTTTTTGGATTTATTTCTGTGTTGTGTTGTTTTTGAGGTGTTCATTAGTCTTGGTCTTACTTTCTTTATTAGTCTGTATGTTCCCTCTATTGCTTTCACCTGTTTTGGTTATTGGTGCCGCCCTTCTCACCTGTTCCTTTCTCCTATTTAAGCCTGCCTTAGTTGTTTGTTTGTTGCTGGAACGTCTTGTGTTCATCCCTCGCGCCAGTCTGCGGTAAGCCCTTTCCAGCCTCTGATTATTTTTGTATCCAACCTGCCTGTCTGTCAGTCCGTGCCTGTCCTGTTTTTTGAGTCTGCCTTTTGCCACCTGGATTTTGTTATTAAACCCCTTTTTTAAGTTCCAGCTCAGTGTCCGGCTTACTTTTGGGTTCTTTCATCACAAATCATTACACAATTAGCTGACGAGACGGTCCACTTCTTATTCTTATTCTTCTTCTTCTTCTTCTTCTTCTTCTTCTTCTTCTTCTTTCGGTTTTTATGGCGGTTGGCAACTAACTTTAATGGTGCATTACCGCCACCAACTGGACTGGAGTGTGGTACTGGAGTCTAACCTTCCCTAATAGGTTGCAAACAAATAAAACAAACACACAAACCGTACCGTACCGACTGACTCATATTAGACAGTCCACTGATAGCAATCAGCAGTTTCTTCTCGTCAGTCTGCGGACTGGCTGAAAGTTGTAGATCGCGTCCAAGAGGAGTTGAAGGGGAGTTGAATGCGAGACATGGGTAAACTCCCCCTGCAACCCTGATTTGCATTTGTATAGCTCACAGCATTTTCATTTACATGTTAAAGCCTCTCCTAGAATTAGGAGGAGGGGGGGTCATGGGGGGACCACGCCAAGCAAGGCCCACGTCAATTTCTGACAATTCACGGCAGTTTTCGGTGTTGCCTGCAAATTACCGTGAACAGCCGTTAACCTGAACTTCCACGACAATCTACAGTGCCGCATAGTGACGAAAATCACACTTTTCATGCAGTGTGTGTACGTCATTTGCTTGTGTGACACTGTGAAATCATCCTTTGAAGTTAATAAAACTAGCCTGAACGGGGAGACCCAGAGTTGGTGCCCGCAGAGGCTGGCAGTTGCATCTCTCCCTTCATGAAGGTGAAACTGAAATCTGCGTCCTGGCTGAGTTATTGTTTTAAGTCCTGCACAACAAATTAACGAACCTGGGGAAGCAAGACGGCTTCAACACTGTACAGACCATCTTTGGTTTTAAGTTCCTATTAACTTCCTCTTAATGTAGAAGGAAGCTTCTTCTGCATAAACATCAGTTCTTCCCCTGCACTTATGCATACATTCAGTGTTCTGGCTGTTATAAAGAGCGATATAAATTAATAGATGCACCACATCCTGGACATGGCGGGTCTCTACACTTTCTGGCTCTTGCTGAGCTGGGCTGGACTGATCTGTTTAATCAGCAGTAAGTACAACAGTTGTGATTTTTTTATTTTATTCATATTTCTAATATTATTACATCAATATTGATTTTTATCAACAATGCAGACGACTGTCCCTGTGGGTTTTATGGACTTTTATATAACCTGGTAATAATGCATAGATGCCTTAACGTTAGACGGGAAAAAATGTTTTACTGTAAGAAAAAAAAAATGATTTTTAAATAAGGAAATGTAAATTTGTAGAAAATTTGCTAATAAATGGACAGAAATTCACTGATAGCTTCATTATTGTTATGTTACAGTATTCACCTATCTTTTGCTTAGATTTGGAACTGTTAATTATAATTAGAATGTGAGCTGAAAGATACCAATGCAAATAATCAGGTAATAAACAAATAATCCTGATTGTCTTTTTTTCAATATTTGATCTTAGTGGTAAAATAAACGACAACTATTTGGTGCCCAAAGAATCATAATAGTAGACAATACTGAATTAAATCAGTAATTAATGCTGATCAGCTGGACTACATATGTTAATGCAGTGAAAATCTCCGGCTGGTAAATTTAAGATTTTAATCACATTTATTGTTATTCACATAGTTATGTAATAAGATAAATGATTGATTACCAACATTTATGCCTTTTGCAAAGGGTGCAAACGTGTTTTTGCAAATGTCAAACATAAATTTAAGCTTATAAAGTACATTACGTCACCACAATTCACAATATTAAAAAGTTGTTTAAGAATATATATATATATATATATATATATATATATATATATATATATATATATATATATATATATATATATATATATGCATATATATTTAAAGTAAGATTTAAATTTCCCCCACGCCCTTCTTCTGACAGAAAGTAAAATTTTAATTATGGACCTGTTGAGGGAGCAAAAGATTAGGGTGATGGTAAGGGGGCCCTCCAAATGATAGACTTGGAGTTCATTTCCAAAGCTAAATCATCAGAAACACTATCAGAAACATTCAAAACGCTGGATAACGTGTATAACAACGGTTTGATTGATGAATTACTGATAAGGAAATATTCCCCATCAATTGTTAAAAAGGGTATAATTATTTTTTACATGCTTTTTAAAATTAATACAACATACAAAACAATAAGGTTATTTTTTTCAAAACTGACACATTTTTCACATTGTTTTGTGATCTTCTGAGAGATGTCTCTATCTGTTCATATTAGAATCAAACCTCTTAATACGATGAGGACGATAACTGTAAATCTAAATCTGCTAGGGGAATGAATGATTTTGGGCTTAATTGTAAATAAATTTAAGTCAAGCAGCCAGACAGCATATAAAATGATATACCTGCTTTGGTTTTTCCCTGTGATGTGTCCCATTGTTGACACTTTTTAATTAATAAATTTAACAACCACTTTCCTCCAACCCCATAAATTTGAATATGTGTCCATTTGTTTTGTTTTTTCGCTTTGATCTATTTCCAAAATATATTTATATGTTAGTTATTGTTTTTTTAAAAATATATTTTTTTCATTTGTTGGTTTGTTTAAGCCATATCTGCATTTTCAATATTCAATTCAATTCAATTTTATTTACTGTATATAGCGCCAATTCATGAAACATGTCATCTCAAGGCACTTTACAAAGTCAAAATCAATCAGATTATACAGATTGATCAAAAATTTCCTATATAAGGAAACCAGTTCATTGCTTCAAAGTCCCGACAAGCAGCATTCACTCCTGGAGAAGCGTAGAGCCACAGGGAGAGTCGTCTGCATTGTCCATGGCGGAAAGCGACAGCGGAAAGAAAAACTCCCCATTAACGGGAAGGAAAACCTCCGGCAGAACCGGGCTCAGTATGAACGGTCATCTGCCTCGACCGACTGGGGGTTACAGAAGACAGAACAGAGACACAACAAGAGAGACAAAAAAGCACAGAAGCACACATTGATCCAGTAATCTGTTCTACATTAGATGGTAATAGCGGGTGATCTGTCTTCCCTGGATGATGTCACAGTTAACAAAACGCCAGACAAGGTGTACCTACTATGAAGAAAAATGAGAAAGAGCAAAAGGTTAAAAGCTGAAATAACAACAGTCACAGTTCTTGTTTATTTATCAGAGGTATAAATGAGAAAAATTAGTCTACAGTACAAGAAAAGGTAAAGATTGCCTGTTCATTCAGTGGTAACTAACTACCTTGTAATTATATTACGGAAAACCCTGAGAAAGGCAATAAATGTTATATCATGATAAAGTTTTGAACACCCCGTTTTGTCCAACCTTATTATAAGGGCCCAGACATGCAGAAACCAATGTGTACTTCTACTGTTTAGGTTTGGGCTTATGGAAATAAATTTTGACATTAAACATATGATTTATCCAATAGAAAACCAGTAGGTATGTCCTCTGATGACTTATAATTATCTAGTTTGAAATTATCCAATACAGAATATAGAAAAAGACTTATAATCTGGTCCTTTTTTGAGGCATTACCCTTTTAATTAATCAAAGAACTTGTTAAGAGCTAATTAAACCTTGTTTAGTAATTAGCTGAAACTAAGTAAGACTAACTGAGGTTTCTGCTAAATGTTGATACATTTTTCTCTGTTTAAAAGCATCAATGTTTCCCATCTGAAACCGAGCAAGCTCATCCCTAAGTAATTGAATAATTTCTCACCAATGCTCTAATAAGTGACACAATGAGCCTGAACGCGGTGGTGAAATGTCACTGCACGGAGCATGCATCTCTGCTCATAGCTGCGAAACAACAACGCACCAAACCACATCCTGACTCTCTTTGTCTGACAGTCCCCGATTATATCTTTGTTCGTCGCTCGCTGCTTCTGTCAGGAGGACCTGAAGGAGAAAACCGGACAAAAAACAGATATTAATTCTGGGAAGCTCATATCATCCATCACTTAAAGTAATTTTATTCTTTTTGAATTGTGTTTAAACTTTAAACAAACCAAGAAAAATTACCAAAACACAAACTTCGACGAGAACTGAAAGCAGAGACACATCACACATCATACAAATGACCAAAATGAACGTTTTGTCCAAACTTTTGTCTTTTGTTTAGTTTTCATACATGAGGGGTGGTTTACACAACAGCAACTACTGGGTGTCTACATGTTAGTGCAAGGCAGGAAGTGGTGGTTTGCTCAATGAAATAGCAAAGTTTCTGTCGTGTTGTCAAAGCAACCAGGTTTTACAGAGCTGCCTCATCCAGATAAGTCGTCCATCTTCCTCTTTCAGGCTACGAAGGGTTTTACACTGTTTTAACAAAAAGATCATGAAGCTGAAAGCTTCGCTCCCGTGTGTTTATACATTTCTTCATATTAAATGATATATGAATCCATAACTAAATGTTTTTTTTTTATTTGTTTTTGTCAGGACTGGGCAACGACTAAAATCTTTAATCGCGATTCATCGCATACTTTGCCTGATTAATCATGATTAATCGCATTGTATGCGCAAACTCCAAGAATGAATTCAAAAGTAGTGTAATGAGCACTTTTATTTTAATGTTCTGCTACCATATGAACAAAAGTGTTGTAACATTTGTAGCACTTATCAGTAACACATATTTAGTGTAAAGCTCAACTTAAACATGTAAAACAAAAAATAGCAATAATAATAAATTAAAGCTTATTGCCACTGACAGGAAATTCTCTTTATGGGGAAAAAATCTACCAAAAACAAGCAATTTCTGAGGTAACAGCAGGAAGCAGCATTACCATTTTATGTTCAATACCAAAGTGTGAAGCAGAAAAAAAGGTCTACAGTAGCTATCCACTTCGCCATTACATTTGTTAGCTTCTCTGAGTCATTTAATTGTTTGGTGATGTCTACAGTGTGTTTGGCATTTAAGTGATATGTTAAGCTCAAGGTGCTCCGGTGATAAGAAAGTTTAACTTGGCAGTGATTACAACTAACTTGTTTCTGTCGTATTCGTTGCTGGAAGAACTTTAAACTCAAATGCTTGCTAACTCGATATGCTTGCATGTTTATTTGACGTTAACACGCGTTTTTTTTTGTTGTTGTTGCTTTCTCGAATAAACGCGAAATTAACACGTTAACTTGCCCAGCCCTAGTTTTTGTATTTCCAGGCCAGAATGGTTCAGTCAGTGAGTATTGATTCATATCTAAGCAAACTGAAATGATTGAATGTAATCTTTTTAATTCCTAAAAGCCAGCAGCTTTGCTTCATGTTGTCTAAAGCGTTGAGCTAAGCTTCTGCGTCTTCTTCCTGTCTCTTCATTTAGAAGAACCAGACTCAGACCTGGTGAACATTTTTACTGAAATGAGCAAGCCCTGAACCTGCTTTCTGTGGTGCTGAATGTATGTTTCCATAAAATGTTCATATTGTGCAACTAATTTGCTTAGCTTTTCTTTCCTGTATTCAAAGCTAAGACGGAGGTAAATAAAGTCTGAAGAAGCAAAGCCACCTTTCAGTTAGAGCTTCACAGCCAAAGTTTTCTGATTATTTCTTTTCATCACAAACTGCTGAAGCAAATGTGCTGCATGATGCTGCTGTCCACCACTGTGTGGGTCTAACATTAAACCTTTAAGCTGTGGGAAAACAATATTTTGATGCAGTTTTTACAGGCAGTCGTTTTTTATCTTATTGTTGTGGAGGGGGCTTTTTCTAACAGAGGGACAGTCATGTCAAGATGGAGACACATAGATCCATATGGTTCCTACTGATAAAGTAGGGCTGGACGATAATTCAATAACAATATATATCGATCGATAGACGTGTGGCGCGATAGAAAAAAATAGGGTCGATAAAAGTTCGATAGAGAGTTTTCCTTCCTTCCAGCCTATCATATTAGTTGATGCTACAGTCACTACTTCCTCTCGACCAATGGTAATCGCGGACCCAGGCACGCCGTCACAAAGTGCTGCCCTCTCAAACGACAACACAGAGCATGTGAATATGTCGCAGCAAGGAGCGGCGGAGGAAACTGTCCCAAAACGGGGTTTTACTAGTTCGCCAGCCTGACGGAAATAAACCAGTGATTTGTAAAACTTGCAAGGAACTGGTAAAAACAAAGTCTGGTAACGCAACCAACTTGTTTCATCACATAAGCCGCTCACACGCGCAGCAGCGCGAGCCCATTCAGCCCCCCGCGGCTCTGCGTCATCTTCTGCAACTTCTTCCAAAACAAAGCAGGTATAGCAGCTAAACTGGGCTCCCTTCTTTGTGATAAAATGAAAAAGCGTCCAAGCGGCGTAAGGATATCACGCATGCAGTAACGTGCTTCATAGTGATTGATACGTCTGCAGCTGAAAAACCTGGCTTCAAACAATTACTCGCCACTCTTGACCCGCGATATAAAGTTCCGGGACGCAAGTTTTTCTCTAACAGCGCTCCCTAAATTGTGCAACTAGTGCAAGGAATCAATGCAAAATGAGCTGCAATCTGCGTCCTTACATGCCACTATTCCCACCTAAATAGGCTATTTTATTTATTTATTTGGTATATTTATTTTGGTAGTTTTACTGGTCACTTTAGTCTATTCTTTGTCAATATTTAATAACATAACTCAGGTCTCTTAAGTTATTTTTCTTTAAAAAAAAATCTGTTATGGTTAAAAAAGTTGGTTAAATAAAGATTTAATTGGAATTCTGTGTTTGTGTTCTTTATTAAAATCAAATCATTTAGCAATATCATAAAATGTCCAGGCAGAGCTGCACATAAAATATGGTTTTAAATATTTTCAATAATTATCAATATCGATCAATATGCATTTTTTTATCGATAAGCTTTTTTTCTATATCGTCCAGACCTAGGATAAAGTTGGATATATAAGACTATTAGTCATATAGACCAGTTCACGCGTGACGTAACGAACTACATCCGGGTCCCACTGGTAGGCAAAAATAGTACTGGGGTCCGTTCTTCGTACGTCGCTAACTCAGTTAGCTGGATTTGATTGTTGATGATTTGGCATGATCTTGGATCGTTCGGTTCTTCGAAACTCATTCTGCACTTGTTGTCATAGCAACATGTGCGCAAGCTTGAACCTGCTCGAGAGCAGTCTTATTTCATGTAAACAGGATTAGATCGCAGCTTTATAAGCGGAGGAGATAGGGAAGTCTGTCCAGCCAGTGCACTTGGACCACCTAGTGGCAGAGGACGGGACAGAATTGTGGAACACCATTTTTTATTAATTAATAAAAGACGAAACAAATAATGCTTAGTTCCTGTCATTTTATTTAAACAATCCTTTATAAAGAAAAGACAGCAAGTCATCTTTTGCCTGCAATAAGAGATAGTTATGTAAAGTCAGCAATACTACTGTCACATGGTGTATTAGAACTTACTCTGAAGGTCTTTTTGAAGTAACTCGATCTCTAGTGCAAATTTTCTCTTTTTCATGTTGTAGAGTTCAATTTTTCCTCTTATTTTGTGTTTTTTCAGGTCAAAATACTATTTTTTTGTTGAAGATGCCGTTTATATAGGGAACGGATGGCACCCTGTGTCATTTTGTGAATGAAATAGAAAGGGTGAAACATGCCTCATGCAACAAGAGTAAAAAGAACATGTTTTGTTCAGCCTTTTTCTTAGTGGCTGTTATAAACAGACAAGCACATCATTTAACAGTGGCTTTTAAAAAATTGGAAGAAGTTGCTTTTTAAAATAAAGTATAATAATTAAAGGCTACCATTTTGTAGAATATTCCTGTACTTCACTTTTTTCCCCATGTTCTAGTGGGTCCCGTGGAGGCTCTGACATAAAAGAACAAAGTAAATATGAAATTAGTGGAGTGGTGGCCTAGTGGTTAGAGCACAGAGCTTCGTTCCCAGAGGTTCTGAGTTCAACTCCCACAAGCTGCCATTCTGGGTCCCTGAGCAAGACACTTAACCCCCAATTGCTCCCCAGGCGCCGCACAGTGGGAGCCCACTGCTCCCCAAGGGGATGGGTTAAGATGCAGAAGTGAATTTCTCCATTGTGAGATCAATAAAGTTCCATTATTAAAATGCAAAAATACATACTGTAGAAAGTGATAGAAACATCTAACATGGACAGCACTTATTCATTTAATATGTCTGCTGCTTTTTGCCAGCCCTCTCTCCTGGCTTTAGCAGACTTTCAGGTGTTCCCAGTCGTTTTAATTAATGACTCAAATTCGGCATAAACTTCCATTAAAAGCTCGTGTTCTGCTTGGGAGAAAAACTGTGGGCATTCTTTGTTCATGCTGAACAGCCAATAGCAGCGCTGCTGATCATTCTTTCTACTATCGACAGATTTCCCCTTTTAAAGCAACGCATGAACGCGCAGTTACCTCAGATAACTCAATCCAGCGATACTAATAATAACAACAGGTGTGTTCGAAGAACCCAATTAGCCGGATCATGATTAGCCGGATGAAATCATCTTGAATGTCTCATTTGATCTCGGATGTTTTAAGCAACGTACGAAGAACGGACCCCTGGTCTATATGGATCCTGCTCTGTGAAAATAGATCATATCACCCCAGTCCTTAAATCCCTGGTTTCTAGTTGATCAAACAGTAGATTTTAAAATGCTGCTATTGGTCTATAAAAAAAACTTAATGGTCAGCAATACAGATGACAGCTATGACTACAAGTCCAGGATGAGTTTCAAAGAACCAAATGATCCAAGATCATGCCAAATCGGTTGTCAACTATTGACCATGTGGACCTTCAGGTCTTCAGAAACCTGCTCACTCTGTGCATCCATAACCAGAACTAAACAACGGGAGGCAGCATTTAGTTTCTATTCTCCTCAGTTCTGGACAAAACACGTTGAAAAACCTGCAGAAAATGCTGCTTCCTTAAAATCAGGACTGAAAACATTATTCTCCACAACAGCTTTTAGATCAAAGATTCAGACCAATGAAGCGAATTAAACACTTATTTATTTAATGCAATGCTTGCGCGCTTATGCTTTATTATTTTCTTTCTGTCTCTCCTGTAATGTCCTGTAAAACGCTTCAGACTGCCTTGTATTTGAACAATGCTGTGTAGATAAACCTGCCTCGCCACGTCGAAGTGCAGTTGTTCAGGTTTAACTGTTATAACATTGTTTGGGCTGGGACAATTAAAAACGTGTTTTTATCAGGGGTTTTTTTCCTCAAGATACAGAATTTATTGTATCTATCTATCCAGATTAAAATGACTCAACCATTTTTTAACAAATGTGTTATGAGACGTAGAGGATGGAGAGGATCAGTTTCTTCAGCTATATGCAGGGTTCTTCTCTATACAAAGGGCTGATATTGATGTTGTTTTATGAAATCTTTATTCAAGTTTGGGAGAGATCGGCGACATACAAATCAGGACTCAAACACTGTTTCTGCTAGAATAATTATTTTATTATTCCCCACAGAATACAGCAAAACAAAACAGCAAGCACATCGCAAACACCAATTCTGCTAGGATAAATCTCCCCTTTATCCCCCACACAATATAGCAAAGTAGCAAGCACTTAAAGCAACAAGCTTTCAGACAGGCGGATGATCAACAGATTCTTAGAATCACCCTACCTCGGCACAAGGACTGGAGAGCTGGATCAGTCCCAGTAGGGTACCACACACGCGGTCAGGCGTCCACAAACCCACGGCAGACTCTGGCGACTGATGGCGGTCCCCTTCTTCTCTCTCCCAGCTGATCTGTTCGTTCCGTTTCCAAAACATGTTTCCAAAACAGAAACCGTTCCCAGCATCTGAGCAGTGTGTGAAGCAAAATAACATTGTAAACTCAGAATACAGCAAATATAAGCAAATATAGGCAAAAATAAGGAATACAGAGATTTAGTTTATGCGAACTCAAAAAAAGTAATATAAGTGTACCAGTTCTTCCCATAATATAAGTGAAACAAGTTATATAACTGAGCAGGTTTTCCCATATTACATAGTTAAAGAGCAAAAATAATTCTTTGGTATATCAGATGTCGAGTTGATTTTTATATTTTTGCCACCTTACCTCCACTCACTGGCTCAGGTTCTGTGCGACCTGTTGCCTCCTCACCTCCACTCAGCGGCCCAGTTCCTCTGACGACTGTCGCCGCCTCTCCTCCACCCACCCCAGCTGCTCCACCCACCCCAGCAGCTCCACCCACCCCAGCCTCAGGCTCTCTCACCACTATCAAACCTGCACTCACCTCTCCGTCCACAACCTCAAAATCTCCGTCTCAGTCAAGCTCCTCAGCCAATGTGACGGGTAATGTATTCAGCTTTAGTCTGCGGTTTTGGGAAAATTGTGTTACTGTTTCAGTTGTAAATGTAGTAGCAAAGAAGTATACAAGGTAAGACAGTTGACAGTGGATCATTTCCGCCTCATGGTGACTAGGGTGACCAAACGTCCGTATTTCCCGGGACATGTCCGTATTTCACGTCCTGTCCCGGGCGTCCCGGGTTTTTTTTTAGAAAGTGAGGAAATGTCCTGTTTTTTAAATTACCTTCATTGGACCATTAAATTGACAGGCACTAGGGCACTGCGCACGGCACCGCGTGTGACGTAATCCCTGAGTCGCGTCAGTGCGGGTAGCCCTGTTCTTAATCAGAAGATAGATAGCGTGGCTGTCAGTACGCCAACAACCACTGGAGTGCTGATTTTGCCGAAAAACTGAAGTCACTGGCCGCCATCTTGCTACTCCCTACTCTCACAGAATCCCACAGGATTTGGTTGCAACAACAAGCAATTTTCTGGCTGTGTGAAAACGTTTCACAGGTAATTCTACAGTCAGTGGATGTACTAACACTATCAACTACTAGGAAATTAGGTGCTGAAATATTTTTCATGTTATTAATATTAAATATATATATATATATATGTATATATAAGTATGTGTATATGTATACATATATGTAAATATATGTTTTTGTATATTGTTATTTATATATTTATAAATGTTATATATATATATTTAAATAAATAAAATGCTAAATATTTCAGCACATTACTTTCTCAGTACTTGACAGTTTTAGAACATAACATGACAGTATATGGCATTTGACATTTTAAAAGTCCTAAGCCCCCCCTGAACATGAAAAAATCCTTGTTATTCGATGCTGTAGCGCAAATATTCCCTAGTTACTGGGGGGAAATAGGGAGTACCAATATGGCGGCTGGTGGCTTCAAAGCAACTCGTTCTAACAGCCGGCGATTAGCACTCCAGTGTATAATATAGCTCAGTGCCAACAACATACCAAAGCTCAAGTGTATGTTTGCCGACGATTTACAAAAGAGTTTCCCCGCTTTCAGACCGGGTCGAGACAAATGGGAGGCCTTTATTGTGCTATTCATTCATTACAGGAATTGTTAAGCATTTTTTAATAAATGCATCTTGAATAAAATTATCATTTGTTATTGGAGTTATTGCTGTTGACTTTTACTGAAAAGCATTTGTAATAAACCAACTGTAAACATCATGTTATTGTAGGATTACGTAGGCCTATGTTAAGTGAGTGCATGCCACAGACATCTCTATGCATGAAAATAGAGACCCCCCCCCGCCCCCCCCGCTCCAAGGTGTCCTGGTTTTCCCAAATGAAAATATGGTCACCCTAATGGTGACCTCAGCATGCTCTCAAACATACAGTCAATACCTCACCTGCAAGCACCTCAAATGAGTCTTCCACACTCGCTCCAACCAGCAACCACTCATCTCCTCAGACAATCACCCAACCTCCAAGCACTCAAGCAAACACATCAGTGGCTGCCACCACAGGTTGGAACTTTAAATCTTTATTTCAGACTCTATTGGGAGTTTGTTAAGGATTAGACATTAGATGTCAGTTTGGAGCTGCAGAGACCAGGTAACAGTTAATTTCAGATGGTTTAAGAATGTATTATTATTTTTTAAATGTTTCCCTCTTGTTTTCCAGCAGCTAACGCCAGCACAGATCCAAAGTGTGAGTATCACATTTAAAGTCATGCACATGTGTTGATTAAATTAGGCTTTTTTTCTGGGTTTATCTCTATTAACAAAAATAAGTTTCTCTTATAAACGGTTAGAAATTACTTTTACTTTAACCTTTCATGCCAACAGAAAAAGACAATGAGTTCCAAACTGTGGTTTTATTTAAAGCTAAAATGTGAAACTCTTGCTGTTCAGGTTCTTACAGTGTTGAAGCGATCCAGTTTGGTTTCCAGATTAAGATGACAGATTTTACTGCTGGTAACTACACCATAGATGTTGATGAGAAGGAAGGTCCGGCTGAAAGGAAGGAAGTTTATTTCTCCAACAAAAACTCAACTCATCAAATCAAACCTCTGAAGCCGTGCACTGAATATGAGCTAAATGTTGCACTTATTTGGATCAACGATACAGAGATACCATGTAACAAAACTGACAATAAAACTACAACAACGACTGGAATGAGTGAGTAAAATACTAAATATTCTCATATCTTGAGTCGTCTCATTTACTGAAAAAAGACTGGAACAAATATTATCCTCGTTTCAGATGAACAAGACATTACAAAAAAAGCCTCCTGCCCTTCTGGATATTTCTGTTACCAAAGTGGTTGGGACATCAGCTCTTTAACATCAAAAGCTGCAGAATTTATCAATGGATCATATCGCTTCAAACCTGCTTATGACGACATTTGCTCAGATTTTGTTTTGGAGTTTCCTGAAGAGAACTGCACAAACATCTCCTTCACCCAACCTGAACATGTTCCTGTTGGTATGTACAAAAGCATTAATTATACAATTTGCTTCCTGTTGATGTGATATTAGTTACATCAATCAGATTATTTTTCTTCTTCAGATTTCATTGATCCAAATGACATAAAGCAAACTAACCCCACTAAACTTCCTGCAAAGATTGAAGCAACGTTTCCTCCAAGCTGTAAACATCTCAGAGCTGAGTACAAATGTTCAGGTGAGTAAAAACTACAGCTGTCAGAAACATTTAAAAACATTTACAGGAGAAACCTCAGACGCAGACTCTTCCTTAACAATAAATCAAAATTATTTCTTGTATCAAAATGTTTCTCTCTGTAAATGAGTTCTGAATATTTATCTTCTCTAAATGTGTCAAAATGTGTCTGTAAAGACTAAAGCCAGCAGCTGATCAGTGTTGTTGTCCAGACAGCAGTCACTGCAGAGATGATCTCATGTTTGTGTCTCTTCAGGAGAGGACAACACCTTCGTTGAACCATCTGACATGAAGCCGTTCACAGACTACATCTGTACTGGTCTCATCAAGAAGAACAATGTCTCCATTAACAGGACAACTCCACCTGTCCACGTCAACATTGACTGTGGTGTGTTGGTATTTACTGCATCTTAGTGAAAGAAGAAGAACAAAGTTATTATACTGACACAGTTTGGAGAGAAAAACAAGGACTGTGTTCACTTCTTGTCATCCCAACAGATTTTAGAATAAATCACCTGGGGTACGGATCAACCGATACTTCCATTTATCTGAGCTGGGAAACAACAAGTGAAAAATGTCAAGATAGTCTCCATAACCTGGAGAAACTCTCTTATAGCTGCAGCTGTCAGGATGTCGAGACAAGTAAGTGAAATAATTTCATCTCCTCTTCTCAAGTATATTTACATCAAACAACTTTTAACTAATTTGCTTTAGGTTAATCCAAATATATGAACATTAGCTAAAATGTGGAAAATTTGTGAATCTATGAGTTATGTCTCTTGTACACAACTTGCATGAGGAGATAAAGATCTCTAAAATAACCAGATGTGATCAGTAACGCTCTGACTCTAAACTATCAGGGTTTCAGCAGCAGTGACCTGTGGAGGATTTTAATGGAAATGTTTTCTTCACTCAATGTTTAACTTGAGAAACAGACCAAACTCTTCCTCAAGATTTATTTTACATCAACATGAATAATTACCATGATTATTAAGATATTCTATAACAATCTGCTGTTGTTAAATCAATCATAAGACTGTTGGTGGAAATTATGTTACAGCTGAAGTCCAGAAGATCAAGCAACCTGTTGGAGGGACGTGTGACATCACAGGACTTAAAGCATACAAGGATTACAGATGTCAAGTCCGTCCCATCTATGCTGGTCAAGGTCCTTTCAAAGAGCACAAAACTGACATCCAGACTAAGCCTGGAAGTAAGTAACCAAGAAAATATCTGTTGTTAATGCAGTCTGCAAATACTAACAGCTTTAAAATAATTTAACAGAAACTTGACATTAATTTGTCTGTTTTCATGTTTTGTTTTGCTGTAGGTCTTTAACGTGTTTTTTCTTATGAAACACAACTCTTCTTTAATAATCTAAATAATACATTTAGTTTATACTTATAGACACAGTGAGAAAAAGTAAATCTCTTATCATGAGATAATTATTTCAAATCGTGTGGGTTTCATTGCTAACCAGTTGAATTCTTATTCCTCTGAAAGTCACAATCATTTCATGAGATTTTTAATTCATGCGGGAAAAGGTTATATTGATTTTAGGATGTTTTTAAAACAGGAAATGGATGAAAATTACACAAATGCTAACAAAAAATGTATGAATCATATTCACAAACGAGGCAGTCTAAATTTACAGCATTAATGGACTGAGCTTTTATAACACAGTGGAGAAAACAATATTAACAAAGCAAAGAATCACAGCAGGTTTAGAAAAATTAATAAAGAAATCCAGGTTTATAAAAGTTTGGTGAAGAATTAATTTGTACTGTGGCAATTAATTATTAAATATTCTTAATCATTCTTTATTTTTTTAGACTGCACATATAACAATAAAAGATTAATACAAATATTTCTGCATTAATGTGTAATTTAAAAGTTAAAGTAAATCACATATTTTTAGTATTTTTTAATTAAGAACAAATCATAAATACATTTTTTAAATTTTTGTCATGTTTTGATCTGTCTCTGTGTCCTAATATGTGTCCTCTCTCTTCCTCCTACAGTACCAGACAAACCTACAAGAGTCAAGGAGGTAGATCCTTTAGAGAACAATGAGATCAGAGTGACATGTGAAGGCCCAAATGATTTTAAAGGACCAGAGAAAATATACATTGCAAAACTTCTTAATGTTCCTGGCAGCGAACAGGAAAAAAAAAGAAATTGTGATTTTGAATTCAAAGATCTGAGCTACTCAACGTCCTACACAGTGGAGGTTTGTGTAAACATTTATTGGTTTCACACAAAAAAATCCCACTTTGGTTCCCAATTTTCCAGTTAATGTTATGAAGTCTAACTAACAAATTTATTCTGTTTTTTTTTTTTTTTTTTAGATAGTTACATTTAACGGACACTTTAGGAGCGAGGCTGTGATAGAAGAAGTTGCCAGTCGCTGTACGTGTTACTAAAAAGATTATTTCAAACTATAAACAGCTTTACTCTGGTGTTAAACACAGAAATGAAAGTTTTTGCTCTCTGTAATTTCAAATGTTAAAAATGTTTCACACAGACAACTACAAGGCCAGATTTGGTGTTTTGAGCTTCCTCCTCCTCCTCCTCATCATCATCACAGCCATAACAGAGATTGTGGCCTTCATCATCAGGAGGAGAGCATCCAGAAGGTAAAGCCTCTACAGCTCATTTCAGCTGCTGAATCAGTTTCTTCTTTCAGAAATAATCCTCTAAGCTAATCAATTTTCTCCAGTGATGAAGAAATTATGCTTAAATGATAAATAACAGGTTGTAAGAATTGAACTACCCCAATATGTGATGTCACAAATACTTTACTAAGATACGCTGGGTTTACCTCCAGATAGTGCAGGTTTTGTATTATTTGTTGTTATAATGTCAGAAACATTTAAGTTGCACTGATGCAATCTTCCTGTGATGATTTATTTCCTGATTGTTGTTGCAGTCTCTAGGAATAAACCAGGTTATCAACACCGTGATAAAGACGCTCACTGAAGAGGATCTGATGAGGCTGAAGATCAAAACAGCATTTATTGTGTGATAACTCATGATTAGTAAAATATTCAGAGAAAGCTTGACTTGTTGATGTGCTAAAGAGCTCTGATATTTTTCCAGTTGTAATTTATTAAAATATTGGATCTATCTTTCTATTATATTCGAACCAGCTGTTTATGATAATGCTTTGCTAAGAGCCATTTATTAAAATACTTGTGGTTTTGTCTTATTAAAGAAATCATTATGTTTCTTTCTGTTTTCTGCCCCACAAATAAATATTATTGGCTTTTTTATTAGTTTGGTTATTTAGCCATGTTTGTTAAATGCTTTGCAGCTTTTTAAAACATCCTGATTATCTCCAAACATTAATCAACTTGATGCTGACTCTATGACCTTCCTGTTAATCAGATCATGTTTTATGTGCTGTGAGCACGGGAGCAAAATAAATGTGCTGTTGTGTTAAAATCCTCTAGTATATAGTAAACACAATTTAAAACTATCTTAACTTAACTTAATTGGTTTGATTAGTGATTTTTTCTTGTTTGCTTTCCATTTATATATAGCCAGACTTACTAAAGCATGATTTACATTAAAGCACAATCCTTTGTTAGAAAGAACCATTCAAAGTGTCTCCATCCATCCATCCATTGTCTAAACCTTCTCCTGCATGCTGGGCAGCAGGTCAGGTCTCCATCTCCTGCGGTCATTAGGTGAGAGGCGGGGTACAACCTGGACAGGGCGTCAGCCCATCATGGGACGGCCAAGTCAAAAAAGAATGAGCAAAATATACACAAAAGACTTGAGACTCTGAATTTCAGTTTTTACCTTCTGGTTCCAAGTTCCAGGTTCCTTTCTGTTCAGAGCAACTTGTATACATATTAATTTATTCCTGGTACTATATTCCTCAGTGTTTACAGCAAGATGAGGGATTAGTTGGAGTTGTTTGGTCATTTAGGATCTTGTCTTGCTGCACTGATGACGATTGTGTTTTCATGCATTCTGACTTCCACTTGATGGTGTGGCTGCTACTCTATATCTATGGTCCTTAAAGACCACAAAAATCAGTGAGTCAGAGTAACAAAGTCATACATGGACAAACTGGGTTAAGTTACTGGCCCAGAGGCACAGCGACCATTTTTACTCAGGAGGGGATTTGATCAGCATACAGCAGTTTATCACGAAAGGTTTCAGTCAGCACAGGCCTCGCCATGATCGACCAGAGAGGCTGAGTCCAAGTACTTAGCATCATATTTAAAGATTGTTTTGAAAATAGGAACACAAGGCCTGCCAATATTTCTGCAGAAATTAAAGGGAGGTCAGTGCTCTGTTAGGCTCTGAACAGGTGGACTCAGAATTCAAGGCAGACAAACAGGCGTTTAAACAGTTTATTGAACTCAAAAACGGATCGGGTGGCGTCGGCATCTACAGGGGAAACTTCTGCAGGAGGAAACAACAGGTTAGTGACCTCGTTTAGCTTGGGGTGCTTGAGCACAAACGTATCGGTCATTAACCTGGTCCTAATGTTCAGTTCTGGTCCAGAAGTTAAGGTAGACGCCAGCTGGCGGGTCGCCAACCCAGTGCGGCGGTTGCCGCTCAGTGAGTTCCAGGCGGAGGGGGAACGGAGGTCGGAGGACAGGCAGGAGGTCAGAACCGTGAAGACAGACGTGAGCAGGATGATCAGGAGGATGAACCAGAAGCCGACGTCGAGGACAAGATCCAAGGTCAGAGCCAGGTGGTCAGATGTCAGATGAGGTGCCAGAGGGAGATCCAGGACGAGGTCAGGACACAGTTCCAGGTTCGATACCTGATCAGCAGACAGACTGAACGAGGGCAGGCAGGCTCATTAGTCAGGAAACGGATCCAGTCGGTACACAATGGGCACAGATCAGGCGGGTAGTCAGGTCAGGCAGAAGTCGCAAGCTAGGTCAGGCAATCAGAATCAGACGGGAACAGACAGGCTCAGAAATCGAGAAGCAGACAGATCAGGATCAGGTAATCAGAACAAATAACGCTGGAATAAGTCTCATGAATGGCTCGAAATAATCTGGCACTGAAATCTGGTCTAGAAGTTGGTTAAGTACTAATGGGAGCAAGTGGAACAGATTTGAGGTGATGAGAAATGGGCGGAGCTAAACAGGTGTGTGACATTAAAAATTAGACCAGACAACAGTGCCGAGATCATGACATGCTCAGAACGTACGGCAACCGTACGGTAAACACTGCATGACATTGGTCTGCACGGCCGTCATCCCAGAACCCCAGAACCACCTTGCTAAAGACAAGCGGACTACGGAGATGGATTACTGGAACCCTGACATGTGTTCTGATGAGACCAAGCTAAACTTATTTGGTCCAGATTGTGTCAAACAGGTGTGGCGGCAACCAGGTGAGGAGTACAGAGACGAGTGTGTCTTGGTTACAATCAAGCATGGTGGTGGGAGCATCATGGTTTGGTGCTGCATGAGTGCTGCCAGCTGTGGAAAGCTGTACTTTATCGAAGGAACCATGAATGCCAACATGTACTGTGACTTCCTGAAGCAGAGCAGGATCCCCTCCATTGGGGTACTGGGCCACAGGGCAGTACTCCAACATAATAACTAGCTAAAACACACCTCCAAGACCACCACTACCTTAAATAAACTGAGGGTAAGGCAAGGCAAGGCAAGGCAAATTTATTTATATAGCACAATTCAGTACAGAGACAATGCAAAGTGCTTTACATGATTAAAATATAGGAATAAAAGCAAGTAGGGATAGAATGTAGAAAAAAAACATTTGAAAACAGTAAAACAGTTTAACTTGAACATTCAAAGGCAATTTTAAACAAATGTGTTTTTAATCTCGATTTAAAGGAACTCAGGCTTTCAGCACTTTTACAGTTTTCTGGAAGTTTGTTCCAGATAAGTGGAGCATAGGCACTAAATGCTGCTTCTCCGTGTTTCGTTCTGGTTCTGCAGATTAGGCTGGATCCAGAAGACCTTAGTGGTCTGGAGGGTTTATACACTGATAACAAGTCTGTGATGTATTTAGGTGCTAAGCCATTTAGGGATTTATAGACTAACAGAAGTATTTTAAAGTCTATTCTCTGAGATACAGGGAGCCAGTGTAATGACTTTAGAACTGGGGTGATGTCCTCTACTTTTAGTCTTAGTGAGGACGCGGGTTGCAGCATTCTGGATCAGCTGCAGCTGTCTGATCCACTTTTTAGGCAGACCTGTGAAAACACCGTTGCAGTAATCAATTCTACTAAAAATAAACGCATGGATTAGTTTTTCCAAATCCTGCTGAGACATTAGTCCTTTAATCCTGGAAATGTTCCTCAGGTGATAAAAAGCCGACCTTGTAATTGTCTTTAGATGCTTTTGGAGGTTCAGGTCTGAGTCCATCACTACACCCAGGTTTCGGGCCTGATCAGTGGTTCCTAGCTGAAGTGACTGAAGCTGTATGCTAACTTTTGATCTCTCCTCTATTGGTCCAAAAAGTATTACTTCTGTTTCGTTTTCATTCAACTGAAGAAAATTTTGGCACATCCACGTATTGATTTCTTCTAGGCATTTACTCAGTGCTTGAACTGGTTTATAGTCACCTGGTGACATGGTGATGTAGAGCTGTCTGTCGTCTGCATAGTTATGGTAGCTGATGTTGTTGTTTTTTATTATCTGAGCTGGAGGGAGCATGTAGATATTGAAAAGGAGGGGACCCAGGATGGACCCTTGGGGAACCCCACATGTAATTTTTGTCGTCTGGGATGTAAAGTTACCTACTGACACAAAAAGTCCCTGTCCTTTAAGTAGGATTTAAACCAGTGGAGTGCTGTACCAGAAAGGCCGACCCAGTTCTCCAGGCGCTCTAACAGAATGGAGTGATCGACAGCATCAAATGCTGCACTAAGGTCCAATAGAACCAGCACGGTGGTTCTTCCACAGTCTGCATTTATATGGATGTCATTGAACACCTAGATAAGGGCGGTCTCTGTACTGTGGTGAGCACGGAAACCTGACTGGAAAACGTCAAAGCGGCTGGTCGTTGTTAAGAAGGTGTTTAATTGTTGAAATACAGCTTTTTCAATAATCTTACTGATAAAGGGGAGGTTTGAGATGGGCCTGTAGTTCTGGAGTAGTAGTTTGTCTAAATTGTTCTTTTGCAGCAGTGGTTTGATAATTGCTGTTTTTAGGGACTGGGGGAAAACACCTGACAGGTGGGACGTGTTTATTATCTGAGTCAAATCAGACGCTATGCCAGGTAAAACTTTTTTAAAGAAAGTTGCTTGACTGGCCAAGCAGGTCTCTAGACCAAGACACTGTTGATCATCTGTGAGGCATCCTCAAAAAGAAGGTGGAGGACCGCAGGGTCATCATGGAGGAGAGGAATAGGAGTCCAGTAGCAACCTGTGATGTTCAAGTAAACGCCACGCCCAAGAGACTGCACAGTGATAGAGAATTTTGGTGGCCACATTTCAGACACATTTTTCCAGACACATTTTTATATAGGGATGTACTTCTTTTTATTTTTTTTGGTAGTGGTTTAGACAATAATACATTTGTGTAAAATTTACTCTTTTATACAAGCTGTACGTGGACTAATTTCTATCAAAGTGTCTCCTGAACGCCCCCTGACACAACTATAAGGACTGTGACCCCCCATCTCCCCATCCATACAATAATAACATATGGACTGTCATCACACACACACAATTTGTATACAATCTGTATAGATTCTGTAAATCTTATCTGCCATTATTGATCTTGTAGTATAAACTCACTAATACATATATAATCCCTTTCCTAACATATCTGTATATTCTGTATAATCTGTGCATATAGCTCCCATATTTTTATTTATACACAACATTTTATAGTCACCTACTATCACTTTTTAATTATACATACACTTATAAATAATATTTATATCCTGTATAGCACTTCTGGATAGATGCAAACCACATTTTGTTGCTTTGTACTTGTGACAGTGCAATGACAATAAAGTTGAATTCTATTCTATTCTATTCTATTCTATTCTATTTATATCTTCATTGTTGTCCATTTTCTAATTTTTTTTAGATACATGTTACCAGATCCAGTGTTTCCCTAACCATCACTATCTAAGGGTTTTCTCTGCCCTGCCAGTGAGACCTATTACATTTATTAGCCATTCTCCTCTACCTTCAGTTTTCATGTGGGTTGACACGCTGGTAAACACACATTCCCACCAGGAGAGAGTGCACTGTACTCGCAACATATTTTTGCCTCTTTTGGTTAAAATATCTTAGTTTTGTTAAACCCACCCAATATCCGGGTTAGTGGCTCCCACTTTTCAGGAGTAGTGGGCGACTACTGTTCTGTTCTGTCGGGTCAGCATATTGTCAGCTCAGCAAGCGTTCAACCAATGAATGCCTCAGTGACCAGCGTCTTGCCAAAGGGTGTCGGGAGCGTTCATTCAGCAGGAAGATCAGAACCAGTTTGTTGGCTCTCACTTCCAACTATTTAGACGTGGAGGTAGTTATGATTTTACTTTTGTAAAAAAGTGAAAGATGGGGGTGATTGCTTCATTGATCAGTTAGTAGGTTAAAACAGGGAATGTCAGGATCCCCAGAGGTTTGATTATTTATTGTAGCTTCATGCAGTCTGTTTATGTTTTTGCATTTTTAGTATTGTTTATCCTGTGATACTTGTTTCTGCCATTAGTTTAGCCTCTGTTCAGTATTTATGTTTACAGCTTGATTTTTACCTGTTAGATTTTGTTTCTGCTTATTTACTTCTGTACTTTATTACTTCAGTAGTTCAGCCAGATCGCCGTTTTCTGCCTGTCTCTGTCCTATTATCTGATCATTTTCATATTGGCCTTCACCACATCCTCCAGCACCTGGACTCTGCAGGAACCTACGCCAGGATCCTGTTTGTGGATTTCAGCTCTGCCTTCAACACAATCATCCTAGCTCTGCTTCAGGAGAAGCTCTTCCAGCTGAGTGTGCCTGACTCCACCTGCAGGTGGATTACAGACTTCCTGTCTGACAGGAAGCAGCACGTAAAGCTGGGAAAACATGACTCTGACTCACAGCTCATCAGCACTGGTTCCCCCCAGGGCTGTGTTCTTTCTCCTCTGCTCTTCTCCCTCTACACCAACAGCTGCACCTCCAGTCATCAGTCTGTCAAGCTTCTGAAGTTCACGGACGACACCACTCTCATCGGACTTATCTCTGGTGGTGACGAGTCCGCCTACAGGTGGGAGCAGTGTCTGAAATTAACTTCCTGATTCACCGGCCCATGTAGCCGGTAGCTGTAAAAATCAACCGGCCAGGCATATTTATTTTTTACAGGCCAAAATATTAATCCTGACCATACCTCTCAATTTTTATCAAAAATTAAGAGTGATATTATGTTAATTTATTTTTTTTGGGGGGGGGGGGGTTGGGGCGTGGCTGAACCCTGGAAGAGAAATCTTTGTTTCCTGACTTTGATAAGAAAGTATTGTAGTTGATTATATCAGATATCAGATTCACATCCAGGCAATTAAGACACTACAGCTTATCATTATTCTATCTATGTTGGTCTCATTTGTGAATGAGGCGGACTTTAATCAAGCCTATACGGTCCCCATTTTCCTCTCAGCTGCAACACTTAAAGCACGCAGGGGTTCACGCTGCGTCTTTACGCTGATCCAGCTGCTGGATTTTACCCTCATGCGCTGCGCGAGAGGGATAAACAGTGGGGAAAATGCATAAATGAAGACTGTAAAGGGCTCCTTTAGAGGGAAGAGAAGGAATAATGGGTATGAGCTGAAGCCCCTGATTTTACAAGTTTGTCAAAATTACCCTTAAAAGTGCGCACCTAAATTACATGTAACGTAATTTTGCGCACCTGAATTAAAGTGCAAGGCACCACGCCCACTGAAGCAGCACTGGTTCTGTGTCATTAAAAACAAAAGAGCATAAAACATAGCTACTGACTCTCCTATTGATTTTAATCGGGACATTTCGGTACGAGTGGAAGGACATTAAATGTAGTGATTCACTCCAAGGGAAGGGAGGAGAGAGGAGCAGTTAGAGCGTTGAGGCACAGAAAGACAGCGCAGTTAAAAAACTGTAGAATAAATAAGAACGAAACTTATAAACAGACTAAGTGGCGTTTTAGACTGCATTTGGTTAGTAAATCTGTTTTCTGATCCAGCGTGCAGCCATGACTAGTTTTGAATGAATGCTTTATCTGGGAGCCTCACTCCTCACTTGCCTCCTGCTTCGCACTTTCACCGCTGGTTAAGGCCAAAAATTCATGTCTCTGATCGCTCTTCCTGCTGCTCTGTTAACATGAACTGTGAAAGAAGACGAACTAGCTCCGCAGAAGGCGGGGTTTAGACTGAGCCCTGGATGGACAGAGCTGTGAACGGATCATCCGCAGCCCAGATGGGTTTTGTTATTTTTATGTTTAATTTATTTGGTATAAACATTTACTTGCCATGTGGCAGGTAGCCCTCTTATAATCACTCGCCAAACGGGAAATTGTTTCTGATTCTGATTTCCCTGTTAGATTCAGTTCTCCCCTGCTTCTGCCAGCTCAATAACCTTTTTTCCTCTGCTAATTGCCCTTTGATTTAAAATTCTCCTTCTCACGTATAAAGCTGTTAATAGTCAAGCTCTATCATATATCAGAGCTCTGATTACCCCGTATGTTCCTAACAGAGCTCTTTACTCTCAGGCTGCAGGTCTACTGGTGGTTCCTAGAGTCTCTAAAAGTAGAATGGGAGGCAGATCCTTTAGCTATCAGAATCCTCTCCTGTGGAACCAACTTTGGTCCGTGAGGCAGACACCCTATCTACTTTTAAGCATATTTTTGTCAATCTGCTGAGTTCTCCTACTGTTCTCCAATTTTGCATTGTTTGTTGTCATTTCAACTTTTAACTGTTTGGTCTCTCTGATTTCTATACTTCATGCATGCTCAGTATGAGAGATTACTGCAAAACCATCAACAATGCAGACAACTGTCCACTGTGGCTCTACGCTCTTTCAGGAGGACTGAATGCTGCTTGTCAAGACTCGATGGAACTTGCTGGGTTTTTTATAGAAGAAACTTTTGGACCAATCTGTATGATTTGACTGAATTTGATTTTGTAAAGTGCCTTGAGATGACATGTATTGTGAATTGGTGCAATATAAATAAAATTGAATTGAATTTTTCATTCCAGCTGCAAAATTTGCTTCACATGTTGTTCCTCTCATCTCCCCTCCTATTTATATTGGATGTCCGCTGCCATGCTATCCCAGTTCTGGTCTGGTTCCTGTTTTGTTCTTGTAACCTATTTTCATCTGCCTGCTTGTAAGCCTTCATTTTCACCAGGTAATAAATTACTCTCATTGCAATATGCAGCTTCCCAGCTCTAGCCTGACTTTCGGTCCTGCAGCGAAACTGACAGAGAAGGACTAAATTGTCCTTACATTTCATCACATAAGATTAAACATACTGAGAATGTCATCACGTCTGTGTAAACTCAATTCATAGAACATTAACGCTCAATATACCACATTTCCAACAAGTAAACAGCTCTATGGTCATTTCCAGAAGTCTGACAAAAGTATAATTTGCTCTGATTGTAACACATAGACAAAAGTTCTGTCTGTTGAAGACAAAAATACACTTTCTTGAGTCCCTGAACCACTGAAAACAACTGTCTGTTTTATTTTTGTCAAACACATTTTGTTGCTAGATAACCACAATAATCATATGAAACAGATCCCAAATGTGATAAAAAAAACAACACTAAGTAAAGTTATCCACCCTCCACCACGCAAAAAACAAAACATAAAAAAACCCAGACAAAACCGTGTCTTCACGCACATAAATTCATTACTATTGGGTGTAAATCTCTTTCGATCAGAGTTCCTGGGTGTCTGTGTTTACCTCTGTCCTGAGTGCGCAGGTTCAGCTGGTGGGTGGAGCTCAGCTGCACACCTGTGTTCCTTCTAGCTCATCATGCAGAGCTGACGATCATTTACTTATTGAAGACGTTGAGGTTCTGCTTGGGAGTGATGAGGAAGGTTAGGACCAGGAATGAGGACAACAGAGGGACAACTCATAAGAGGAATAGTGAGCACCTCAGTAGAATCAATAGAAGGATGTTGAAGCTGGATCTGTCAGGCAGGAGGCTTGGAGGAAGACCAGAGAAATGGGTTTGGAGCCGTATAAAATCAGTGCAGGGGCCACAAATGGTCCTCAGTCCACACTTTAGACGACGCTGGGTTAGACAGTAATGTGTGCAAGAAAATAATACAAATAAAAGCATTGCTCGTTCTGCAATGTGTAATAATGCTGGTAGGTGGAGCTCTGAGAAGCCGCTTCGAGCTGTGAAATCGAATCCTCCACCCCAGCACGCCACTGTTTGTCGTCCGATGGGTCCATGACGGCCAGTTTATTCTGTTACGAATAGAACAGAAGGACCCAGTATTCGAGGCGACAAACAGTTTATTTTTAAGAAAGACCGGAGGTGACCGACGTCAGCGCTAGCAGCTGGATCCTCTGCGGGGAGAGACAACAGGTTAGTGACCTCGGCAGTCTGAATATGACTAGACACGATTGGGTGGGTCACTAACCTGGTCCTTATGTCCAGTGTGGATCCGGGGACGGGACGAGATTCCAGCTGATGAGCTGCCCGCCAGACGCGGCACGATGTGAAGTCTCGAGGGTCCGTGTAGCAGAGTCGAAGGTCGGTGGACACGCAGAGGGTCGGAACCGGGAGGTCAGAGAGCCGATGAAGTACAAAAGGATAATCCAGATCGTAGTCAGGTCACAGTTCAGGGTTCGGTACACGGTCGGGCAAGGATCAGGCAAAAACTCAGGTCGGTCGGGAGTCTAAAGACAGGTCGGGTACACGGATCAGGTGGGGCTAGGCTAGCTCGGAAGTCGGAGGACAGAACAGGTCACGATCGGGTAATCAGGAAACAGAACGCTGGAATAAGTCGATCAAACCTACACCACAAACCACAAACCTAGAAGTCAATACAGGTTTAACCCGGGACACATGAAAAGTCGGGTGAATTCTCATGGCACGAGGAAGCTGGAGGCGGACGGCCACCGGGTTCACTACCTTGGAAATAGGGAATGGCCCGATGAACCGAGGTGCCAGCTTTTTACTCTCCACTCTAAGTGGCAGATCATTGGTGGAGAGCCAGACCTTCTGACCTTCCCTGTACTCAGGTGCCGGAATCCTCCGGCGATTAGCAGTTTTAGTCTGGCTCTCCACTGTTCTAAGGATAGTCCTTCTAGCCCTCCTCCAGGCTCGCTGGCACCTCAGAGCAGATAATCGGGCCGAAGGAACTTTAGAATCTCTCTCCTGAAGGGAGAACACCGGTGGCTGAAACCCAAAAACAATATAGAACGGAGAGAGCCCAGTAGCGCTGGAGGGAGTGGAATTTAAAGCATGTTCCACCCAAGGTAGCTGACCGGCCCACATAGTGGGATCTGACTCACACAGGATACGTAGTTTCGTCTCTACTTCCTGGTTGGCCCTCTCTGTCTGCCCGTCCGTCTGGGGGTGGAATCCCGATGACAGACTGACAGAGATCCCCAGCATGGCACAGAATTCTCTCCAATAATGAGCTACAAACTGGGGACCCCTGTCGGAGACGATGTCTGTCGGGAGACCATGAAGCCGAAAAACCTCTCGGGCCAGGATCCCCCCCATCTCCTTAGCGGACGGGAGTTTGGGTAGTGGCACAAGATGAACCATTTTGGAAAATCTGTCAATGATCGTGAGGATGACTGTATTACCGTTGGAACTGGGCAAACCCGTAATAAAATCCATGGCAATATTGGACCATGGTCGGGACGGCACAGGTAAGGGTCTTAACAAGCCGGATTGGGGTCTTCTAGAGGTCTTCGCCCGATTGCACTGTAGGCATGCTGCCACAAACTCCAGTGCATCGGCCGACAGAGAAGGCCACCAAAACTGTGTTTGGATAGACTTGATAGTTCGGGTAACACCGGTATGACAGAACAGATGGGATCCATGACAAAACTCTAACACCTTTCCTCTAAGACCGTCAGGAACAAACAACTTATTTCTAGGGCAGGTTTCTGGAGGCTGGAGGTTACAAAGAGCCCCCCTAACTTCTCTCTCCAAATCTATCATAGTAATAGCACATCTTATAGACTCGGGCAAAATAAACTCCTCTGCGCCACTGGATCTCTCCTCGTCCACCTCAAACATCCGAGAAAGTGCGTCAGGCTTTACATTCTTTGTCCCGGGCCTGTAAGACAAAGAAAAATTGAAGCGTCCAAAGAAAAGTGCCCACCTCGCTTGCCTGGGATTTAGTCTCTTAGCTGACTTCAAGTACTCCAAGTTCTTATGATCCGTCCAGACCAGGAATGGAAACTTGGCCCCCTCTAGCCAATGTCTCCACTCCTCAAGGGCTAGCTTAACAGCAAGCAGTTCCCGGTCCCCCACGTCATAGTTCCTCTCGGCTTTTGAAAGTCCCTTGGAGAAGAAGGCACATGGATGCATCTTACCATCCTTAGCCTCCTGGCTAAGGATAGCCCCAACTCCAGTACTAGAAGCATCCACCTCAACAGTGAACTGCTTCTCAGGGTCAGGCGAGATAAGAATAGGCGCTGAAGTAAATAATTTCTTCAGTTTATGAAACGCTTTGTCTGCCTGCTCGTTCCAACAGAACCTCACTTTGGAAGAGGTGAGTGCATGCAGAGGAGCAGCTACCTGGCTGTAGTTTCTGATAAAACGGTGATAAAAGTTAGCAAACCCCAAAAACCTCTGTAGCTGTTTTCTGTCCCTTGGGACAGACCAGTCGGTCACTGCGCTCACCTTAGTGGAGTCTATAGCAATCTGATCCGGGGAAACGACAAAACCCAAAAAAGTCATGGTAGAGACATGAAACTCACACTTTTCGGCCTTGACAAATAACTGATTCTGCAGAAGACGTAACAAAACTGCCCTGACATGCTTCTTGTGGGAATCCAGATCACGGGAGTAAATAATGATATCATCTAAGTAGACAAACACAAACTGTCCCACCATGTCCATGAGCACCTCATTCACGAGGTGTTGGAAGACTGCAGGCGCGTTAGTGAGCCCAAATGGCATCACTAAGTACTCATAATGACCTGTCGGAGTGTTAAAAGCTGTCTTCCATTCATCTCCCTCCCGAATCCGTACTAAATGATAAGCGTTACGGAGGTCGAGCTTAGTGAACACCCTAGCTCCCTGAATCTGCTCGAAAGCTGAATTTATGAGGGGGATAGGATGACGATTCTTTATCGTTATTTCGTTGAGTTTCCTGTAATCAATGCAGGGTCTAAGGGAACCATCCTTCTTACCAACAAAAAAGAAGCCTGCCCCAGCTGGGGAGGAAGAAGGACGGATAATCCCTGCCTTAAGGGAATCAGAAATGTATCTCTGCTTGGCCTGGGACTCAGGAGCCGACAGCGAGTACAACCTCCCCCTGGGAGGTGTAGTACCAGGTTGCAAATCAATGGCGCAATCATATGGCCGATGAGCAGGTAACGCAGTGGCCCTACACTTGTTAAACACCTCCCTCAAGTCATGATAAACTTCTGGGACCTTAGAGAGGTCCGGATAAACCTCCTCAATCTCGTTCTCAGGTGTATGATCCTGCTGAGTGGAGCGTAAACAAGAACCTGAACAGGTAGGTGCCCACCCAAGAACCTCCAACCTCTGCCAGTCAATGTGAGGGTTGTGCTTGCGCAACCATGTAGAACCTAGTATAATAGGAACCTGAGGTGAATCGATTATGAGGAAAGATAGCTTTTCGTAATGATTACCCCCCACCAAAAACTCTACAGGTTCAGAAACGAGCGAAGACTGATTCAGTTGGTGACCATCTAGAGCTAAAACCCTACGAGAGGCTGGCGATGGAAGAAGCCTAATTCCCAGTCGCCTAGCCAGACCTTCATCCATGAACTCGGTATCTGCCCCCGAGTCCACAAATGCTGTCAACTTGTGTCTCTTGGAACTGAACGAGAGAGTTACTGGAAAAAGGAGTTGAGGAGAGATGGAAAGTCTGGTGCGACTCAACAGAGTCTCCCTCTTCTCTACAGAGCTTGTACCTTTTAGAGAGCAGGAGCTGACGCGATGACCCTCTCCGCCGCAGTAGAGACAGAGGTTCAGCTGGTGACGTCTGCTTCTCTCCTGAGGTGTCAGCCGGGCACGTCCCAGTTGCATCGGCTCTGGATCCAGTATGCGAGCGGGAGCAGAAGCTGAAGATCTGTCAGGCCTTGGTTGAGGACTAGCAGACATCGGCGCTCCTCGTTCTCTGCGACGATCCGTCAACCGAAGGTCAATCTGGGTGGCCATCTCCTCGAGCTGTCTCAGGGTCAAAGGGAACTCGCGGGTAGAGAGCACATCTTTAATTTTTTCATTGAGTCCTCCAATGAACGTGTCCATGAGAGCATCCTCATTCCAGGTGCTCTCTGAAGACAGTAAATGAAAGTCAATGATATACTCAGCCACTGATCGTCCACCCTGCTTAAGCGTCTTAAGCCCTCTAGACGCCTCTCGACTGGGAAGGACCGGACAAAAAACCCTGACAAGTTCTTGAGAAAAAGCCTGATAAGAATAACAGAGAGCCTGGTTATTCTGCCATTCAGATGTCCCCCAAATCTGAGCCTTTTCTGACAACAGCGAGATGACATAAGCCACTTTTGACCGAGCAGTTGGATAAACTGATGGTTGGAGCTCAAAGTGGATCTCACACTGGGTGATAAAGGCCCGACACTGGTCTGGATCACCCTTAAAAAATTCAGGAGGCGATAGACGCGGCTCTGGGTAATTCTGCCCGGCAACAGCTGACGCAGCGGCGGAGGCTGACGTAGGCAGAAGAGTAGTGACGGGGGTTTCCTGATTGCGGAGATGAGAAAGAATCTCCCGCACACCCGCTTCGAGCTGTGAAATCGAATCCTCCACCCCAGCGCGCCACTGTTTGTCGTCCGATGGGTCCATGACGGCCAGTTTATTCTGTTACGAATAGAACAGAAGGACCCAGTATTCGAGGCGACAAACAGTTTATTTTTAAGAAAGACCTGAGGTGACCGACGTCAGCGCTAGCAGCTGGATCCTCTGCGGGGAGAGACAACAGGTTAGTGACCTCGTCAGTCTGAATATGACTAGACACGATTGGGTGGGTCACTAACCTGGTCCTTATGTCCAGTGTGGATCCGGGGACGGGACGAGATTCCAGCTGATGAGCTGCCCGCCAGACGCGGCACGATGTGAAGCCTCGAGGGTCCGTGTAGCAGAGTCGAAGGTCGGTGGACAGGCAGAGGGTCGGAACCGGGAGGTCAGAGAGCCGATGAAGTACAAAAGGATAATCCAGATCGTAGTCAGGTCACAGTTCAGGGTTCGGTACACGGTCGGGCAAGGATCAGGCAAAAACTCAGGTTGGTCGGGAGTCTAAAGACAGGTCGGGTACACGGATCAGGTGGGGCTAGGCTAGCTCGGAAGTCGGAGGACAGAACAGGTCACGATCGGGTAATCAGGAAACAGAACGCTGGAATAAGTCGATCAAAAGGCTGACGAAATAAACTGGCACTGTTGTCTGGTCTTAGAGCTGGTTATATACTAGTGGAAACAGGTGGAACAAATCTGTGGTAATGGGAAATAGGCGGAGCTAAGCAGGTGAATAATAGAGAATTAAGTCCAGACAACAGTGCCGAAATCATGACAACAAAGTGTAAGATGGTGGACATAGAATAGAAGAAGCTGGAGGAGTAGATGCTTTACTATCATTTAAAGCATCAGATTTGAATGTTTGAATCTTGGTTTATTATCTGTACAAACCATCTTTGGGTTTCTAAGTTCCTGTTAACTTCCTCCTAATGTAGAACGAAGTATTTTCTACATTAATATCTGTTCTTCCCCTGCACTTATGCATACATTCAGCGTTCTGGCTGTTTTAAAGAGTTATATAAATTAATACATGCACCACATCCTGAACATGGCGGGTCTCTACACTTTCTGGCTCCTGCTGAGCTGGGCTGGGCTGATCCATTTAATCAACAGTAAGTACAACTTTTGTGATTTTTCTATTCTTATTTTTAATATTAACACATGTTCTGTACATTGCAAATACCAAAAATAAAATTCTAAAATATTCATGGGAAAGTTTGAAACTGAAAACAACAAATCAAAGAACTGATCAATATAGGATACTTCAGGGTAAACATTGATCTATAAATTATGTTGAAGTTTTCAACATAATTTATAGATCAATGTTTACCCTGAAGTATCCTATATGAATTAATTTTATATGAATGTTGATTCATATAAAATGAATCAACATTTTCAATATTGATTCATTTTATATAGGTTGTTGGAGGAAAAAAGACACACACACACACACATACATATATATATATATATATATATATATATATATATATATATATATATATATATATATATATATATATATATATGTGTGTGTGTGTGTGTGTGTGTGTATATGTGTATATGTATATATCTGTCTGAAATATTTGTCTGAAATATTTGTTTGTGTATTTGGTTCATACCAAAATTATGAAATAACTTATTAAAAAAGGGGTGTTTTCCTCTCCACTGTCGCTTCATGGATGCTCAGTATGAGAGATTACTGCAAAACCATCAACAATGCAGACAACTGTCCACTGTGGCTCTACGCTCTTTCAGGAGGAGTGAATGCTGCTTGTAAAGACTTGATGCAATCTGCTGGTTTTCTCTAGAAAGGAAACATTTGATCAATCTGGATGATATGGTTGAAGTTGAATTTGTAAAGTGGGCTGACATGTGTTGTGAATTGGCGCTTTATAAATAAAAATTTAAATTGAATTGGGATATGGTTCAGTTTTATACCTTTCATAATAAAATGTAAAAAAATAAAGTCAAGTGGATTGGAATAGAAAAATGTTCAATGATTAAAACAAAACTCAGAGAGAGACCTGAGAAGTGTGGGTAGTTTGTTAAATGCCTCTTAAGTACTAAGCAACAATTTAGTGTTGGTGAGATTCAACAAACTGATACCAGTAACTTTAAGATAGTTTAGAAAATGTATTTGAGTACTAAAGTTACAATCCTAATTTAATGTTTTACTATCATCTTCCAGCAGCTGAATCAGCTCCAAAATGTAAGTAAAGATTTAAGACTTTTTTTGTATCCCTGATTTCACAAAGAAAGTAAATTTGTTCCAGTTTAAGATATTTTTTTATTTCGTCTAAACATAATCTTGTGGTTTCTTTGACTTAAATGATTAAACTCTTGCTGTTCAGGTTCTTACAGCGTTGAAGAGATCCGGGTTGGTTTCCTGATTCAGATGATAGATTTTACTGCTGGTAAATACGCCATAAATGCTACTGAGAAGGAAGGTCCATTTGAATGGAAAGACACAGTTTCTTTTTCCAATGACGACTCAACTCATCAAATAAATTTTCTGAAGCCGTGCACTGAATATGAACTAAATGTTGCACTTATTAGCAGCAATGGTAGAGAAATACTCTGTACCAAAACTGGTGATAAAACTACAACTGGAATAAGTGAGTGAAATACTAAATATTCTCACATCTTGACTCGTCAACATTAGTTATATCACTCTGGTACTTTTTCTTCTTCAGATTTCATTGATCCAAATGACATAAACCAAACTAACCCCATTAAACTTCCTCCAAACATTAAAGCAACGTTTCCTCCTAGCTGTAAAAATCTCAGCGTTGAGTACAAATGTTCAGGTGAGTAAAAACTACAGCTGTCAGAAACATTTAAAAACATTTACAGGAGAAACCTCAGACACGGAATCTTCCTTAATAATAAATCAAAAGTATTTGTTGTATCAAAATGTTTCTCTCTTTAAATGAGTTCTGAATATTTATTTTCTCTAAATGTGTCAAAATATGTCTGTAAAGACTAAAGCCAGCAGCTGATCAGTGTTGTTGTCCAGACAGCAGTCTCTGCAGAGATGATTTCATGTTTGTGTCTCTTCAGGAGAGGACAACACCTTCGTTGAACCATCTGACATGAAGCCGTTCACAGACTACAGCTGTACTGGTCTCATCAAGAACAACAATGTCTTCATTAACAAGAAAACTCCACCTGTCCACTTCAACATTGACTGTGGTGTGTTGGTATTTACTGCGTCTCAGTGAAAGAAGACGAACAAAGTTATTATGCTGATACAGTTTGGAGAGAAAAACAACAGGAACTGTGTTCACTTCTTGTTATTTCAACAGATTTTATAATAGGCAACCTGCGGTATAATTTCACCGATACTTCCCTTCACCTGAACTGGGAAACAATAAGTGAAGAATGTCAAGATGTTCTCCATAACCTGGAGAAACTCTCTTATAGATGCAGCTGTCAGGATGTCAAGACAAGTAAGTGAAATAATTTCATCTCCTCTTCTCAAGTATATTTACATCAAACAACTTTTAACAAATTTGCTTTAGGTTAATCCAAATATATGAACATTAGCTAAAATATGGAAAACTGTGAATCTATGAGTTTTGTCTCTTGTACACAACTTACATGAGGAGATAAAGATCTCTGAAATAACCAGATGTGATCAGTAACGCTCTGACTCTAAACTATCAGGGTTTCAGCAGCAGTGACCTGTGGAGGATTTTAATGGAAATGTTTTCTTCACTCAATGTTTAACTTGAGAAACAGACCAAACTCTTCCTCAAGATTTATTTTACATTAACATGAATCTTTATCATGATTTTAAAGATATTCTATACCAATCTGCTCTTGTTAAATCAATCATAAAACTGTTGGTGGAAATTATGTTACAGCTGAAGTCAAGGAGAGCAAAGAATCTGTTGGACGGACGTGTGACTTCAGAGGACTTAAACCATACACGTATTACAGATGTCAAGTTCGTCCCATCTATGATGATCGAGATTTCACACGCGAATATGTTACAATCAACATGAAACGTGGGATGGACCTTCATGGGCGGAGGCAAACGGAGGCGAACCGCCACAGGATTCACCACTTTGGTGATGGTGAAAGGCCCGATATACCGGGGTGCCAGCTTTTTACTGTCGACCTTCAGGGGAAGGTCTCTGGTGGGCAGCCAAACCCTGTCACCAACCTGGTACTGTGGGGCAGGTCTCCGCCGACGGTTGGCTGCACGGGCCTGATTACTGGAGGCAGCGAGAATGGCCTTCTTGGCCTTCCTCCAGGCGCGATGGCACCTTATGGCCGAGAGACGGGCAGACGGGACCCTGGACTTCACCTCTTCAGTGGCGAACACTGGCGGCTGGAAACCATAAACAACGTAGAATGGGGAAAGACCAGTGGAGGAGGAGGGTGTGGCATTAATGGTGTGCTCCACCCAGGGTAAATCTCGAGCCCACTTAGAGGGATCAGATTGACAGAAGAGGCGAATCTTAGTCTCAACCTTCATTCTCTCTGTTTGGCCATCCGTTTGAGGGTGGAAGCCGGAGGAGAGGTTCACAGAAATGCCAAGCATGGCGCAGAACTCCTGCCAATAACGGTCCACAAATTGTGGACCCCTGTCTGAAACAATATCGGAGGGCAGACCATGCAGTCTGAACACCTCCTTGGCTAGGATCAACCCCATCTCCTTGGCTGAGGGGAGCTTAGATAAAGGAACCAAATGGACCATTTTTGAAAAGCGGTCTACAATAGTGAGGATAACCGTGTAGCCGTCAGAGGGCGGGAGGCCAGTAACAAAGTCCATCGAAAGGCTGGACCAAGGCCGGGAAGGAACAGGCAGGGGACGGAGCAGACCTGCAGGGGGACGACGGGAAGCCTTAGCCTGGTTGCAGGTAGAGCAGGCGGAGACAAACTGACTGACGTCCGTGGTTAAGGAGGGCCACCAAAACTGGGAGCGAATGAGCCTAAGGGTCTTACTGATGCCGGGATGCCCATATAAGCGGGAGCTGTGGCAGAAGTCGACGACTTTAGGCCTAAGGTGATGGGGAACAAAAAGTCTGTCCTTGGGGCAGGCCTTGGGTACCTGAGCAGACCCAAGAGACTCCCTTACCTCTCTCTCAAGCCCGAGGCGGGAGACAGCACACCTTACTGTGTCGGGCAAGATGAACCCCCGTTCTTGGTCGAGGTCCTCTTCAGAAGTCTCGAACACCCTGGACAGAGCATCGGGCTTGCCATTCTTGGATCCGGGTCTGTAGGAGAGGGTGAAATCAAAACGGCCAAAAAACAACACCCACCTGGCCTGTCTAGGGTTGAGCCTCTTGGCTCAACCCTAGACAGGCCAGTCTTTAAGTACTCTAGATTGCGGTGGTCAGTCCAGACCAAAAACGGGAGCTTGGAACCCTCGAGCCAGTGCCTCCACTCCTCGAGAGCTAACTTAACGGCCAAAAGTTCACGATTGCCCACATCATAATTCTGCTCAACCTTAGACAGCCTTCGGGAAAAAAAGGCACAGGGATGAATACGGCCGTCAGTGGACTTTTGGCTGAGGACCGCTCCAACCCCAGAACTAGAAGCATCCACCTCCACTATAAACTGCCTCTCTGGATCGGGAGAAACGAGAATAGGGGCAGAGGTGAAGAGACTTCGGGCTTTTTTGGCCTGTGGGACTCCGGAAGCAGCTGATGTGTACCGGCAGTCGAAGCGGCAGGCGGCTCGGCTGGTCGCCGAGGCAAAAACTCGGGCGTGGGAAGAGTTCGGAGAGGCCATGGAGAAAGACTTCCGTACGGCTTCGAAGCGATTCTGGTCCACCATCCGGCGTCTCAGGAGGGGGAAGCAGTGCAGTACCAACACTGTTTACAGTCGGGGTGGTGTGCTGCTGACCTCGACTCGGGACGTCGTGCGTCGGTGGGCGGAATACTTCGAAGACCTCCTTAATCCCACCAACACGTCTTCCATTGAGGAAGCAGAGCCTGAGGACTCTGGGTCGGGTTCTCCCATCTCTGGTGCTGAGGTTGCCGAGGTTGTTAAAAAGCTCCTCGGTGGCAAGGCTCCGGGGGTGGATGAGATTCGCCCTGAGTACCTTAAGGCTCTGGATGTTGTGGGGCTGTGTTGGTTAACGCGGCTCTGCAACATTGCGTGGACATCGGGGGCAGTTCCCCTGGATTGGCAGACTGGGGTGGTGGTCCCCCTATTTAAAAAGGGGGACCGGAGGGTGTGTTCCAACTACAGAGGAATCACACTCTTAAGCCTCCCTGGTAAGGTCTATTCAGGGGTTCTGGAAAGGAGGGTCCGTCGGATAGTCGAATCTCGGATTCAGGAAGAGCAGTGTGGTTTTCGTCCTGGCCGTGGAACACTGGACCAGCTCTATACCCTCAGCAGGATTCTTGAGGGGGCATGGGAGTTTGCCCAACCAGTCTACATGTGTTTTGTGGATCTGGAGAAGGCATTCGACCGTGTCCCCCGGGGGATCCTGTGGGGGGTACTCCGGGAGTATGGAGTACCGGACCCTTTAATAAGGGCTGTCAGGTCTCTGTACGACCGGTGTCAGAGTCTGGTCCGCATTGCCGGCAGTAAGTCGGACTCGTTTCCGGTGAGAGTTGGACTCCGCCAAGGCTGCCCTTTGTCACCGATTCTGTTCATAACTTTTATGGACAGAATTTCTAGGCGCAGCCAAGGTGTTGAGGGGATCCGCTTTGGTGGCCTTAGGATTGCGTCTCTGCTATTCGCGGATGACGTGGTCCTATTGGCTTCATCAGGGCGTGATCTACAGCTCTCACTGGAGCGGTTCGCAGCCGAGTGCGAAGCGGCCGGGATGAAAATCAGTGCCTCCAAATCCGAGACCATGGTCTTGAACCGGAAAAGGGTAGAGTGCCTTCTCCGGGTTGGGGAGGATGTCCTGCCCCTAGTGGAGGAGTTCAAGTATCTTGGGGTCTTGTTCAGGAATGAGGGGAAGATGGAGCGGGAGATCGACAGGCGGATTGGTGCAGCGTCTGCTGTGAAGCGGGCGCTGTACCGATCCGTTGTGGTGAAGAGAGAGCTGAGCCAAAAGGCGAAGCTCTCGATTTACCGGTCGATCTACGTTCCTACCCTCATCTATGGTCACGAGCTTTGGGTCGTGACCGAAAGAACGAGATCCCGGATACAAGCGGCTGAAATGAGTTTTCTCCGTAGTGTGTCTGGGCTCTCCCTTAGAGATAGGGTGAGGAGCTCAGTCATCCGGGGAGGACTCAGAGTAGAGCCGCTGCTCCTCCACGTCGAGAGGAGCCAGTTGAGGTGGCTCGGGCATCTGGTCAGGATGCCTCCTGGACGCCTCCCTGGAGAGGTGTTCCGGGCACGTCCCACCGGGAGGAGGCCCAGGGGAAGACCCAGGACACGCTGGAGGGACTATGTCTCCCGGCTGGCCTGGGAACGCCTTGGGATTCCTCCTGAGGAGCTGGCCCAAGTGGCTGGGGAGAGGGACGTCTGGGCCTCCCTACTAAAGCTGCTACCCCCGCGACCCGACCCCGGATAAGCGGAAGACGACGAACGGACGACGGTGAAGAGACTCTTTAGGCGCTTGAAAGCCTGGTCAGCCTGCTCGTTCCAAGCAAACCTTGTCTTGCTTGACGTGAGTGCGTGAAGTGGGGAAGCGACCTGGCTGAAGTTTCGAATGAACCTCCTGTAGAAATTAGCGAACCCCAGGAACCTCTGGAGCTGCTTACGATTTACAGGAGTGGGCCACTCACTGACGGCCCGGACCTTGGCTGGGTCCATGGAAATCTGACTAGGGGATAGAATAAAGCCGAGGAAGGAGGTTGATGAAGAATGAAACTCACACTTTTCAGCTTTTACATAAAGCTGGTTCTGGAGGAGCCGGAGAAGAACTGAGCGGACATGCTGTTTATGAAGAGTTAGGTTTTCAGAGTAAATGAGGATATCATCCAAGTAAACAAAAACGAAGCGGCCAATCATATCCCGCAGAACATCATTAACTTAAATTAAGTTCTGGAAAACTGCTGGGGCATTGGTTAGACCAAAGGGCATCACCAAATATTCATAATGGCCGGTTGGTGTGTTAAAAGCGGTCTTCCACTCATCTCCTTCCTTAATGCGGACCAAATGATAGGCATTACGTAGGTCCAGCTTAGTGAACACCTTTGCTGCTTGGACCTGGTCAAACGCGGTGTTCATTAATGGGATAGGGTGTCAGTTCTTGACCGAAATGCTATTGAGCCCCCTATAATCAATGCAAGGACGAAGGGAGCCGTCCTTCTTTCCAACAAAAAAAACCCCCGCCCCCGCAGGATATGAGGAGGGACGAATGATGCCGGCTCTTAGGGAGTCATTTATGTAGTCCTGCATGGCTTGGGACTCGGGTGGTGATAATGAGTAAAGACGACCTCTGGGTGGGACGGTTCCGGGTAATAAGTCGATTGCGCAGTCAAAGGGACGATGAGGAGGGAGGCTCGTGGCCTTGGCCTTGTTAAAAACCTCCTTCAGATCATGGTAGCAGGAAGGAACTTTGGATAAATCAGGGTAGAAATCAACATCCTTACCCTCAGAAGAATTAGGAGAACAGGAGCCCGCCCAGCCCGTAACCTCCACCCGCCACCAGTCAATCTGAGGATTGTGTTTTCTGAACTATGTCGCACCCAAAATAACTGGGACCTGCGGGGAGTCAATAATCATAAAAAACAGCTTTTCTCTATGATTACCCCCCATAGTCAGTTCCACAGGTTCTGAGATGAGGCGAGAGTGGTTCAGTTCGTGGCCGTCCAGGGCAAGCACACTGCGGGGGGAGGAGCCATGAAGAAGAGGGATGTTCAATCTCCTGGCCAACGCCTCATCCATGAACTCAGTGTCCGCTCCTGAGTCGATGAAAACGGAGACCCTGTGGGACTTAGAAGGAGTAGTTAGCGTGGCCGGAAGTAACCGGTCGGGGGGGACAGAGAGTCTGGTGTAGCTCAGTAGGGACCCCCTACCCCCTACTGAGCTTGATCTTTTACCGGACAAGACCGGGCTCGGTGGCCCGCTCCTCCACAGTAGAGGCAGAGGCCCAGCTGTTGCCTGCGCTGGTACTCCTCCTTAGACAACCCCGCCTTTCCAAGCTGCATCGGTTCCGGTTCAGGTAGTTTAGGAGGAGCAGGTGGTGAAATAGAGGAAGCAGCAGAAAGACGAGGGTGAGTAGTGGAGATTGAGCGACGCTCCCTCCGTTGCTCCAAGAGACGGAGATCCACCCGCGTGACCAGCTCCTCGAGCTGTTTTAAAGATTTGGGATACTCCCGGGTGGCGAGTTCATCCTTTATCTTGTCATTAAGACCATGAATAAAAACATCCATGAGGGCAAACTCATTCCATAAACTCTCTGCCGCCAGCAAATGAAAATCGATAATGTAGTCAGAAACAGACCTGTCCCCCTGTCTCAAGGATAGGAGCCCCCTAGAGGACTCCCTGCAGGGCAGCACGGGACTGAAAACTCTAGTCAGTTCTCTAGAAGTCATGATACGAGTGGCAAATACGTGAATCATTTTGGCACTCGGAGGTCCCCCACAATCTGGCCTTACCAGTCAACAGGGAAATTACATAGGCCACCTTAGACCGTTCAGAAGGAAAGGAGGATGGTTGCAGCTCGAAGTGAATTTCACACTGTGTCAAAAATGCCCGGCATTGTTCTGGATCGCCACTAAAAGAGCCTGGCGGGGTGAGACGCGGCTCAGGAAAAGACGACATAACCGGAAGTGACGGGCAGCTCGGCGGAGCTGTTTGCGGAAGTGGGGGCGACGGGTTGGTCGGGTTGCGGAGATGACTGAGGATCTCCGAAACACCGGTTTCTAATTCTGAAATTGATTTCTCCACTCCCGCGCGCCACTGAGCCTCGGGTGAAGGATCCATATTACTTTTGGCCAAAACGTACTGTTATGAATTTGGATGGACCCAAAAGACAACCCGAAAACAGGTCAGTGACGCTTTGATGTTTTATTAAAAGGAAAGGTTTGCACGGCCCTTGCTGCGTGCAGCTCACGCTCACCGGCTGGCAGCTCCTGGTTGAGGGCGGGCTTGTCAGGGCTACTTCTGGTCCCTGAGACCGGCAGAGTCCGTGCGGGATAATCCAAGGCCATTTGTCCTAGAGCAGTCCGGGTCCGATAGCGGGAGGTCAACAGAACAGGCAGAGGTTTCCGAGGGCGAATCCAAAAGGAGGTTCCAGGTCCAGGTCCGGGACAGAATCCAGAAACAGAGACAGTTTAAGGGACAGGCAATCTCCGGTACTTACAGGCTGGTTTTGGTTAGAACACGGGTGGGCAGTCCGAGATCCAGAGGCTGACAGGCAGAACTCAGGCGGGCAGGAAAATCCAAGAGGGTCAGAGCTGGCTCAAAAACAGGGCAAAAACAGGTCGGGCTTCAGACGGACAGACAGGTTACTAGAAAGGCTGGAAGTTCTCACCGAGATGGCTCGAGACGTTCTGGCACTGGAGGCTGAGAGGAACGCAACCTTTATACTGGTGAGGTGGAGCCGGAACAGGTGACAGCAATTAGCAGCCCCAGTGCCAGGAACGTTACACAGTAACGCTCTGACTCTAAACTATCAGGGTTTCAGCAGCAGTGACCTGTGGAGGATTTTAATGGAAATGTTTTCTTCACTCAACGTTTAACTTGAGAAACAGACCAAACTCTTCCTCATCATTTATTTTACATCAACATGAATCATTATCATGATTATAAAAATTTTCTATAACAATCTGCTGTTGTTAAATCAATCATAAAACTGTTGGTGGAAATTATGTTACAGCTGAAGTCAAGGAGAGCAAAGAATCTGTTGGACGGACGTGTGACATCACAGGACTTAAACCATACACGTATTACAGATGTCAAGTCCGTCCCATCTATGATAATCGAGATTTCACACACAAATATGTTACAATCAAGACTGATTCTGAAAGTAAGTAACCAAGAAAATATCTGTTGTTAATGCAGTCTGCAAATACTAACAGCTTTAAATTAATTTAACAGAAACTTGACATTAATTTGTCTGTTTTACTGTTTTGTTTTGCTGGAGGTCTTTAATGTGTTTTCTCTTATGAAACACAACTCTTCTTTAATAATCTAAAAAATACATTCATTTTTTAGATTCAGTGAGAAAAAGTAAATCTCGTATCAGGAGATAATTATTTTAAATCGTGTGGGTTTCATTGCTAACCAGTTGAATTCTTATTCCTCTGAAAGTCTCAATTCTTTCATGAAGTTTTTCATTCATGCAGGAAAATTTTATATTGATTTTGGGATGTTTTTTCAGGAAATGGATGAAAATTAAACAAAAACCAACAGAAATATTGGAATAAAATTCACAAATGTGGCAATCTAAATACATATTACTGGACTGAGCTCCCAGTATCACATGTTTTATGTCATTTTATAATACAGTGGAGTTTTCTGGTCCAGAAATTCATCTTCTTGATGTTTTATCCCAGAGAATAACAGCAGGTTTAGAAAAATTAATAAAGAAATCTATGTTTATAACACTTTTACACTTGTGTGGTAAAGAATAGAAAAGTAATGTTGCAATTACAATAGTTATTAAAAGCTCTAAATGATTGCTTTTGTAGACTGCAGATATTAAAAAATTAATATATTCATTAAAATAATATAAAAAATTAAAGTGAAGCACATATTTTCAGTTTGATAGTTTAATAACATATCAGGTCATGTTTTCTTTTAAATGTTTGTCATGTTTGGTTTGCTTCTAAGATTTTTGTGAAAAAAAATAAAAAAAATAAAAGATTTCTCTCCATGTCTGTGTGTTTTTTTTTCTGCTGCACCAGACAAACCTACAGATCTCAAGATGGCAGAACCTTCAGAGAACAATGCGATCAGAGTGACATGTGAAGACCCAGATGATTTTAAAGGACCAGAGAAAATATACATCGCAAAAATTCTTAATGTTCCTGGCAGTGAAAAGAATGACACAAAATGTGATTTTGAATTCAAAGATCTGAGCTACTCAACATCCTACACAGTGGAGGTTTGTATAAACATTTATTGGTTTCACACAAGAAAAATCCACTTTGGTTCCTAATTTTCCAGTTAATGTTATGAAGTCTAACTGACAAATTTATTCTTTTTTGTTTTTTTAGATAGTTACATTTAATGGACTCCTTAGGGGCGACCCTGAGAGAAAAGAAGTTGCCACTCACTGTACGTGTTACTAAAATGATTACATCAAACTACAAACAGCTTTACTCTGATGTTAAACACAGAAATGAAGGTTTTTGCTCTCTGTAATTTCAAATGTTAAAAATGTTTCACAAAGATAACTTCAAGGCCCGACTTGGTGTTTTGAGCTTCCTCCTCCTCCTTCTCATCATCTTCACAGCCATAACAGAGATTTTGGCCTTCATCATCAGGAGGAGAGCATCCAGAAGGTAAAGCCTCTACAGCTCATTTCAGCTGCTGAATCAGTTTCTTCTTCCAGAAATAATCCTCTAAGCTGATCAATGTTCTCCAGTGATGAAGAAATTATGCTTATAATGAAGTAAAGTCAGAAACATTTAAATTACACTGATGCAATCTTCCTGTAATGATTTATTTCCTGTTTGTTGTTGCGGTCTCTAGGAATAAACCAGGTTATTAACACCGTGATAAAGACGCTCACTGAAGAGGATCTGATGAGGCTGAAGATCAAAACAACATTTATTGCCTTTTTTAATGATAACTCATGATTAGTAAAATAATTTGAGAAAGCTTGACTTGTTGATGTGCTAAGAGCTCTGATATTTTTCCAGTTGTAATTTATTAAAATAATGGATCTATCTTTCTATTATATTAGAACAAGCTCCTTATGATAATGCTTTGCTAAGAGCCAATTATTAAAATACTTGTGGTTTTGTCTTATTAAAGAAATCATTCTGTTTCTTTCTGTTTTCTGCCTCACCAATAAATATTATAGGCTTTTTTATTAGTTTGGTTGTTTAGTCATGTTTGTTAAATGTTTTGCAGCTTTTTAAAACATTCTGATTATCTCCAAACATTAATTAACTTGATGCTGACTCTTTGAGCTTCCTGTTAATCAGATCATGTTTTTATGTAAAATGTTTTAAAGTGCTGTGAGCACAGGAGCAAAATAAATGTGCTGTTGTGTTAAAATCCTCTAGTATATAGTATATTAACACAGTTTAAAAAGTTCTTAACTTAACTTAATTAGTTTAATTACATGAGTGATTCTTTTTGTTTGCATTCCATTTATGTAATTAGCCAGAGTTACTAAAGGATAATTTACATCAAAGCCCATTCAAAGTATCTTCATCCATTGTCTAAACCTTCTCCTGCATGCTGGGTAGCAGGTCAAGTCTCCATCTCCTGCGGTCATTAGGTGAGAGGCGGGGTACAACCTGGACAGGACATCAGGCCATCATGGGACGGCCAAGTCAAAGAGGAATGGGCAAAGTTTACACCAAAGACTTGCAGTTATGACTGCACCAAATGTCTGCTTTACAAAGTATTGAGTCTGAGAGGTTGAAAACCTATGGAGATCCCACTCCTAAAACTGTGGGTAATCATTATTGTCCTTGACTTTTATGTTTAATCCTTATATACTTTTTTTAGAAACACCTCTGATTAATGAAGATGATGACGACATGTGGTTTATACGGAAGAGGATTAGGGCCACTCAAAAAAAAAAAAAAGTCTACTCAATTCTGACTTTTTTCTCAGAATTCTGACTTTTTTCTCAGAATTCTGAGATTAAAGTCAGAATTCTGACTTTTTTCTCAGAATTCTGAGATTAAAGTCAGAATTCTGACTTTTTTCTCAGAATTCTGACTTTTTTCTCAGAATTCTGAGATTAAAGTCAGAATTCTGACTTTTTTCTCAGAATTCTGACTTTTTTCTCAGAATTCTGAGAAAAAAGTCAGAATTGAGTAGACTTTTTTTTTTGAGTATTCCTAATTCTTTTTGAGTGGCCCTAATCCTCTTCCGTAGGTTTAGGCACGTTGCACATTAAGTTTTGTTTTAGAATAGTGTCGGTGGGTTTGTACTGTTCTTGTAGCGTAAACCACAACGACACTGACAACTGACAAATTTTAAAACAGGTCTTAGAGTGAAAAGATTGTGGTGTGTACAGGAAAAACAGTATCTCCCTCTGAGGGAAAGCCCTGAGACCTATGACTGCCACGTCTTTTCTGTCTTTGTAAAAATAGCGACATTCAACGTAGACAGAACTCTAATGAACATCATCTATAAATATTGCATTGAATCTATTCTGACTTTTTCTTTGATTTTCTGGTATTGAAGCCTTAGTGAAAGAAACAAAACTGCATCATTGCAAAATCAAAGGAGCTAAGAAAAGCAATTTTATTGACCTGTGGAACCTCCAGACTCTGAATAAGCTGACTCCATCCTGTCTGTCAGTATTTACCCCCCTAAACTCTGAATCTTAGTTTTTACCCTCTGGTTTCCAGTTCCAGGTGCCTTTCTGTTTAGAGCAACTTGTATAAATATTAATTTATTCCTGGTGCTATAGTCCTCTGTGATTTTGACAAGAGGAGGGATTAGTTGGAGTTATATGGAGATTTAGGATCTTGTTTTTCAGTACTAATAACAATTGTGTCTTATGCAATTTTATTCATTGTTGTTTCTCAATGGGGTCCGCTTTTTATCTTGAAAAGATGGATTTTACATTTTAATGTATTCATTCTTTGCTTCTTTGGATTATCAGTTATTTGGAGATTTAGGATCTTGTTTTTCTGCACTGATGGCGATTGTGTTTTTTTGCATTTTTAGCCATTGTGATTCACCTGTAAGGTTCTGTTTTAATGTTGAAGTGATGGGTTTCACATGGAAATGATTACTTCTGTATTAATTTACTCATTGCTCACTTTTTAGGCTTGTCAGTACTTTATATGCTTTTAATCAGTGGGGGATAAAGTAATATGTTTAATTACTTGAGTCAAAGTACATATTCAATTGGTCAAATATTATTCCAATAAAAGTCAAAGTATTTCTGTCAAATCATTTCTGAATTTAAAATACTGGAGTATGTGCTATCAAAAAGTAGTTGAGAGTATAGTTGAGAATAATTGGAGAAATGTTCTGTTAGACAGATCAGCAACTCCGATGATGATGATGATGATGATGATGATGATGATGATGATGATGATGATGTTTTTCTAGATGCTTAACAATTTCTGCCATTATGTATTCACTCCTCTGACTTCCACTTGATGGTGTGGCTGCTATTCTAAACTATGGTCCTTAAAGACCACAAAAATCACAGAGACATAGTAACAAAGTCATACATGGACAAACTTGGTTGAGTGTCTTGCCGAGGGACACAACGACAGTTCATACTAGGATGGGGATTTAATCAGCATACAGCATTTTATCAGGACAGGTTCCAGTCAGCACAGGCCTCGCCATGATCGACCAGAGAGGATGAGTGCAAGTGCTCAGCATCATATCTAAAGATTGTTTTGAAAATAGACATATAAGGACTGCCAACATTTCTGCAGATGTTGAAGGGGGGGGGGTTCACCCTGTCTGTGTTTAGACTATATGGCGCACACTGCACAACATTGGTCTGCACAGCTGTCATCCTAGAAGGAGGCCCTTTCTAAAGATGACACACAAGAACGCCCACAACCACCTTGCTAAAGACAAGCGGACTACAGAGGTGGATTACTGGAACTCTGTCATGTGTTCTGATGAGACCAAGGTAAACCTATTTGGTCCAGATCGTGTCAAACAGGTGTGGCGGCAACCAGGTGAGGAGTACAAAGACGAGTGTGTCTTGGTTACAATCAAGCATGGTGGTGGGAGCATCATGGTTTGGTGCTGTATTGGTGCTGCCGGCTGTGGAGAGCTGCACTTTATCGAGGGAACAATGAATGCCAACATGTACTGTGACTTCCTGAACCACAGCAGGATCTCCTTTATTCGGGTATTGGGCCACAGGGCAGTACACCAACATAATAACTAGCTAAAACACACCTCCAAGACCACCACTACCTTAAATACACTGAGGGTACAGGTGCTTGACTGACCAAGCATGTCTCTAGACCTAAACACTGTTGGTCGTCTGTGAGGCATCCTCAAACAGAAGGAGGACCACAGGGTCGTCATGGAGGAGAGGAATAGGAGTCCAGTAGCAACCTGTGATGTTCTAGTAAACGCCATGCCCAAGAGACTCAAGGCAGTGATGGAGAATTTTGGTGGCCACATTTCAGACACATTTTTCCAGACACATTTTTATATAGGGGTGATATATTAAAGAGTTATTTTTGTTCTTTGACTATGTATTTTGGGAAAAACTGGTTAGTTTTAAACTAAGAGCAACATACATGATCGTGCCTGTTATGTTGCTCACATAAAACTAAGAACCACATGTGTTATTGTGCTACAACTTGTTTTAACTTGTGGGGGAACCTATGACAATGTGTTGTGGGAAAGACTGATTCTGTATTCTTATTTTGTTTGATTTGTTGTATGTAATATTATTTTGCTTCGCCCACTGCTGAGGTCCTGGGAAGGGTTGATGTTTTGGGAAACATGCTTAGGGAGGCAGGGCAGCTGTGGAGGGAGAGATGGCCACTCTCACTCCACATCTGACTCTTTGTTTACAAGTATATAAAGAGGTGACTGCCCTCAGCCCGGTGAGTCTGCCGTGAGTTCGTGTGTGGAATACCGGCATCGTGAACGCTGATCTTAACCTAGGACTGAGGGCTCCCAGTTCGTGTCAATGGTAAGAGCTGATTCTGAGAATCTGTTGAGCGTCACGTTTGTTTGAAAGCTTGTTGCTTTATTGCTTGCTACTTTGCGTGTGTGAAGAGCTAATTGTTTTGATGTGCTGTATTCTGTGGGGAATAATAATAAATGTGTGCCTTATATTCTAACAGAAACAGTGTTTGAGTCCTTATTTGTGTTTGCCGATCTCTCCCGATCCTGAAGTAAACATTTCATAAAACAAGGGGTGTACTTCTTTTTATTTTTTTGGTAGTGGTTTAGACAATAATAAATTTGTGTAAAATTTACTCTTTTACACAAGCTGTAGGAGGACTAATTTCTATCAAAGTGTCTCCTGAACGCCTCCTGACACAACTATAAGGACTGTGACCCCCCCATCTCCCCATACAATAATAACATATGGACTGTCATCACACACACACAATTTGTATACAATCTGTATAGATTCTGTAAATCTTATCTGCCTTTATTTATCTTGTATTATAAACTCACTAATACATATATAATACCTTTCCTAACATATCTGTATATTGTGTATAATCTGTGCATGTAGCTCCCATATTTTTATTTATACACAACATTTTATAGTCGCCTACTATTACTTTTTAATTATACATACACTTTTAAATAATATTTATATCCTGTATAGCACTTCTGGATAGATGCAAACCACATTTTGTTGCTTTGTACTTGTGACAGTGCAATGACAATAAAGTTGAATTCTATTCTATTCTATTCTATTTATATCTTCAGTGTTGTCCCTTTTCTAAATTTTTGAGATACATGTTACCAGATCCAGTGTTTCCCTTACCATCATTATCTAAGGGTTGAGTCTGTGGGCACATTTCAAACACATTTTTTTATATAGAGGTGTACTTAGTTTTTTTTGGTAGCAGTTTACACGATATTAGTTGAGGAAACAGTCAATTTACAAAAGTTGCACGTTGATTTTTTTTAGATACATGTTACCAGATCCAGTGTTTCCCTAACCATCACTATCTAAGGGTTTTCTCTGCCCTGCCAGTGAGACCTATTACATTTATTAGCCATTCTCCTCTACCTTCAGTTTTCATGTGGGTTGACACGCTGGTACACACACATTCCCACCAGGAGAGAGTGCACTGTACTCGCGACCTATTTTTGCCTCTTTTGGTTAAAATATCTGGGTTTTTTAAATGCACTCAATATCCGGGTTAGTGGCTCCCACTGTTTCAGGAATACTGGGCGACTACTGTTCTGTTCTGTCGGGTCAGCATATTGTCAGCTCAGCAAGCATTAAACCAATAAATGCCTCAGTGACCGGTGTCTTGCCAAAGGGTGTCGGGAGCTTGCGTTCAGCAGGAAGATCAGAACCAATTCGTTGTCTGCTCCTCACTTCCAACTATCTAGACGTGGAGGTAGTTATGATTTTACTTTTGTAAAAAAGTGAAAGATGGGGGTGATTGCTTCATCGATCAGTTAGTAGGTTAAAACAGGGAATGTCAGGATCCCCAGAGGTTTGATTATTTATTGTAGCTTCATGCGGTCTGTTTATGTTTTTGCATTTTTGGTATTGTTTATCCTGTGATACTTGTTTCTGCCATTAGTTTAGCCTCTGTTCAGTATTTATGTTTATAGCTTTATTTTTACCTGTTAGATTTAGTTTCTGTTTAGTTACTTCTGTTCTTTATTACTTCAGTAGTTCAGCCAGATCGCCATTTTCTGCCTATCTCTGTCCTATTATCTGATCGTTTTCATATTGGCATTCACCACATCCTCCAGCACCTGGACTCTGCAGGAACCTACGCCAGAATCCTGTTTGTGGATTTCAGCTCTGCCTTCAACACAATCATCCTAGCTCTGCTTCAGGAGAAGCTCTTCCAGCTGAGTGTGCCTGACTCCACCTGCAGGTGGATTACAGACTTCCTGTCTGACAGGAAGCAGCACGTAAAGCTGGGAAAACATGACTCTGACTCACAGCTCATCAGCACTGGTTCCCCCCAGGGCTGTGTTCTTTCTCCTCTGCTCTTATCCCTCTACACCAACAGCTGCACCTCCAGTCATCAGTCTGTCAAGCTTCTGAAGTTCGCGGACGACACCACTCTCATCGGACTTATCTCTGGTGGTGACGAGTCCGCCTACAGGTGGGAGCAGTGTCTGAAATTAACTTCCTGATTCACCTGCCCATGTAGCTGGTAGCTGTAAAAATCAACCGGCCAGGCATATTTTTTACAGGCCAAAATATTAATCCTGACCAGACCTCTCAATTTTTATAAAAAATTAAGAGTGATATTATGTTAATTTTTTTTTTTTGGGGGGGGGGGGGGGGGTTGGGGTGTGGCTGAACCCTGGAAGAGAAATCTTTGTTTCCTGACTTTGATAAGAAAGTATTGTAGTTGATTATATCAGATATCAGATTCACATCCAGGCAATTAAGACACTACAGCTTATCATTATTCTATCTATGTTGGTCTCATTTGTGAATGAGGCGGACTTTAATCAAGCCTATACGGTCCCCATTTTCCTCTCAGTTGCCACACTTAAAGAACGCAGGGGTTCACGCTGCGTCTTTACGCTGATCCAGCTGCTGGATTTTACCCTCATGCGCTGCGCACGAGGGATAAACAGTGGGGAAAATGCATAAATGAAGACTGTAAAGGGCTCCTTTAGAGGGAAGAGAAGGAATAATGGGTATGAGCTGAAGCCCCTGATTTTACAAGTTTGTCAAAATTACCCTTAAAAGTGCGCACCTAAATTACATGTAACGTAATTTTGCGCACCTGAATTAAAGTGCAAGGCACCACGCCCACTGAAGCAGCACTGGTTCTGTGTCATTAAAAACAAAAGAGCATAAAACATAGCTACTGACTCTCCTATTGATTTAAATTGGGACATTTCGGTAAGAGTGGAAGGAGAGAGGAGCAGTTAGAGCGTTGAGGCACAGAAAGACAGCGCAGTTAAAAAACTGTGGAATAAATAAGAATGAAACTTATAAACAGACTAATTGGCGTTTTAGACTGCATCTGGTTAGCAAATCTGTTTTCTGATCCAGCGTGCAGCCATGACTGGTTTTGAATGAATGCTTTATCTGGGAGCCTCACTCCTCACTTGCCTCCTGCTTCGCACTTTCACCGCTGGTTAAGGCCAGAAATTCATGACTCTGATCGCTCTTCCTGCTGCTCTGTTAACATGAACTGCAGCAGAAATAAGCTGTGAAAGAAGACGAACCAGCTCTGCAGAAGGTGCAGTTTAGACTGAGCTCTGGATGGACAGAGCTGTGAACGGATCATCCGCAGCCCAGATGGATTTTGTTATTTTTATGTTTAATTTATTTGGTACAAACATTTACTCGCCATGTGGCAGCTAGCCCTCTTACAATCACTCGCCAAACGAGAAATTTACTCCCATTTGGGGACTGGCGAGTGTTAACTTCGGACCCTGGGTGGGAGGCTGACCATCTGGTGACCTGGTGCAGGGAGAACAACCTGGAGCTCAATGCTGTAAAACCAGTGGAGATGGTTGTGGACTTCAGGAAGAACTCAGCCCCAGCTACCCCTATCACCCTCTGTGACTCCGCCATTGACGCTGTGGAGTCTTTTCGCTTCCTGGGAACTATCATCTCCCAGGACCTAAACTAGGAGCTGAACATCAACTCCCTCACCAAGAAAGCCCAGCAGAGGATGTACTTCCTGCGGCAGCTGAAGAAATTCAACCTGCCAAGGACAATGATGGTGCAGTTCTACTCCTCCATCATTGAGTCCATCCTCACCTCCTCCATCACCATCTGGTATGCTGGTGCCACCGCTAAGGACAAGGGCAGACTGCAGCGTGTCATCCGGTCTGCAGAGAAGGTGATTGTCTGCAATCTTCCATCTCTCCAGGACTCTGGAGATTCTGATTTCCCTGTTAGATTTAGTTCTCCCCTGCTTCTGCCAGCTCAATGCCTTTTTTCCCTCTGCTAATTGCCCTTTAATTTAAAATTCTCCTTCTCACGTATAAAGCCCTTAATAATCAAGCTCCATCATATATCAGAGCTCTGATTACCCCATATGTTCCTAACAGAGCTCTTTACTCTCAGGCTGCAGGTCTACTGGTGGTTCCTAGAGTCTCTAAAAGTAGAACGGGAGGCAGATCCTTTAGCTATCAGGCTCCTCTCCTGTGGAACCAACTTTGGTCCGTGAGGCAGACACCGTGTCTACTTTTAAGACTATTTTTCTCAATCTGCTGAGTCCTCCTATTGTTCTCTAATTTTGCATTGTTTGTTGTCATTTCAACTTTTAACTGTTTGTTCCCTGTGATTTTTCACTTCATGCATGCTCAGTATGAGGGATTGCTGTAAAACTATCAACAATGCAGACAACAAGGCTCTACACTTTTTCATGAGGACTGAATGCTGCTCGTCAAGACTTGATGGAACTTGCTGGGTTTTTTAGAGAAGAAACTTTTGGACCAATCTGTATGATTTGACCGAATTTGACTTTGTAAAGTGCCTTGAGATGACGTGTATTGTGAATTGGTGTTATATAAATAAAACTGAATTTAATTTTTCATTCCAGCTGCAAAATTTGCTTCACATGTTGTTCCTCTCATCTCCCCTCCTATTTATATTGGACGTCCTCTGCCAAGCTATCCCTATTCTGGTCTGGTTCCTGTTTTGTTCTTGTAACCTATTTTCATCTGCCTGCTTGTAAGCCTTCATTTTTCACCAGGTAATAAATTACTCTCATTGCAATATGCAGCTTCCCAGCTCTAGCCTGACTTTCGGTCCTGCAACGAAACTGACAGAGAAGGACTAAATTGTCCTTACATTTCCTCACATAAGATTAAACATACTGAGAATGTCATCACGTCTGTGTAAACTCAATTCATAGAACATTAACGCAGAATATACCACATTTCCAACAAGTAAACAGCTCTATGGTCATTTCCAGAAGTCTGACAAAAGTACTATTTGCTCTGATTGTCACACATAGACAAAAGTTCTGTCTGTTGAAAAGAAAAATACACTTTCTTGAGTCCATCACTGAAAACAGCTGTCTGTTTTATTTTTGTCAAACATATTTTGTTGCTAGATAACCACGTGGATCATATGAAACAGATCCCGAATGTGAAAAAAAAAACACTAAGTAAAGTTATCCACCCTCCACCACGCAAAAAACAAAACGTCAAAAAAAAAAAAAAAATCAGACAAAATCGTGTCTTGGGTGTAAATGGGTGTAAATCTCTTTCGTTCAGAGATCCTGGGTGTCTGTGTTTACCTCTGTCCTGAGTGCGCAGGTTCAGCTGGTGGGCGGAGCTGAGCTGCACACCTGTGTTCCTTCTAGCTCATAAAGCAGAGCTGAAAAGGACCGGCCTGACGATCATTCAATAGACCCCTTGCAACCACGTGACTCCGTTACCCAGAACCCCTTGCGTGGCTGCCATATTGGTTGGCACGCCATTTGACGAAATGACGAGTTCTCCATGTATTTTTCTTCTTTAGATAACGTATCACAAGATCGTTTTAAGAGTAAGTTGATGGTTGATGGTATCAGATTGCCAGATCCACACAGCAAAAGCCTGAAGGGACGGAGCGAGTCGGTGAAATGCTGGCCAAGGGTTTCATACCGCGACACAGCTGCTTTATAAACACGCAGGCCAGTACGGACAAGAGAGCACGAAAGCCCCTGAAACCACTGGACGGCTGCAATTATTTTATATCAGGAAAAAGGCTCCAGCAACGCCCGCGACGCCATGAGGGATTAAGCGGGTCAGAAAATGGATGGATGGATGTTCAGACATGTTTGTGTAACAGCACAAAGCAGAGAGGAAGACCCGCCCGGTAGGTTAAAAAAACATCACTCACTACGGATTATTTAGGTGTTTTTGTCTTGTTAAAATGGGTGGGGGTGTCGGCGACATTGCAGCGTAAACACAGAAGTACTAGCGCCCGTGAACGGGCGGAGGGGAGGTGGCGATCGTTACACTGGCCGGAGAGCCGCTGCTGTCTGGAGCAGCAGGAAGCGGGTGCTGTTCCAGACAGCGGCGGCTACAGCAGCAGACAGCGGCGGTTCTCCGGCCCGTGTAGCGATCGCTACACGGGCCGGAGAACCGCCGCTGTCTGCTGCTTCAGACAGTGGCGGAGGGGAGGTAGCTATCGCTACACGGGCCGCTTCTCCGGCCTGTGTAGCGATCACTACCTCCCCTCCGCCGCTATTTAAGTAGAACAATGACTAGAGCAGAATTAAGTTGTAATTTACCGGAGATGAAGTGTAGACTGCAAATTCTCTCGTAGAATGATGGCTCCCCCAGTCCATTGGGAGTGTCTGCCTGCGCTCTTTTCATTGAAAATATCCAATTCTTTCTTCTTTCCTCGTCCTTTGGTAAACGACGAAACGTACATCCAACGATTTGGAATGCCTCTCTGTGCAACCGGGAGCACAACAAGTCGTAGGCATTGTTTAGATTCCAAAAATAAACTAACTAAAAGTACGCTCTAAATCACCCGTTTTGTCATGTAGTAGACAGGCTGTCAGGCTAGCCTGCCCACCAAGATGGAGGCGCGCACCCCCGATCACGTGACTGTGACGTCAGATGCAAGGGGTCTATTATTGAAGACGTCGACGTTCTACTTCTGAGTGATGAGGAAGGTTAGGACCAGGAATGAGGACAACAGAAGGACAAGTCACAAGAGAAATAGTGAGCATTTCAATAGAAGGATGTTGAAGCTGGATCTGTCAGGCAGGAGGCTTGGAGGAAGACCAGAGAAATGAGTGGATGGGGTAAAAGAGGACATGAAGGTAGTTGCTCTGAGAGAAGAAGATGGTGTTAGATGGAGACAAATAGAATTTAGTAGAGACGTCTGACAGGGAAAATCTGTAAGAAACAAAAAGATCGTCCAATCACAGACAACAAAAGTCGATAAAAAAATCTTAATGTACAACTTTTTTTTTTTGTCAGAATTCTGCAGGCTGTGCTGTCTGCACGGCCTGTTCTCTACTTTATTTCCCTCACAGTTGACTGTAGTTGACAGGGGGGCGTGGTGCACACCTGCAGCTCGTTTAAAAGCAGGTTGCAGTCAGCTGAAGGACGCCGGAGTGTTAAACCATTGTGGTGCTCTTAGTGGCCACTGTCCTTCGACAGTTCCTCGTTCCTGTGTCTAAGATATTCCAGATTCCCTGTGCTAACCTTTGTTTCCTATTTATCGTAGCTCGTCTTGTGCTTTGGATTACTCACCGGTCGCTTCTCCTAGCACTGAAGACTGACTTCTAAATACCCGTCGCTCAGATCCTGCTTTGGCATTCCCCTCGAGCCCTCTTGGTGTTACCAAGCTGGACAAGAGTTCTCGTACCTGGATTCACCCCGGTTCTTTCAGCTGCTCTCTGCTGTGGTGCTGCTCGGGCTCCCCGCCTTTGTTCCACCTGCCAGCTCACCTGTCGCTCAGTCACCTAGTTCCACCAAGAGTAAGAGAACTGCCAAGTCCGTTCTTCCACTCCACCTCCCCCGGACAGGTTCTCTATACCTGTCGGTAAGAAGAGCTTCACACACCATAGATTCCTGCTCTTGCTCTCGTTAATCTGTCCCTTTCTCTCCCGTAGGGCTTTTGATCCCAATATATATATATATATATATACATAGCAAACATGATAAGATTAATGCAGGGTTCCTTGATGGGTTGGATCAGGGTTTTCTAAACCTTTCGACACGTAGACCAAAATTTCCAAGTAAAAAATGCATAAGTGCAGGTGAAGAAAAGATGTTAATGCAGAAGAAGCTTCCTTTTACATTAAGAGGAAGTTAAAAGGAACTTAAAAACCAAAGAGGATCTGTGCAGATAATAAACCAAGATTCAAACAATCAAATCTAATGGTTTAAATGATAATAAAACATCTGTTCCTCCAGCTTCTTCTATACTGTCCAGCATCTTACACTTTGTGGTGCTTCTCAGAGCTCTACTTGCCAGCATTATTATTCACATTGAAGACTGAGCAATATGAGGACCGAGGACAATTTGTGGCCCCTGGACTGATTTTGTACGGCTCCAAACACAATGTTTATATTTTCAATTTATATTTTTTGACTTTCCAGTGATCTGTTAAAAAGAGTGATATAAATTAATACATGCACCACATCCTGGACACATGGCAGGTCTCTACACTTTCTGGCTCCTGCTGTGCTGGGCTGGACTGATCCGTTTAGTCAACATTAAGTACAACTGTTGTGATTTTTTAATTTAATTTAATTTTTTAATATTAATACATTGTTTGTACATTCATAGCAAATGCCAAAAAAAATTACAAAAGTATTTTTGGGAAAGTTTGAAACTGAAAACAACAAATCAAAGAACTGATCAATATAGCATATGTCAAGGTAAACATTGATCTATAAATTATGTTGAAGTTTGATTTTCAATATTGATTCATTTTATGTGGATTGTTGGAGAAAACACACACATATTACATATGTGTATATATACACACATATGTAATATGTGTGTCTCTGCTCTGTCTTCTCTAAACCCCAGTCAGTTTAGGCAGATGACCGTTCATACTGAGCCTGGTTCTGCTGGAGGATTTCCCTATGGAAATATGACGCGGTTACCATAGGGCGCTGCCTTTAACTCTGTGGAAAGATAGGAGCCACAATTGGGGAGGAAGAGGAAAAAAGAAGCATATTTCACACTTTATCCTTTTCCAGGGTAATGTTTTATAAAAAAAAAAAAGCTCAGCACGAGAAAAGCACATACGACAAGACAACATTTATGCAGTGGGTTTACATTGGAGACTTGTCGCATGTGACTCTATGTACGTTTTGGGCGTCAGTTGTGTGTGTGTGTGTGTGTGTGTGTGTGTGTGTGTGTGTGTGTGTGTGTGTGTGTGTGTGTGTGTGTGTGTATGTGTGAGTGAGAGCTGTGTATGTCCATGAACGCTGTCCAGAGACCATTGTCTTTGATAGGATGGAAAGTTTATTAACTGGCGCCACAGTTCAGAAAGCAGCCACGAGTGTCCGCGGGGGAGGAGGGAGTGGGGAGTGGGGAGCGGGGGGAGCAGTTCTGGGCCCTCTCTCGCCATAACACCCAGGGGAGTTTAGATAGTGGGGAAGCCGAAATCCACATACACTTTTTGTTTTGAGAAACAAGCTGCACACATTTTTCTCAGCTTTGAGTCCTTTGTTGCTGGCTCCACGTGGCGAATCCAATATTCCAAATTTGTTGGGCTTTTTCCATGTTTCACATCCAGAATTATCCCATCTATGCTCTTAGTTCAACCACCGCAGCCACCCTGCATTGCATCGCATCCAGCTTGCGGCTCTGCTTGTTCTGCTGATCCCCAAGGGGATGGGTTAAATGCAGAGAGCAAATTTCATTGTAATGTATGGTTCAGTGACAATAAAGATAATATTACTGAAGTTGCAGATACATCAGATTTCCTCTAAATCCAAATAGAAGGCATCTGAGTATCATGAATCCAAACATGTATACGTCTTCAATGTCCTAGACTGACAAAATCAAAAGACACAACAATCTCCACCTTTCCCAGTAATCTATGGTGTATCCCACGAAGTGTGTCCCATCAGGACAGGACCGGTCCCCTTTTCCCTGCCTTCCCGTCGAAAAAATTTGATCATTAGCAATGAGAGACCAGCTGACCAGATCCATAGGTTCCAGAGTTCGGGTGATATGAAGAGAGAGCTCAGAAAGACACGACACAGCAGAAGCAGGGACAGCAGGGGAGGGGGGCAGGAGCAGGAGGAAAATGCGACCTACTCCACCGAGAGAGAACAGAATCTAACCATTGACGGGTTGGATCAGGGATTCCAAACTTTTCGAAACTTGGGCCAAAATTTCCAAGTAAAGATCACTTGAGAGCCAAAAAAGATAAATTAAAAAATATATATTGTGTTTGGAGCAATACAAAATCAGTCCAGAGGCCACAAATAGTCCTCGCTTTAGACAACCCTAGGTTAGAGAGTAATGGTACAAATAAAATCATTGCTCTGTCTTCAATATGAATAATAATGCTGGTAGGTAGAGCTCTGGGTAGCATCACAAAGTGTAAGATGCTTGACACAGAATAGAACAATCTGGAGGAGTAGATGTTTTAGTAACATATACACCATGAGATTTGAATGTTTCGATCTTGGTTTATTATCTGTACAGCCCATCTTTGGTTTTAAGTTCCTGTTAACTTCCTCTTAATGTAGAAGGAAGCTTCTTCTGCATTTACATCAGTTCTTCCCCTGCACTTATGCATACATTCAGCGTTCTGGCTGTTATAAAGAGCGATATAAATTAATACACGCACCACATCCTGAACATGGCGGGTCTCTACACTTTCTGGCTCCTGCTGAGCTGGGCTGGGCTGATCCGTTTAATCAACAGTAAGTACAACTTTTGTATTTATTTTATTCTTATTTTTAATATTATTTGGACATAGCATATGACAAAAAAAATTACCAAAATATTTATGGTAAAGTTTAAAACTGAAAACAACAAATCAAAGAACCGATCAATATAGGATAAGTCAACATAAATATTGATCTATAAATTATGTTGCAGTTTGAATTTCAATATTGATTCATTTTACGCGGATTGTTGGAGAAAACACACACACACACACACACATTACATATATATATATATATATATATATATATATATATATATATACTCACCGGCCACTTTATTAGGTACACCTGTCCAACTGCTCGTTAACACTTAATTTCTAAGCAGCCAATCACATGGCGGCAACTCAGTGCATTTAGGCATGTAGACATGGTCAAGAGAATCTCCTGCAGTTCAAACCGAGCATCAGTATGGGGGAAAAAGGTGATTTGAGTGACTTTGAACGTGGCATGATTGTTGGTGCCAGAAGGGCTGGTCTGAGTGTTTCAGAAACTGCTAATCTACTGGGATTTTCACGCACAACCATCTCTAGGGTTTACAGAGAATGGTCCGAAAAAGAAAAAACATCCAGTGAGCGGCAGTTCTGTGGGCGGAAATGCCTTGTTGATGCCAGAGGTCAGAGGAGAATGGCCAGACTGGTTCAAGCTGATAGAAGGGCAACAGTGACTCAAATAACCACCCGTTACAACCAAGGTGGGCAGAAGAGCATCTCTGAACGCACAGTACGTCGAACTTTGAGGCAGATGGGCTACAGCAGCAGAAGACCACATCGGGTGCCACTCCTTTCAGCTAAGAACAGGAAACTGAGGCTACAATTTGCACAAGCTCATCGAAATTGAACAATAGAAGATTGGAAAAACGTTGCCTGGTCTGATGAGTCTCGATTTCTGCTGCGACAGTCGGATGGTAGGGTCAGAATTTGGCGTCTACAACATGAAAGCATGGATCCATCCTGCATTGTATCAACGGTTCAGGCTGGTGGTGGTGGTGTCATGGTGTGGGGAATATTTTCTTGGCACTCTTTGGGCCCCTTGGTACCAATTGAGCATCGTTGCAACGCCACAGCCTACCTGAGTATTGTTGCTGACCATGTCCATCCCTTTATGACCACAATGTACCCAACTTCTGATGGCTACTTTCAGCAGGATAATGCGCCATGTCATAAAGCTGGAATCATCTCAGACTGGTTTCTTGAACATGAAAATGAGTTCGCTGTACTCAAATGGCCTCCACAGTCACCAGATCTCAATCCAATAGAGCAGAGGTCACGGATTAGCGGACCGCGGTCCGGATCCGGACCCACCTGCTGGCTAATCCGGACCCAACCTGATTTAAAACATTTATATATTACTGCATGTTGTCCGACGACAGTGTCTAACTCAGGGGTTAAAGTTCTCCGTCGCTGCGACGGATTTCCGTCATTTGGAAACTGAGCGCAAATAGTCCCATCTAGACTTTTTATTCAAGGTTTTAATCTGAAACTGCTCTCAACCAATCAAACATGGCAGAGCCGGGACATTAGCCAATCAGAATGAGAGCAGGGCGGGTCTTTCCAAAGCGGACATTGCCAGTCTGTGGTTTATCGGTGTTCATCATTTTAACTTTTGGGAGAGCGTTTTAAACTGGCCACAGATGGTATGAATGAAAGTAGCGGTGGTCAAAGGTTTTCTTTGGATTTATGCGAACCAGCAGGTCAGAAAGTTCAGCAGCTGACAACAACTTCCCTCGGTAAGCGTCAATCTGCTCCGGCAGTTAATTAATGAATTATTTCCACCTGTGGCCATGTCGTCTGTCAGCGTTTATTCCCTCGCTGATAAACGCGGCGACCAACCAGGGATCTCCTCGTGATTCACTATTATGTTTTATTTAAAACACAAAGAAGAGTAACGCGCTAGCTCAGGCTAATTTAGCATGACCCTTGAAGAAGAAGGGTTGGCATTTGACTGGGTTCGATTGGGAAAAAGTAAAAAAAAAAAAAAAAAAAAACCTGCGCTGTTCTGAAACAAAGAAGGCAGAGCTGCATCTGCTGTCAGTCAGTATGCAACAGTGATCACCTGATAAGCAGCTGCGCTCCAGGACACTAAATAAAATGACAAGGATTTTGATGCTTACAGATTAAGAAAACTACATCAAAAAGATAAAATAAATAAACTGCAGCTACAACATGGACTGGAGAACGGGTTCTACCTGGGTGAGGCCAGAGAAAGGAAATTCTCAGAGAGTTTTTTTTATTAAGTTAAAGTGGAGCGCGGACACAGGGTTCATCCTGGACAGGTCTCCAGTCACTGGGCTAAAATATAACCATTTTATTAAACTTAAAAAAAGGTAAATTGTGCCTTTTTATAAACTGTAATGATTAATTGGTGAACAATAACAGGCAAAGCAGAGACAGATTATTGTCATGTGCAATCTGTGTCAAATTAAAATGTATGACGTCATCATAGTGTTGGTGATGCATCTGCATGTTTGGCCTTGTATGATCATAGAATTGGTTTATATTGAATGTGACAGGGAGCCAGTGGAGTTAATGTACAGGTGTGAAGGAGATGATGTAATGATGAAGCTGCTGTCCTCTGAATCAGCTGCAGTTTCTGGAGGGTTTCTGGAGGACAGGGAGGGAAGGAAGCTGGGATTGTAAAGTGGACTGTGGATCAGTTTGTCAACAGTGTGAAGGAAGAACTTGATGCTGCAGAGATGAAAGTAACCCAGATGATGATGTGGATGTGGAAAGTGATGGAGAGGCTGTTCAGGATGACACAAAGGGTCTAAAGCTGAAAGGTGGCAGAGATACAGGAATTTTCAATGGATATTTTAAAAGTACCAGATTTAGTTGACTTTGCACACTAAGTAAGTGAGCCAACTAATGCGGCATGATGTCCACGGCCCCAGGAATATATGGGCTGGCGAGAATTTTTTTTTCAGTCAAACATTATTTTTGCTTCAACCCCTGTGCTAACTTCACTTGCGCCGCTTCTGTTGTTAATATGGCAAAGCCCTCCGGAGCGTCAGGCACGAGGATGCACGTGATGCAAATTAGCCAATGAGCTGTGTCAGTCAGGGTTGCTGCTGCTGGCTACTTTTTAGAAAAAAACAGCAAAAGCAAAAAGCACTTTGGATTTTAAAATAGAAAAACGTTCTATTTTTATGTTATTTTTTTGTTTAAAAAGTCAATGTAAAAGGTGGATGCATAAACATTTTATTTCAGTGTTAAATACTGTTTGAAGTAACGGATTGTAATTAAAAATGTGTCCGGACCTTTACTGGTTGTTGATTTTTGTTATTCGGACCCCACTGATTTTTAATTAGTGACCCCTGCAATAGAGCATCTTTGGGATGTGGTGGAATGGGAGATTCGCATCATGGATGTGCAGCCGACAAATCTGCGGCAACTGTGTGATGCCATCATGTCAATATGGACCAAACTCCCTGAGGAATGCTTCCAGCACCTTGTTGAATCTATGCCACGAAGAATTGAGGCAGTTCTGAAGGCAAAAGGGGGTCCAACCCGTTACTAGCATGGGGTACCTAATAAAGTGGCCGGTGAGTGTGTATATATATATATATATATATATATATATATATATATATATATATATATATATATATATATATATATATATATATATATATATATATATACACATATGTAATGTGTGTGTGTGTGTCTTCTCTAACCTCCAGTCGCTCGAGGCAAATGGCCGTTCACACTAAGCCTGGTTCTGCTAGAGGATTTCCTCCCTGTTAAAGGGGAGTTTTGAGCACATGTCACTTTACTCAATATTAGCATCACTCTGTAAAGCAGCTTTTCAGACAATGCAATGTATCCAAGCACTCCTACATTCATTGTGAGCTAAAAAAGGGGAGTTTTTCTCTCAAATGTCACTTCATGCATGCTCAGTATGAGGGATTGCTGTAAAGCCATTAACAATGCAGACGACTGTCCACTGTGGCTCTACGCTTCTTCAGGAGTGAATGCTGCTTGGAGAGACTTGACGCAATCTGCTGGGTTTCCTTAGAGAAGAAACTTTATTGCCAATCTGGATGATTTGACTTTTTAAAGTGAGATGACGTGTTGTGAATTGGTGCAAATATAAATAAAATTTTAATTTAATTAAATATGATTCAGTTTTATACCTTTCATAATATTATTTAATAAAAATAAAGTCAAGTAGATTGGATTACTAAATTTTCACTGATTAGAACAAAACTCAGAAACCTGAGAAGTGTGGGTACTTTGGTAAGTGTTACTAAGCAACACTTTAATGTTGGTGAGATTCAACAAACTGATACCAACTTTAAGATGGTTTAGAAAATGTATTTTAAGTACTGAAGTTTCAATCCTAATTTAATGTTTTACTATCGTCTTCCAGCAGCTGATTCATCTCCAAAATGTAAGTAAAGATTTAAGACTTTTTTGTGTCCCTGATTTAAAAAACAAAGTAAATTTGTTCCAGTTTGAGATATTTTTTTTAATTCGCTTTAAAATCATCTTGTGGTTTCTTTGACATAAATGATTAAACTCTTGCTGTTCAGGTTCTTACAGCATTGAAGAGATCCGGGATGGTTTCCTGATTCAGATGACAGATTTTACTGCTGGTAAATACGCCATAAATGTTACTGAGAAGGAAGGTCTGGTTGAAAGGAAAGCCACACTTTCTTTCTCCAATGAAAAATCAACTCATCAAATCAACCCTCTGAAGCCGTGCACTGAATATGAGCTAAATGTTGCACTTATTAGCAGCAATGGTAGAGAAATACTCTGTACCAAAAGTGATACTAAAACTACACCAACTAGATTGAGTGAGTAAAATACAAAATATTGTCACATCTTGACTCGTCAACATTAGTTATATCAGTCTGGTACTTTTTCTTCTGCAGATTTCATTGATCCAGATGACATAAACCAAACTAACCCCATTAAACTTCCTCCAAACATTAAAGCAACGTTTCCTCCAAGCTGTAAACATCTCAGCGCTGAGTACAAATGTTCAGGTGAGTAAAATCTACAGCTGTCAGAAACATTTAAAAACATTTACAGGAGAAACCTCAGACACAGGTTCTTCCTTAACAATAAATCAAAAGTATTTGTTGTATCAAAATGTTTCTCTCTGTAAATGACTTCTGAATATTTATCTTCTCTAAATGTGTCAAAATGTGTCTGTAAAGACTAAAGCCAGCAGCTGATCAGTGTTGTTGTCCAGACAGCAGTCACTGCAGAGATGATCTCATGTTTGTGTCTCTTCAGGAAAGGACAACACCTTCGTTGAACCATCTGACATGAAGCCGTTCACAGACTACAGCTGTACTGGTCTCATCAAGAACAACGATGTCTCCATTAACAAGACAACTCCACCTGTCCACTTCAACATTGACTGTGGTGTGTTGGTATTTACTGTGTCTCAGTGAAAGAAGAACAAAGTTATTATACGGATACAGTTTTGAGAGATAAACAACAAGAACTGTGTTTGCTTCTTGTTATTCCAACAGATTTTACAATAAAAGACCTGATGACCAGTAGAACCACCAATACTTCAATTGAGCTCAGCTGGGAAACAACAAGTAAAAAATGTCAAGATATTCTCCATAAACTGGAGAAACTCTCTTATAGCTGCAGCTGTCAGGATGCCGAGAGAAGTAAGTGAAATAATTAGATTTCCTCTTTTCTGTTATATTTCCATCAAATTACTTTTAACACATTTGCTTTAGGATTAACAATAGCTAAAATATGGAAAATTTGTAAATCTATGAGTCTTATCTATTTTACACATCTTACATGAGGAGATAAAGATCTTTGAAATAACCAAATGTGATCAGTAACGCTCTGACTCTAAACTATCAGGGTTTCAGCAGCAGTGACCTGTGGTGGATTTTAATGGAAATGTTTTCTTCATTCAATGTTTAACTTAAGAAACAGACCAAACTTTTCCTCAAGATTTCTTTTACATTAATATGAATCATTATAATGATTATAAAGATATTTTATAACAAGCAGATGTTAAATTCATCATAAAGCAGCTACTGAGGAAACTGCTACAACTCAAGACAAGACGAGCAGAAAAACTGGAGGGACGTGTCATGTTGAAAATCTGAAAACATTCGAGCCTTACGTCTGTAAAGTTCATCCCATCTATGACGATAAAAATAACTTCAAAGGGACAAATGTTACAGCATGGACTGATCCTGGATGTAAGTAACCAAGAAAATATCTTTTGTGAAATATTAATACTTTGTACAAATACTATTGGCTTATAATAATTTAATAGAAGCTTTATATTCATTTGTTTATATAATCAGATTGGACTAAATGAAATAAATGTAGCCTTACAAGCTGGTAATTAATTTTTAATTAATTTGACATTTTTACACAAAGTTTAGTTGCAAACAAAACATATTATTCATATGGAATAATGTTTTGTGTATATTTAAAAAACAAATACAAATACAAATGTATTAATCCATATTTCTTACTTTATTGACAAAGGTCAGGAGTTTATTTGAGTATTTTCCAGATTTTATGTACAGAAACAGAAAGCAAAGTTTAGCAAATGTTTGTGTTTCCAGACTTTATTTTTTTTTTTACAGTTTAGGTTCTACCCATCTGTCCAGCCCTCTATCCATCTTCACCTCCATCCGTCGCCTCTGTCTTCCAGTCTGTTTTTCTTCTTTTACTGCACAAATATTTGTCAGAAAGTAATAATAAATTTGGTATTTATAGTTTAAAAATGCTCTGGAAAAGTCCCTCAATGAAAACACATTTACAGCACTAATCTGATTTTTCCAACACACCCAGACCATTTTCCTATATTTGGTTCTAAATCAGAAACATAGCTGATGTTTTCTGAACCAACCTCAGTCTGGCGGGTTGTGTAGCAATTCATTTGACATTTACTGAAACATTTTGTGCAGGAGGACGCAGGAAGTCTCTAAATTAGGGTAACCATAGTTTCAAATTAAAAAAGTCTGGCCCAGCCACTGCATACTGTCACATTTTAAGGATATTTCCTGTCATTGCTATGTAGATGATATCAAGTTTTATATTTCCTTTCTTCCAAATTAAATTTTGAAACTGCATTTTACTAAAGTGCCTGGATTAAATTAAAAGATGGATAACCAAGAGTTTTCTTCAATTGAATCAAGGAAAAACTGAAGTAATCATCTTTGCACCCAAAAATGAAAAAAAGAAAACAAAAATATTTGTTTTTGAGCCTCTTGGCTTTTTGGCTAAATCTTTTGTCAGGATCCTTGAAATCACCGTTGATTCAGGCTTTACACCTGAAAGTCATGTCCAGTCTCTGGTTCGTTGCTGTTTCTACCATCTGTGAAACATTGCTAAACTTAGCCCTGCTATCTCTTGCTGAGATGGAAACTTTTTTTCATCCTTACTTTTTATCATCGTATCTTGATTACTGCAATGCTTCACACTTGCCTAACCAAAACCTCCCTCGACTGGTTGCAGTCTTTTCAAAATGCTGCTGCTAGGCTCCTTGCTAGATCTTAAAAATTTGGTAAATTTTTGACTCCACTGCTAATGCAACTTTATCAACTCCCGGGTTATTATACCGTGCATTTCAAGGACCTGGTTTTGACTTGGAGAGCTCTGCATGGACAGACACCAGTCTACATCGCTGAACGATTACATCCCAACACCCTCATTAGGGCTCTGGGGTCCAGAAATCAAGACCTCCTGATTGTCCCCCATATAAAGCTGAAAACTAGAGAAGACAGATCTTTCTCTTCTGTGGCTCCATGACTCTGAAGCTCCTCGATCTCTGAGATCTGCAGACTCAGCGGTTTCCTTTGAAGGCCGGCTAAAACTTATCTTTTCACATCTTCTTTAGTTTAAATGTGTCTTGTGTATTTTTTATCTACAGTTGTGAGATGATTTTTATCTTTAGCCGTGCAATATATATGTTTACTTATATAATTACTTAATTTAAAACAAGGGGACACTTGGCAAAGTTGTTAAACACTTTAGTGATACTCCGTTTACTGAAAGAAGATTTATAGTTCTAATATATTTAAGGTATGTCTTTTCTGTGGTCGGAAAGATTAGTTAAATAAACTTCAAAAAGGCTTCCATGAGTTCAGAAGAAAAATTACTTAATTTGGATATTCTGAGAAATAAGTATTCTTAATAAAAAATAAGAAGTAGTAATCTCACAAAGACCCTTAATTAACAAAAAATAAATAAATAAACTCCAGTCTTTAGTTTTCTTCTCTATCCTGACTTCAGGGTCTTAGACTGTTCATTCTAGACTCTGAGGTAGTTGCATTAAAATTAAAATGTGAAAAACAACAAACACTGAAGAATTGGATCTGAGGAAATATCGTCTGAATTGAACAATAGGACCAACAATGCGAACGTAGCCTTAGCAACGCCACTTTTAGCATATTTAACACAGCAAATAATATTTATAAGGTGTATTATTCATGTTTGATATTACTTATGCAATGATTATTACATTCCTTAATCATTGCATATTTTCAGTTCTTCTACATAAAGGAATCATAATTAAAAAATTCTAAATAGTTGTAATAAATCTGACATCTTTATGCCAGGGATTTTTAATTAGCTTTCCAAATTTTTTTGAACATTACATTTATGTTATGTCTGCCTATACGTCTGCCGCTCACAATGACCTCTTCTTTCCTCATTCTACAGTAGCAGACAAAGAATTTGCTCCCTGTAACATCGATATAAATTTTACTGTATTAACCTCTGTTATAAATGTTTTCCACAGACTATCACACAGTAGGATCGGCCGTTTTGATCTCCCATTTCCACCTTCTCCTCATCATCATAGTCATAGTGCAGAATGTGACCTTCATCTGCAGGGGGAGAGCATCCAGAAGGTAAAGCCTCTACAGCTGATTTTAACTGCTGAATCACTTTCTTCTTCCAAAAATAATCCTCCAAGCTGATTAATGTTCTCCAGTGTTGCTTATGAAGAAATGCCGCTTAAATTAACAGGGTGATTAAACTGTGTGTTCTGCTGGAAATAATAAACAGCAGGTTGTAAGACTTTAACTACCCCAATACATGATGTTGGGAATACATTACTAAGAACCCCTGGATTTAACGCCAAGATAGTGGAAGATTTTCATTATTTGTTGTTATAACTGAGCAAAATAAGCAACACTTAAGTTGAACAGATGCAATCTTCCTGTATTGATTTATTTTATGTTTGTTGTTGCGATCTTTAGGAATAAGCCACCTCCCAAACACCTTGATAAGGAAACTCACTGATGAGGATCTGATGAGGCTGAAGACCAAAACATCATTTATCGTCTCATTAAGTTAGCTTTTTTTTGGCACTAGCCTTTTTTTTGACAGCAGGCTGACAGGAAATGGCGCTGATAGAGGGAGAAGACAAGCAGCAAAGGTTGACGGGCCGCGACCCGAACTCAAAGACGGCCGCGCCAAGGACTGAGGCCTCCGGTCTGGGTTGAGCTCTGTACCCCTGCATCACTGCCGCACTCAACGTCAGCTTTTTCTTAAAAGATATATCATAAGTAAAATCATTTAATAAAGCTTCAATAGAATATGTGCTAAGAATGCTGATGTGATTCCAGTTATAATTTACTCCGAGGATGAAGACATATTTGTCTTGTATTAAAACCAGATGGTGATATTTATGAACTTTAATGCTTTGCTAAGCGCCAGTAGGTAAAATATCTTTATGTGCTTGTTGTTTTATTAATCATTATATTAAAAAATATTTTTGTTGCCATTTTTTCCATTATGTCAGTTTCTCATAGTCATGCTCATTATATTCTTAACTAGCATTTTTCAGACATCCCCATTTGTCTGCATAAGTTAATCAAATTGATGCTGATTCTTAGAAATTTTTTGTTAATTAGATTGTGATTTTATGTTAAATGTTAGGAACAGCTGTGAGCGCAGGAGCAAAATAAAAGTACTGTTTCATAAAAGTCTTCATCCATCCTTTGTCTACAATCACTTATCCTTACAGGGTCATGGTCAAGTCGCAAGAAGCAAACCGTGTTCATGTTTATGAGAAGAAGAGTAAGGCCTCAGAAGAAATAAATAAGACCAGAGTGGAGTTGGGAGATTTTATTCATGTGATACCCCTGAACAGTGAAAAAGCAAGATAAGATGGTCTTGTGCTTGCGCAGTTATGTAAAAGGGACTTGGAGAAACTTCTGTAAAAATTGCGACCCTAGCTTTAAATAAAAAAATAAGTCGACATGTTTTAAGGAAAATATGAAACGTAATTTCTGTAATCCCTTTTCTGTTCTCTCTCTCTTCGGAGACGTTAGCTTTCTTTCTCTCTGCTCCGTCTTGTCCTGACGGGACACATTTCGTGGGATACACACTAGATTCCTGGAGGAAATGGAAAATGGTGTGTTTTTCGATTTTGGCAGTCGAGGACATGGAAGACGTATACATGTTTGGATTCATCATACTTGGATTTCTGCTAATGGGATTGCTTGACTTTTCTATGTATCGGCAAATTCAGTGGATGTCAGTAGCAATTATGGCCTTGATCAGGCTACGGGCTGCATATGACACGATCACTAATGCGGTGAACAAACAGACCCATTGGAGGAGCAGAGCCGCAAGCTGGATGTGCTGGAACGCAGACTGGCTTCGGTGTTTGAACTCAAAGGGGAGATGGGATAAAATCTGGATGTGAAACGCAAAAAAAGCATAACAAATTTGGAATATTGGATTTGCCATGTGGAGCCAGCAACGAATAGGACTTGAAGCTGACGGAAAAGTTGGTGCAGCTTGTTGTCATAAACAAATTGTGTATTTGGATTATGCCTCTCCTATCAGTAAAACTCCCCTGGATGTAATGGCGAGAGAGCGCAGAACTACCCCCTGCTCCCTCCTCCTTCTCCACGGACATCTCTCCCCCAAAGACACACACATAACTGATGCCCACAACAACATACGAACTTAATGCAACTAGTCTCCAAGGTTAACCACGTACATAAATGTTGTCTTGTCATATGTTCTTTTCTCATGCAAGGTTTTATTGATATCTCAAACTGTGTCTTGGAATAGGATAAAGTGTGATGGTTTATTATCTGTACAGCCCATCTTTGGTTTTCAAGTTCCTGTTAACTTCCTCTTAATGTAGAAGGAAGCTTCTTCTGCATTAATATCTGCTCTTCACGTGCACTTAAACATACATTCAGCGTTCTAGCTGTTATAAAGAGCAATATAAATGAATACATGCTCCACATCCTTAACATGGCAGGTCTCTACACCTTCTTGCTCCTGCGTTGTTGGGCTGGACTGATCTGTTTAATCAACAGTAAGTACAACTGTTGTATTTATTTTATTCTTATTTTTATTATTATTGCATTATTTGTACTTGTTTGAAACCAGTATAGATGAGCAAAATGCCGCTTTAACAATATTTATGGGAAAATTTAAAACTGAAAACAACAGATCAAAGAACTGATCAATATAGAATACTTCAAGGTAAACATTGATCTATACATTATGTTTTTGCTTGATTGTCAATTGGATTGATGGACAAAGTAAACATTTATATATATATATATATACACAATTTTATATCTTTCACAATAAAATGTAAAAAAAAAAATTAAAATAAATACTGTCTAGTAGATGGTAACATAACATTTTTCAACTGATTGAAACAAAAGTCTAAGCAACACTTTAATGTTGATGATTCAAGCCACTGATAACAGTAACTTTAAGATGGTTTATAGAATGTATTTAAGTACTCAAGTTACAATCCTAATTTAATGTTTAAATCTCATCTTTCAGCAGCTGAATCAGCTCCTATATGTAAGTGAAGATTTTATCACAAAGACAAATGGAAAAAGGCTTTTTTTGTCCTTGCTTACAAAAGGACAGTAAATGTATTCCTGTTTGAGATTATTGTTTTGGTTTGACTAAACATAATTTTGTGGTTTCTTTGACATCAATGATTAAACCCTTGCTGTGCAGGTTCTTACAGTGTTGAAGCAATCCAGTTTGGTTTCCAGATTAAGATGACAGATTTTACTGCTGGTAAATACGCCATAGATGTTGCTGAGAAGGAAGGTCCAGTTGAAAGGAAAGCCACACTTTCTTTCTCCAATGAAAAATCAACTCATCAAATCAACCCTCTGAAGCCGTGCACTGAATATGAGCTAAATGTTGCACTTATTAGCAGCAACGGTAGAGAAATACTCTGTACCAAAACTGATACTAAAACTACAATGACTGGAATGAGTGAGTAAAATACTAAATATTCTCATATCTTGTGTCGTCTCATTTACTGAAAAAAGACTGGAACAAATATTATCTGTTTCAGATGAACAAGACATTACAAAAAATGCCTCCTGCCCTTCTGGATATTTCTGTTACCAAAGTGGTTGGGACATCAGCTCTTTAACATCAAAAGCTGCAGAATTTATCAATGGATCATATCGCTTCAAACCTGCTTATGACGACATTTGCTCAGATTTTGTTTTGGAGTTTCCTCACAAAACATGCACAAACATCTCCTTTACCCTCAGTGAACATGTTCCTGTTGGTATGTACAAAAACATTAATTTTAAAAATCTGCTTCCTGTTGATGTGATATTAGTTACATCAATCTGATTATTTTTCTTCTTCAGATTTCATTGATCCAAATGACATAAAGCAAACTAACCCCACTAAACTTCCTGCAAAGATTGAAGCAACGTTTCCTCAAAGCTGTAAAGATCTCAGCGTTGAGTACAAATGTTCAGGTGAGTAAAAACTACAGCTGTAAGAAACATTTAAAAACATTTACAGGAGAAACCTCAGACACAGATTCTTCCTTAATAATAAATCAAAATTATTTGTTGTATCAAAATGTTTCTCTCTGTAAATGAGTTCTGAATATTTATCTTCTCTAAATGTGTCAAAATGTGTCTGTAAAGACTAAAGCCAGCAGCTGATCAGTGTTGTTGTCCAGACAGCAGTCTCTGCAGAGATGATCTCATGTTTGTGTCTCTTCAGGAGAGGACAACACCTCCGTTGAACCATTTGACATGAAGCCGTTCACAAACTACAGCTGTACTGGTCTCATCAAGAACAACAATGTCTCCATTAACAAGAAAACTCCACCTGTCCACTTCAACATTGACTGTGGTGTGTTAGTATTTACTGCATCTCAGTGAAAGAAGAAGAAGTTATTATACTGACACAGTTTGGAGAGAAAAACAGAAACTGTGTTCACTTCTTGTCATTCCAACAGATTTTACAATAGAAGGCCGGTCGTACATACCAGGCGATGATTACATTTACCTGTTTTGGGATACAACAAGTGAAAAATGTCAAGATGTTGTCCATAAACTGGAGGAACTCTTTTTTAACTGCAGCTGTCAGGATGTCAAGAGAGGTAAGTGAAATAATTAGATTTCTTCTTCTCAATTATATTTACATGGTATAACTTTTAACACTTTAGTATTAGAATAATCTAAATGTATGTACATTAGTTAAAAAAAATTGTGAATCTGAGTTTAAATAACCAGATGTGATCAGTAACGCTCTGACTCTAAACTATCAATGTTTCAGAAGCAGTGACCTGTGGAGGATTTTAATGGAAATGTTTTCTTCACTCAATGTTTAACTTGAAAAACAGACCAAACTCTTCCTCAAGATTTATTTTACATTAACATGAATCACCATGATTATAAAGATATTTTATAACAATCTGTTGTTGTTGTTAAATCATTCTTAACACAGTTGGTGGAAAAAATGGTACAGCTGAACACAGCAAGAGGGTACACTGTGGTTTCCAATGGAAGAATGGGCTACTTTGCTTTTGTGAGATCCCAGGATTAGATCCATTTTCGGATTACAACTGTGAAGTCCGTCCCATCTACAATGGTCGAGATAATTTCAAAGGGGAAAACTTTACAACATGGACTAAGCCTGGATGTAAGTCCTTCACTCCTTTCTTCCAGACTGCTTTTATTAATTTACTTTACTGAAGTGCCACGTTTAAAAGGCTACCAGTGTAGAATTACGTCACACAAATCACAAATTTATTTTTTATTTAAAAAAATGCAACAAAAAGAAAAATGTGTAGGAATCCTTTAAATCAATACTATAGATTAATGAATTATTAGTCCCAACATTAGTACTTATCATTCGATGTCCCTGTAAAGAGAATAATATTGACAGAGTAGTTCTGACCCAGAAACTTTTATTAATGGCCTCTTCTTATGTTCTCACTGCAACATAAAGTAGCGGAAATCCTACGACTTTCCCCCAGAGGTGACCCGTATCAGTCTTTACAGCAAAAATCGGATTTTTTCCACTGATACCCAGGCTATTTTCATATTGGTCTCAAATAAGAAACATATCTGGGGTCTCGTTTATAAAATGTTGCGTAGAATTAAAACTGAAATGAAAAAGAAAACAAAAATGGTGTCCAGTTTATAAAACCAAGGGTGTGCACACCAGGATGCAATTTTCCTTTAGAATGTAGATAATATCTGTACCTGAACGTTTGCGTACCAGATTCTGCCTCATGTTCTGTCCTCTACACCCCCAGATTCAACCATAAATAGTCATAATAATAACCATAATAATAATTCAAAGCACCTTATGAATGTTAACATGTATTAGTGTCAGCTGATACATTTTTTTACATAGTGGAATGGCAACCATGGAGAAAAAAAACATGAAGAACCTGTGAAATTAAATTACAAATAGGAGTTTATTAAATGTGTAAATCAGAGGTAAAAGCACAGATTTTGTCCACAAAGGACATGTACAAAAGTAAACTTGATTGCTGATTTAAAGCAATCGGATGAATTTCTCTGAGGCTGTGTTCAAATCCACATTTTGAGGATGAATGATAGATAATGACCCCCCACCTGTGAGATCAACTCAGAAGTGGATAAGCAACACCAACCTGATAGATTTAAAGAACCGTTGGGTGGTAGATTGACTCCTACTTGAATGCTGAATTTTAACTCAAATCTTACTATTTATACACACTACCTCTCACAATTCAGCACAACCCTCAGATTTTCTCTTTTCATGGGAAATCACTGAAGCTGGTAAGAGTGTGTCACTATGCACAGAGAAACGAGTCGTGTATCGACATGGACTGAAAGGTTACTCCAAAAGAAACAATAAAAGCCACATTACAGTTTGTAAATGCACACAGGGACAAGGAAAATAGATTCTGGAGACATGTCCTGTGGTCTGACAAAACTTCAATTGAACTGTTTGGCCATGAAATTTATTTATTGCTATTTTTTTAATAGGTCCTGTCTGGCAGTGTAGCATTCAGAATTAAGGTCTTAATGCCAAAGAGAGCCCAACAGATTTACTTTCACAAGTGGTGCATTACTTCTTTCGCCATTTTTCTCCAACAAAAAAGCTTTATTAGATATTATTCTGGGTCTATTTTACGTTCAATGGACACAAAAAATGAAATCAAAATGATAAAAAGTTATTTCACTGCAGTTAAAATCTTTTTTACTTACATTCTTTACTCTTTACCGCTGACATTGGCTGGGACAAAAGATCTCAGTGAAAACAGCCTGAGGAAGGAGCAGTTTTCCCCATGAACCTGCAGCAACACTCTCCAACACACAGTTTCAAAGCAGACAGAGTTCAGACAGGATCTGCTTATTTTATTGTTAAATGTGTGATCCAGAAATTTATCCCAGTGAACTACTCCTTAAAAATATCCAAGAGAATCTCACATGTAGGCGGTGGACGACAACAGGCAGGCCAGTGGAACTGCGCCTATAGAGCCAAACCTGTTACAAAGTGGATTCAGGATAACAAACTCAATGTTTTATAGTGGCCCTCACAAAGCCCTGATCTCAATCCCGTTGAAAATCTATGAGCGGAGTGGAAAAGGCCTACAAACCTGGCTCAGTTAAACCAGTTCTGTCAGGAAGAATGGACCAAAGTTCCTGCCAACTTCTGGGAGAAACTTGTGGAGGGACATCCGAAACATTTGACCCAAGTCATGCAATTTAAAGGCAGGGTCACCAAATCTTAACAAAAATGCATGTAAACTTTTGACCTTCAGGAAAGTAATAAGATAAAGTCCAAAGAGGACCGCTCTTATTCTGGCAATTAGAAAATATAAATAATTTTGGTAATCCTAACAGACAGGAAAGGTTTATTCAGATTTCATATCTGACAGCAGAAAAAAAAAGCATGCGTCTCTTTATATAATGTATGTAAACTTCTGGTTTCAACTGTAATATTTTACAGACTACCACCGTGTTGGATCTTTAATTATGACCTTCCACTTCCACCTCATCATCATCATCATAGTCATAGCGCAGAATGTGACCTTCCTCATCTGGAGGGGGAGACCTTCCAGAAGGTAAAGCTTCTGCAGCTCATTTTAACTATTGAATAATTTCTTTCCTTGTTTGTTGTTATTATGGAGTACAGCCAGAAACACTTAAATTACACTGATGTAATCTTCCTGTATTGATTTATTTCCTGTTTGTTGTTTCAGTCTCAAGGAATAAGCCACGTCCTAAACACCATTATAAAGAAGCTCCCTGATGAGGACCTGATGAGGCTGAAGATGAAAGCATTTATTGTCTCTTTATGTTAGCTTTATTTTTTATTTTTTGCACTAATTATTTGAAAGGAGGTTGACATGAAATGCGGTTGAGAGAGGAGGGGAAAACATGTGGCAATGTGCCACCTGCCAGGACTTGAACCCGGGACCGCCAGGTCAAGGACTGAGGCCTCCAATCGTGGGTCACATGCTTTACCCCTGCACCACTGTTAGCCTTTTATAAAAAAAAAAAAAAAAAAAAAAAAAGATGTTTCATGACACGTAAAATAATTTGTGAATGCTTGATAAGTTTTTTTGCCAAGATCTCTGATATGTTTACAGTTATAGAAACTTTTTTCCCCATTATGCCTGTTATGCCATGTTTGTTAGAGTTTTAAGAAGCTTCTTTAAAACATACTGATTATCTGTGAAATTGATGCCTTCGTGTTAATCAGATCGTGTTTTGTTGATGCTTTGAACTGATGTGAGCAAAAAAGCTAAATAAATATGCTGTGTTGCAGTAAATTTATTTGATGTATGTAACTCTGATCATATCTTGTCTAGATGCACCTGCATAACTTTCCCGTGTGAAAGAAGCTCACATGCTTACAGATTTATTATTTTCTTTAACCAAGGACACAGAGAGCAGTTGTGTTAGATAAGAACTGGAACGTACCAGTGTGTGCACTCCTATTTTCTCAGCTGAAGACTACTCCTGCTTCCTATGTTAACCCAGAATGTAATAAAAGTGTAGTGTGCACTTTTCCTGTCGCTGTTTCCTGCCTGCGTTGGGACAGAGACACTCAAACGCTCGATGCCTTTAAATAAATTTGCAAAGACAAATATGCATCTTTTTCTTAATTAATGAGTAGTGTACTTTCCTTCTTGATAACTTAATATCCACCCCAGCTGTTTCATATGAATATTTTAGAACATAGTATATAAACACAGCTAATTTTTTAATAAATTAGTTGGATTTTTCTTTGTTTTCCATTTATATTTCTAACCAGACTTACAAAAAGATGGCTTACATCAAAGTACAATCATTTATTAGAAAGGCCCCTTCAAAGTCCCTCTATTCATCAGTTCTATTTAATTCGGGTTGGAAGTAAGAAAACCCAGCAGACTGCATCAAGTCTTGAGAAGCAGCATTCACTCCTGGAGAAGCGTGGAGCCACAGTGGACAGTTGTCTGCATTGTTTATGGCTTTGCAGCAATCCCTCATACTGAGCATGCATGAAGTGACAGTGGAGAGGAAAACTCCCCTTTAACAGGGAGGAAAACCTCCAGCAGAACCAGAACCAGGCTCAATGTGGAGCATCACTAACCCCCAGTGAGAACGGTCATCTGCCTCGACTCACTGGGGGTTAGAGAAGACAGAGCAGAGACACAAAAAAAGTACAGAAGCACACATTGATCCAGGAATCCTTTCTATGTTATATGGTAATAGCGGGTGATCTGCCCCACTGGATGGTGTCACAGCCAACAGAAAGCCAGACCAGGTGTACCTACTATGAAGAGAAAAAGACATAAAAAGTTTAAATAACAAACAATGCAAAATTGAGGAAGAGGGAAAACTCCACTTTAACAGGAAGGGAAAAACCTCCAGTAGAACCAGGCTCAGTGTGAACGGCCTGCATTCATTGTCTAAACATGCCGGGCTGCAGGTCAGGCTCCCATCTCCTGCGGTCAAGAGGCAAGAAGCGGGGAACAAGCCTGGACAACTAAATCCTACTGAGTTGCTGTGGCAAGACTTGAAAATTGTTGTTTACAGAGCTTTTCCATCCAGTTTGACTGAGCTGGAAAGATTTTGCAAAGAAGAATGGGAGGAATTTACAACAAAGACTTGCAGTTACACCTGCAGTAAATGTCCTCTTCACAACTCTGGGAGGTTTATAACTTATGGAGACAACACTCCTGAAACACATTTGATTGATGACTACGTGTGGTTTAGGCCTGGTGCACAGGACGATACATTTTGGTTAAAAGAGAAAGGTTTTGTTGTGTTCCTACCGGTCATGTAGCCTACGCCACAACGGGTCTCAGAGTGGAAAGATTGTGGTACATACAGAAATAAATCTGGCTGCTACACATGGAATATGACTGATGTCTTTGCTGTCATCGTAGAATGTCAAAATTCAACATAGAAAGAACTCAGACAAGCATAATTACTCTGATGAGCAAAATAAAATGACCTTAAATTGAATTGATTCTGACATTTTCTATGATTTTCTAGTATTGAAGCCTTAGCGAAAGAGACACAACTGTGTTATCAAAAAATTATGAACGTCAGCAGCAAAGTCAAAGGTGCTCAGCAAAGCAAGGGGGATGGTGGCCTAGTGGTTAGAGCATTGAGCTTGGGTCCCAGAGGTCCTAAGTTCAACTCCCACAGACTGCCACTCTGGATCCCTGACTCTTAACCCCAGATTGCTCCCCAGGCGCCACACAGTGGCAGCCCACTGCTCCCCAAGGGGATGGGTTAAGATGCAGAAGTGAATTTCTCCATTGTGAGATCAATACATTTAAATTATTATTAATTAACTGAAATGTACAACCTCCAGTACTCACCGCTCCACTCTGAGTTACATTGTAATCATTGCAAGAAAAATAATACGGATGAAAGCAAGTCCATGTTTGTCAGGGTGCATTTCTGCCTGCTGCACCCTAGACATTTTCCAGCACCGATTCCACTCACTAATCACCTACACCTGTCAGCCTCTAATCATCCTGGACTCACTCCACCTGCAAGCCTCACTATATAAGCTCACTCCAGTCAGCTCTTCACCGCCGGTTCGTCTTATCTCACCCTCCCTTGCCAGAAGGACTCTCGAAAGACTGTGCCTCCTCGCTCCTGACCGCATTTTCTCCTCGCAGCCCTATTGGATCCCGCTCCAAAGCCCAGCCTTGGGTTCCGTCCCAATGCTCACCTGCGGTCCTCCAGCTCCCTCCAGTCGGTTCGCTCCAGCCCTCTTCATTCACCTGCTCCAGCCCGGTAAAGATTCTGGTTCCCTTCCTCCACAACTCATCAACCTTCAATAAACTCTTTAAACTAAGCTCTGTGTGTGTTCGGGTTCGTCATGACAAATCATGACAATGTTTAGTTGTACTTTTTATTAATTAAACTAATATTTAACTCTAAACCCTCCAATACAACCATAACGTTTTTACAAGCTTGCTGATTAAAATATATCCCAATAAATTATTAAAATGTGTTACATTCAGATAAACTGTTGCTTCACAAGCAACAGTTTTTTTTTTTTGTTTGTTTTTTTTTTAGTAATGCTAAATATGTTTAGAAATTATTCTTTCCACAGTTACATAGTGTATTTTCCATTAATCAGTTTAGTTTTTTTCCCCCTCTGGTCCTAAAGGTGCACAGTTGAACTGTGCAGGATCAAATCACTCAATTTACTTTTATTACAGATTTTATCCCCCTCTCTTACCATTCTGCTTACCATTTCCTTGGAGGCAAGATGAACCTGGGTCCTGTCCATCCAACCTCATTTGTGTCTTGAAGCAAATTAGCAATTTATGAAAATCAACACAGATCTGTCTCAATTTAATAACATTTTATTGTCTTTCCTATTTCAAATAGGAGCGTCTGTTAAACACATTTACACCTTAGGGGCACAGGAAATAATGTTGACATTTAACAGCTGCTACACACTGTGGTATACTTTAATAAAGTAACATAACAAAACAGTGATATTTTTTTCATAACAACTGTTACTGCATCCCTGCAGGGCTGTGCAAGATTAGAAGGTGGTGTAATAATGAATATGGAGGCCGTGCATTTATCACAGAGAACTATATTGACTAAAATACTTCTTTGGAGTTGCTTTAGTATCCCCCCAATAACAAACAACACTTTAAATTTGATTAGTGATGCTGCAAATGTTTCCCTGAAGTTGATCTCAGTGGAATAATAAACTGTATACCTTAATAAGGGAAATAAATCTTATTTTTTGAATCCCAATTGTCCTTACCAGAGCATAACAGTAACTCTGAATAGGCTAGAGCTGTTTTTAGAGATAAACATTATACTTTCTGTCCTTTAATACTGTTAGATGATGTTATACAGGCAGGTAAAAGATAAATGTATGTTAGAACAACAAAAAACCGCTTCACTCAGCTCAATGTCCACAAAAAAGTTAAAGCTTTATTTGTTTTAATTTGCATACAACGTGTTGGTGATATGTGTATTTCATTTGCACAAGAAATGTTGAAAAAGCAACTAAAGCGAAGACAATAAATATCGCCAATGTTTTTAGTTTTACTTTCTGGACTCTTCGATATCAACTTCAGTGGGCATGCAGAGGAAAACGGAGAGAAGCTAAAAGGCAGAGTTAGGCAACAGTTACAGATAAAAATATCAAGATAAGCCAAAAAATCCTTAAAGCAACTTAGTTCTCAGTGTTTTTAAACTTCTTTGTAAGGGTAAAAAAAAAAAAAACTCCACTTGTTTAGGCAATAGCTGCAAAGGTAGAGTTTATTTTCCTATAAATACAATGTTCTGTTTCAAAGTAAAAGCACTTTTAGGTAAATTTACATACAGGAAGTGATTTAATTAATTGTGCCTCCTGAAAAATATCTAAGCTTGCCTTCTGAAGGCACTGCAGAATCAGCTTTAGTAGGTTTGTTTCAATGCTGATATGCCAAATTAAAATAAAAATAACCATAAAAACTATAATTTCAAAGAGGTTACTTCAAAGCAACAACTCCCAGACAAATTACTAGAGAATACTGAAATGTTTTGGCGCTTTCCCAAAGCTAGTAGATAAAACACGATCAGGACTGTGGCTGAGGGGAGGAACAGTTTAGAGCCTAAATCCAAAGGAATATATAAGCTTGCAAAACAACAATAAACACTTTATTTGTTGTAAATCTCTGTATTTCTGTAACCATCAACACATCAACATATTTTGTTAACCAAACCTTAGTTTCTTGCCTCATGCAAGCTTTGATTCTGAATATAACACACATATGAAGTTTTAGAAGTTCAGAAAAAAAAAAACAATAACAGGGGTATAACAGGTTATTTGACAAGGTTAAATTGTGTTATTAATCACGACATATTTACCTTCAGAATGGTTTCATTATTGAAATGTAAACCAGTTACAGTCAGTGCTGGTTTATCATAAAATACTGGTGTAAACCGTTTTACTCAAAAAAAAAAACATATATACTAATCAATAATCCATCCCAACAACTTGGTTCTTCTTTGTTATGTATAGTAAACAACATTATCTCATCATGGCTTTTTCCCTCCGTTAAACGGGCATTTATATGCGTTCAATAACATACTTTTCCCAAGTTAGGGCGATGATTATCATTTTCTTTGTATTTAGATTTTCACTGAACACAGTTTTCCTAGCATGGACGGCTTGACATTGATCTCTTATTTGTAGCATAAGAGAGATGTTCACTGCAACATAAACAAGGCTGCCTGGAGTTTGACCACCTGAACGGGGGGTTTGGATGTGTCTGCTGGACCCTGTAGGAAGGACAGCGCTTTATTTCACGCTCTAAACGTTTTCTTTGTGTGACTTTTACAGACCCAGAACAACGTGACACTTTGTACCTCGCTGGAGCTGAGCTAAGAAGAAAACATGGTGTCACGGGAAGGGTAAACAGCAGATATAAAACTGCTTTTGTTACAGCTTCCGCGACTATGGGGGCTGTCAAAAGAGACATTGTGAAGTTTTCAGACAACACAAAGGTGTCAAAATGACTAACATTCAAAGTGTTGTGGAGACATTTGCCCATGTTCTCCCCCAAGCACGTCTCTAGTCTACCCTGTAAATGATTCTTCCTTTTCTAATACATTCATTTGACATAACCCTGCCAGCCTTGCTTTGCCAGGGTAAAAAAAGTGCAACACAACAACATATCAACCATCAATTGCTCTGCTTTGTTTCAGATTTGCTGCTGTCACTCAGTGAAAACAAATCTCCACTAGAGTTTTAAGAGTTTTTACTGTTTTTCTTTTTCCACGCTGAAGCATCGAATTTTTTTTTGAACACACTCAATTTTTCACTATATATTTTTCCTGACCAACTCTTGAGCACATCACCATCTCCAATTAGTAAATTTACATAATTGTAAACAACATTTCTATTTTCTATATATTTGAGAGTAGAAAAGGCCTCTTTATACTAGAACTGACATTTTCTCTGTCTGTAGGCCTTTGTTTGGAGGTTCATGCAGCTTGTTTCTGACATCTGCTGGTCAGAACCTTGTTCTGACGTGGTTCCTGACAACCCTTATGTACAAATGTTGCAAGAAAGAGACCAATAAGGACTTTCCAAGAGTGGTGCACTTGAGAACTTGTGAAGTATGGTATGCTCTGGCCAGGAAGACGGCTGTCCTCGCCATCTCAGGTAAAAGAGCAGACTTTTCTGCTTTTGGACAGTACGTATTGGCCTTTAGTTAAGGTTGTCCTGTAATCTTCCTGGGCTTCAAATATTTACAGTATTCATATACTTTGAACTTTTTCACATTTTGGCAGGTTATAACTACCAACTTTAACGTTTTATTGGTCTTATTGGGACTTTATGCAACATACAAACATAAACGTAAGGCATAATTATTGAACAGTGCATCTTTTTCCTTCTACTTTCACCGTATTATAATACGGTGGGGGAAACCCCTGCCAGGCTAAGCGTCATTTGTTTATTTTAAATGTCTCGATGTTTGAGGGCAACATAAAATGGTCAGTGAAGTTCCCGTCTGGGAGAAAACCTCCTGGTCAACATAAGGCAACGCTAGCTGTTGATGGTAAATGGCTTTTACTTGTACAGCGCTTTAACTAGTCCAACGACCCCAAAGCACTTTACACTACAGTCAGTCATTCACCTATGATGGTGGTGAGCTATGTTAGTATCTGATATACATCAGCACCATCTGGCCCTCTAACTACCGCCAGCAGGCAATTCAGGACTCAATGACTGAGACGTGCATCCATCCCCGCACCAACTCCATGGTTCCGCCGCACCTACCGCAAGCCACTATAAAAACTACAGCCAGGATAAACCCCATTTTCTGGGGGAAACCCTTCAAATAATCGCATAAAATCCCAATGAAGTACCTTAAAGCTTGTAGCTATAATGTGACAAAAAGGTGAAAAGAGAGAACTTGTGCATGGCACATTTTCTAACAAAGAAGGCTGGAGCCTACATAGGAGAACATTTACTTTCTTTCAGGTGCAATACTGTCCAAAAAGTTGGAAATTACTAAAAACATCAGAGAAGTTGTTAAAGGGGTCTGAAAAGTCACCGTTTCTACCAACTAAAGTCACTGACTGAGGTAAATGATTGTCACAGCTGCAGGATGGATGCCAGCAAACACAAGCTGAGACAAGTTTTTAACGTTCAAAAAAAAAAAAAAAAAGGCACAATTTAAATGCTAAAATTGAAAATCTACCTAAGAAGAATATCTTTATCACTAAATCTGGGTTCCTTTGTTGTTTTTATAAACTTTACCCTGACAGTAAAACTCTGCTTCATGTACCAGATAGCACCAGCAGTTATTCTTTGGAGTGATTTTTTTTTTTTTCCTTTTTTTTTTTTTTGGTGTAATGGGCAAAAGTCGTGTTTGGAGTCCAGCATAAAAGGCAGGAGTGGAAGTGTGGAGGAGTTCTGCAGGGTGTCGTATGTTTGTGCGCAACACGGGGCTTAGCAGCCCTGTGTGACCTTCTGCATGTGTTTGGCGATGTCGTACACGTAGCCGATGTCCGGCCTGTTCTCCGGGTCGGGGATGATGCACATAACTACTAGGTTCCTCAGCTGGTAGAAGGGGACGGGGGAATAATGGTGGGGAGGTAAAAGAGAGAAATCATACAGTTAATGATGCTTTTAAAAACACAGCAATAACAGACCAACATAAGCAGGAGGCTTCGCTGCACTAATTGGGGTTTCGGTCAGCTGAATCCACTTTTACCCGAGCACACAAACCCAGGTGGGCCCTCCATCGCCAGCCGGGCGGGGACATCAGTCACACCCAAGGCCAAACGCGGCGGCTGATTGGAGCAGACAGACAGGACTGTAGCCGGAACAGTCAGTCCCATCATTAATAAAATAATAATAAAAGATGCAATGGGAGGAAAAAAAAAAACAAACATCTACAGAAGGTCGCCATGGTAACCACATGTCGACTTCCTGGCTGGTGTTGCGTGGTAGCTGTGCATGTGTGTGCGTGTGCGAGGGAAGGGGGGGGGGGGGGGTGGAAAAAGTGAGAGGAAGATGCAAATTCAGACGGTCTGAGAATTAGTCGCACGGAGTGGAGACGGAGGGCGTGCAGAGAGGCAGATATGTAAAATATTCATGCGCTTCTTTGCATGGCGAGTGGGGTGGGTGGGGGTGTCAGGTGGAGGGTGGGGAGGGAGCTAGCGAAGGGAGGGGGAGGTGGTGGGGAGGAGGGGAGCGTAGACGGAGATGGTTAAATGACACAACAAAGATGAGCAGCTGACAGTTTGCTGCCGATCCTTCAGGAGCATTGTTTACATCCAGACAGGCGCTGCAGGCACCCCCCTCATCTCCATCTCTCCATCGCCCTGTCTCTCGCTCTATCATTCCCGCTCTCTTTCGCTTTGTCTTCCTTTCTCCAGGATGGGGGTGACATGTGGGGTAACGCTGAAGCTCAGCGTGGTGTGCGAGTGTGTGTGAGTGCAGAGAGAGTTGCCGTTACAAATATACACTTGCACACTTTTTTTTTGTTGCGAGTACAAAAACACACATGAAGACGCTATAAAGGCTTAAAATACCTCAGTAATAGCGCTTATTAGACTAATGAAGTAATTACTGAGGCATAATTAAAGCTTACTCTCTACAGGATTTATTATATGGCTACAGGATCATTAATAAGAGCAGAAAATACTAAACGTTAGTGAGTCCATGAGATTTTTTGTGTACTGTCTATTTATGCTGGGATAATAAAACATTTAAAGCATAAATAAATCATTGGATAAATAATAATCATCATTGCTATCAGTTATTTTATGCTGTGTGTGCGTAAACCCAGACAGCGACTGTAACTTCTCGGGTGACTGAAGTTTCATGCTCCCTCCCAAGGTGCTCAGGAACCTTCATACAGCATCTTCTAAGGGAGCATCGCCATCTGGGCATGAAACTACAGCGGGCAGGACTCACTGGTCCTAAAAAGGGTCCTAAAGAGCTGCAGGACCCAACCTGCAGGACGTTTCTACAGAGCGCTGCAGGTCAGGGCCAGTCAACCTGGACAACACCTCTTCTCCTCACCACAACCAGCGCTGCTCCTCTGGTCTCAGAGAACCAGCACCAACACTTTCTTCCCTCAACCGGTCTTTCTGCTTGACTTGTTCATCAATAGTTGTGACATTATTTTTTATAATTATTCATCAAGAATACATACCTTGTACATTGCTGGTTTTTGTAATAATATAGTATTTTCATGATTTTTTTATGCCTATAAAAGATAATAATAGTGACACAAAACATGATAAAACAAGAATCGGTTTGCAGTTTATGGAAGGCTATGAATACAATAATCTATTTTGGTGTTTAACACAGTACAATTAACATGTTTTTATTTTTAACACTATTTATAGGTAGACTGTCGATACTAAAACATTTTTATGACTTTTCCATTTAAAGGGGGACTATCAACCAAAATATAATTTTGTTGTAGATTTTTTTTAATATTTCACTGGTGGAGCGACTATCAAGAAAAACATTTAAAACAATTTTTTGGCTTTATGGGGATTATTAACTGAAAAACAGTTTGTTTTCACAATTATTTGTGGACTAACTATACACAAAAAACGTTTTTTAAACTTAACAGTGAAATATCTACAAATATTTTTCAAGATTTTTGAATATATGGATGGACTATTAACAGAATATGATTTTTAAGTATTTTGCATTCAATGGAAGGCTTACAATCAACACAATTTCTTTTTTTTTTTTTTTGCTTTAAGGTTTTAAAATGAGAAGCTACATTGTTTGCAAAGAATACAAAATCATTGTCATTAGCATTTCTTTAAAGAAAAATCAAAAACTGGACATAAAACTTTGACCCTAAACAAGAGGTATTGAAAACATAAGTGAAAATAAGAGTCTGCTGCACTAAAAGTTTGTTAATCAAGCAAATTTGATAAGAAGAAATCTGTGACGGATGGTAAACACCAACCATAACGTCTGTGGATATGTCTCATCAGTGTTGGTACTTTTTCTTAGGATGGAAGCATTCATCTAAGAACATTCAGAAGAAAAAAAAAAAAACAACCTCCACCCACATGAAGATGACATGCAAACAAAAAAGCCACAGATTCTCATGCTTGTCATCGGCAATCAGCAAGAGGGCAAAATTAAACCAGAAGTCGACTATGTTACATTTTTATGCTCGAGGAAGTCTTCACAGAAGTAAAGCGGATGATTAAACGATGATTTTTGAGAAACTCTAGCCCACTTAGTCTGACTCTGCTCTAAAGCATGGCCATATGTTTTCCATATAGGAATTTAATTTCCAAATGGATAAAATCACTGCCAGCCTTTTGATCAATTATACACTGTGCACTGGGTCAGACAGATGGGTGGGTTTTACCAAAGTAAAAAAAAAAAAAAACAACAAAAGTTACAAGAAGAAGTGAAAAAGGGCCAGAAGCCAATATTATTAAGTCCTTTTAAAAAGCAAACAAAAAAAAACACACAAGTCCACATCTCTTTCATGATATAGCAGAACAAGGCAACAGATAGCAGCAGTACTTACCTCTTCTGAGTAGTGATCTGAAGGAAGAGGGGGGTAGTCACACTGCTCTATCTTCTTGCAAAGCGAGTAGAGGTTCATCTTATCCCCATAGAAAGGACTCTGTAAGGCTGCCATCTAAAGCGCAGAGATGTAAAGAAATAGAGAGGAGACGTATAGAGAGAAAGGGGATGGAGACAAGAGGAGAGCTGGTGAGACTACAAAGACAAAAGGGAAGTAAAATACTCAAACTCTCAACAGGTGGTACCCGCTGTACCGCGTGTTGGAATCGGTCTCTGCACAGTTATCTGCTCCTGGGGCTTAGAGGACGGTTAAAGTGTGGAAGACAACAAGTCGATAAGTCTAAACTTTCTGTACATCACAGATCAGTCCACCATTACCTTTTATTTGAATCAAAACGAAAAAAAAAAAAAAAAAATCTCTTAAAAACAGATGATTCTCCTCTCGCTAGCTGGTCTTTTCCTTAGTGCTACTTTGCAAAGCTGAAGATGTGAGCTATAGCCTAAACAACAGAAGTTGCTTAAAGGATGCATAACCAAAGGGTATTTCAGTCCTGGAACAGCAAAAATCCTGCATCTTCTAGTAAACGACTGTAAACAGGCAGAGCAGACGAAGGTCAGAGGGGAAGCAGGACGCACGGGTCAAAAGGTCAATCCTGCCTCTCGAAGAGTAGAAATTTAATGTGATGTTATTTTGTCCTACAATTGATTCAGTAAAATAAGTCCTTAAAAGCTTTTTCCGAATTAAACTCGACTCAAACTTCTAACTTGACTTTGCTTCAGTTTTATTTTATTAAGTAATCTGAGATATTAATATTCTTAAAAGCATGTAAATATGTGAAATTCATGTTGTGATCTTTTCCACTGAGTTGGTTTTATAACAGCCAGTCTTGGAAATAAAAATAATAAAGGAAAGGGATTCTTCAAATTCATGTTTTAAAATCTCTAGATGCTTTAAAAGTGTGAAATTAAGGAAGCAGGGCAAGGTTCAGTTTCACATTCAGTTTAAGGAAAGATTCTGAGGCGATCAAATATTTAAATTAGTTAAACTGGTAAAGTAGCATAGAAGTTTTAAATGACATTACAGCAACAATTCTGTTGGGTTTAGACATGAACTTATAAAATTAACTTATAAAATGGAGTATTACATGGTCTATGATACAATTACGTTCTACCTATTTAACTCACCAATAATTGTGTTCAAGGTTGTTGTTTTTTGTGTGTGACAGCAACCAGTTTATTGCAAAGACCTTCATAGGGAGGGAATAATTTATAAAGCTACAGGATTAAAAAAAAAAATTAGTAAATGAATAATTTTCATTTCAACAAGAAGGTTTTAATGAAAAAGTGGCTTCTGGCTACATCTGCTGTGTGATGAATAAAAGCAGCTTAGGTGTAGTTTCACAACTGTACCAGTTGTGGTGCATGCTTTAAACAACATGCATCACAAAACACAAAGAGGCACAAACAGACTCTGTTTAGACAGGATATATATATATATATATATATATATATATATATATATATATATATATATATATATATATATATATATATATATATATATATATATATAGCGACATGATGTAACCGTGCTCTTTGACCAACATTAATACAGGATTGAGGCCAGAGAATAAATAGTCATTCTTCCTAGTTTTCTGCTTGTCTTTGGTTTCTGCTCCCATCTACAGAATTTCTCGCCCAATTGTCAAGATCTAAGTTTACTCAGATATTTCAGTCTAAAAGCGATTTTGACCATTGCTTCCGACCTTTGGATGAACCCACGCTGGGGTGTGAAGTACCCAACCCGCAAAGAGACGCTATAAAAAAAAATGAAAAAAAAAATTACAGAAGCAACTTCACAGGTTTATCAGTGGGCAGAGAGAGTTTTTACACAATATTTTCTCAACTACTTTTCAGCTGTCCGTGTATTGTTTTGGAGACAAAAGTATGTGTATGACAGGCTGCTAATTGGGAGTGTGAAAGCTGATGAAGAGAAAATTTTCACATGCGATTCAAAATGGAGTACTTCCATACCGAATACATCAGCTCGGTGTGAAGGTGGCATATTATAAAATGTTTGGCACCACAAAGAGAAAATATTTGTGTGAGTTGGAAAAATGAAAAAACGGAAGCTGCATGTGAGACGAGAGATTTTGGGTAAGGAATGTAGACATTTCCAGCCACAATCACTTTGTTTTCCCAAATCATTACATACATCCTTAACTGTCCTCTAAAGTCTAGTTCACATGAAAAAGAAAACATACCATATCACATATTATCCGATTTAGTCCAAAATCAAAAATGAATTAAATTCATTCAAACAAAATCTAATCCTTTAGTCGGGCTCAGATGCAGTTGAGTCAATTCATATTTTATCACCACTAAGAAGAAAATCTCCCTTTAAAACAGGACAAACCTCCAACCCAGCCCGCCGTGATGTGATTGGACATCTGCTGAGACCAGCTGGTGGCTGAGAGGACAGGAAAGATCCAGAACAACAACACTGGTCCAGGCCTCCTTTCCAAAAAAAACAAAAACTAAGGGGAAACTTACAGCTAACCACATAAGTGTTCGGTCAGAGCTACTTTTTAGGGTATTTATGCATACTTTTACATAAAAGCAAACGGAATACAAAGATCTATTCGTTTGCGATGGAGCCGTCAATTGCTCTGTCGATGACAAAACCATAACTAAACCCCAGAAACCCCATTGGGAAAAACGGCAGGATTTGGTAAAGAAACTTTAAAACCACGTGGATCGATGATATAATTAGAGCCCCTTTAATATGATGGGTTGTTGTAGAAGGCACGCCATTTTACGATGTAGTAAGAACCTAAAGACTTTGCTTTCCCGAACGCTGCCTGGCGGGTCATGGGAATAACGGCGTCGTTTATGGTCGGACTTTTAACGGTATCTGATCGTCTTCCAAACCTCCGACTTTTCTTTCTTGATTAATGAAAGCATTTTTGGCAAATGCTTTTCGCTTTTACACACACAGTAGCAAAATAAACTGAACCAGGAGCGCTTTGGAAAAGAAAAACAGCAGTTTTTGGCATTATACTTAAAGACCAGGAGAACCTATTGGGGTGGAGTGTCTTAGAACTTAGAGCTCCAGAAGCTCCTTTGTAGAGACACCATCAGGCTGTGATAACCCCAGTCAGAGGAAAAATCGTCACTATACAAGTGAAATGAATTCTGTTCCTTTCAAATGCCTTGTTTGGAATTAGAAAAAACGTCAAAATAGAAATGGAATGAGTTTATATAGCACTTTTTATCTGGGCTGCATGACGATAATATTGGTAGATATTGCAATATATGCCTGTTTTCTTCTTCAATCAAAAACATATTATCTCGTTAATAATAGCATCCAGCTATTGCAGGCTATAAATACATCCCATGTGAAGCAAGGCATAGAAAGTTTAGGTGTTACAAATGACCAGTCTACTAGTGAGATCTATTGTTTTTAAAAAAATCTAGCGTTTAATTTTATAATTACATCGCATTTTCAAGAACTAAAATGTGAGCTCTAAATGTATAAAATTAGAGAAGAGATCCAACTGGTCTCAGGCAAGGCTGCCCTCCTTAAACACAAGATGCTTTGCTATAAAAATCTGTTCTGGTTGTTTTAGAGGTCCATGTGGAAAACTCTCCTAATTGCTTTGTAACAAATAAAGCCCAAGTATATATTTTAAATTAAGAGTACCTTTATATCCAAATGTGCTCTGATAGCATGGATAAAAAAAAAAAAAAAGACTGACACAGAAACAAGGAGGAGGCGGGGGAGGCAGCTGCAGACACCAGGAGGCAAAGGGTTAAACAAGACCCCCTCGTATTTTCATGCATCTTCTGCTTTTGACAGATGAAAAATGTCAACTGTCCTGTTTGTATTTGCGAGTTTTTGCACTATTCATCTGCTTCATTAGTGCCTGCTGCTCCTAGCCCCTGACAGCTGCCGGCCCCCTGCTCTCAGAGCGAGTACACACACACACGCGCACGTGTGTGTGCACGCAAATATATAGATGCATACCCACACACACACACACAAACAAGAAAATACACACTTGCTCTTTTTTCAGACTATGTCGTCGCAACGGTTTAGATGATTGACTCACTCTCTGACCTCTGAGGTCCTGGTGTGTGTGAGACGATGTGCTTGCCTCTGTCCGTGTGTGTGTGTGTGTGTGTGTGTGTGTGTATACACGGTTCATTGATATTCGGGAAAGACACAGTGCACACGCATGCCTGCTGTCTGTCTAAGGGGAGTGAGCTGCTGGTGGCAGAACACACACACATCTTTAAAACCACACACTCCTCCCGTTCTGACACATAACCAGATTCACTCAGTTGTCCCAGCTAAAACATAACCCATTACCTGAAACTAAACCTAGAATCAAACACTTAATCCTCAAAGATCTCCTTGACTTTATGTAAAAAGTAATCATCATGGGCTGTTTTTCCTTAATTTTTATTACAACAGTAATAATTTGTACCACACAAGACTTTAAAAACAACCCAAACTTTAGAGAATCGGTCAGGTAGCTAAAGAAGCTCAATTATTTTACTTAAACGTCTTCATCATGCACCTAAATGTGGGACTTTTAATGGCCAATAAAAAGGATAATTGCTCATTTATTATTGGAAACAAAATTTGTCTGACAAAAATCTAGTTCATTCACACGTTGAAGGAAGCATGAGAAAATCTCTAGAGACAACTCAAGGTACAATAAGTCCATAGCACGTAAAAAAAATCTGTAACTTGTAGGCTGGGACTCTGTAGGGGGATTCTAAAAAGAATTTTTTTATTTTTATATATATATATATATATATATATATATATATATATATATATATATATATATATATATATATATATATATATATATATATATATATATATATATATATATATAAATTACACTCCAAAACAGAATCTGTCTCTCTTTTTCTCTTCATATTTTCTAACTTTACTAACAGGATTTGAGCAAATTTCATTTCAATTTAACTTTTACAGCCACAAACACTGTGAATGAAAGAAAAAAAACAACATTGGTGGTTTATTGACTGAGGGTGGTAGCTTTGAATCCAACAGAAAATGTGCTGTTAGGTGTAAAATTGTTCGGATTTAGCAGATTTTGATAAAAAGCGATTCTTTAGTTTTAGTAACACGTTTCTGATGACTGGAAGGAATACGAAATATGAATAAAATATAAACAAAACAAACTGTTTCTGTCAAAACGTATACTCCTTGCTTTGTTATTAACCTTTGAGAGATTCCCAACTCATCTCCAATCAGAACCAACCTTCTGAAAAGTAAGTAATCAAACATGACCCTAAAACCAACCTCTGATCATTATTTGTCATAATGCAACTATAATATGCTGCAAAAAAACATTAAAGCTACAGTGACTATAAACGGGTCATTATAAATGGTCCATCTAGCATAGTGATTGCAAAAAAATATTGCAAAGTGCACTTTAAACTCCAAACTGATCAATGAGGATTTTGCTGTTTTCCTTTCAAATTCGCATTTGTTTTCTTGTCTTTTAGTTCTCTTTAAATGGCAATGATTTAATTTATTTCTGTTTCTGTTTGTATTTAAAAGAAGCTGTCATAGACTATGCTGAGACTCGGTGGGGCTCTCAGTGTAATTCTACTATATAGTGTGAGTTTCAGCACAAATAGTATAACTCTTTATTGGTGACAACACCTTACAAGGTATATCTCTAGTGAGACCTGAAAATTTGACTTCCCTTAAAAAAGAAAAAAAAAAAAAAAACTCTCAAACTGCTCTCCATAAAAACACAATTAAAGAGAAAACCTGTACTATTATTCTTTTGCAGCTAACTGGCCGTGTTGTGCCCTCCGCAGCCCAGGAATGTAAAGCTGGCTTCGCTGTGTTTTAAATGTCTGGGCTGGGGCTTTCCATTTTAATTACATTGATCCAAGTTTCAGACTCCAGCTTCTCTCCCTGTACACCAATTAGAAAGAGCTACGAGAGGCAACCATCTTCCTCCTCTTCCCCGAACCCCTATCATCCCTGGAGTCTTCACATCCTGGGACTAAAGGGCTCCTCACTCATTTATAAACACCCATATTATGTTAATGGAACATCAAAATAAACACCTTCATTTTAACATGCTTTCATGTGAAATATATATATACAGTATGTTTTTAGATACATACAACCTGAAATACTACTGTACAAATGTGAGAATTGTGACTTTTTAGATGGTGCTGGTCCTTCATGAGTCTTTATGATGATATATTAATCAAAGTAATAAGTCACAATGTTGGGACAGTCATTAGGCACATACCTCTACCCAGTGGAGCCATCAGTGCCCTACTTAAAACACGGTAAAAAGAGGGAAAAAAAATGGATGAAGAAAGGGACGAACGAGTTGAAAGCATGAAATTGTTAAAGTGGGCTGATTCTTTGAAGAAAGTCTTTTTATGGTTTTAAAATGTTCACAAGAGCAAATCTCACTGCAGCTGGACTGAGTGAAAATATTTGCATTCTGAAAATTAAAAGATAAAGTTGAACATCTATTGAAGTAACAAAAATACTTTTCTGATGAAAGGACCATACCAAACGTTAAAAGGTAAAAAAAAAATAAAAATAAAAAAAAATCAACAAAACAATAGCACTTTTAAAGCTTTTTTAGTGTGAAAACAAAAACTCCATTTAGATAAGTAGTGTTCACAAACATATCTTTCGCCCACAAGAACCGCTTCCTTCAAACACCTTGAAAATATCCTCCATGGACAATTTTAAATAACACAAAACCACTTCTTTATCCCACGCTGATGGCATTAGAAACCTTCAACATATGAATGTTTTTAACCTAAGCCTTTTGGCTGAAAGACTGGTCTCTGAATTCATCAGAATACATATTAATTCTGCGTTATGTGAATCAGCTTACTATTGCAAATCTAAAAATAACTTCAAAACAATCGATGATGGGTTAACTTTTATGGTGATTAACCCCCTGGAAGGCAGCTGTCTTTTTGTTTAATAGAATAATGTTTGATGTTTAAACACGTTTCCCGAAAGCCCTTTTCTGATTGGCTGATCAGGGTCGCACAACAACTCAAATAAAGTGTCAAGTCTGAAACTTTAAATTTCAAGTCCTTCTGAGTCTTTTTTTTTTTTTTTTTTTTTTTTTTACAATGCTAAAAGTAAATTGTGTTTTTAATTTGTATTTATCTCAACACATGATGAAACCAGTGCAACGGAACATTTGCTAAGTAGACAAAGTTAGCTAAAGTCAGCTATTTCATCAGTGCTGGGTTTGAACTCCACGTTCGACCTGGGGTCTCCCTGTGCATGTGTGGGTTCTCTCCTGGTACTCTGGATTCCTCCCACAGTCCAAAAACATGACATGTTTCATTAAGTGTTAAACTGAAATTAAACACGTTAAATGAATTGGTCTCTCTACATTGTTTCTTGTCCTGTATGTCTCTGTGCTGCCCTGTGATGGCGCTGTCCAGGGTGGCCCCCAAACATAAGTCATCAAAATGCTAGTGGAAACATGCAAAACAGCAATTATGAGAATGGGTTGATTGCTGTTAAAGATATTTTTCCAGATACTGTGAAAAGTATACATTTTGACAAACCAAATTTGTACAAAACTTAAATAAACAGTTGAAATATTTCACACTTTTTTGGGAGATGCCCGTCTCATAATTTACCACAAAGAAACTTCTCAGTTGAATAATCACCTCAAATCTAAATCAGGAGTATGAATAATTATGAGCCTCACCCTACATTAATATAAATGACCATAGGATTTCCAGGCTACAGGAGAAACACGTTATAACAATGGAGAGAGAAAAAAAAGGGCCTTAAACATCGTATGTAGCACAATATGTTTTACAGGACAAAAAAAGCCTATAAGTACTACACACAGGGAAACCGCAGAGGCAGCTCATCACATGCGAACGCCAGATGCTGAGAACCGAGCCTTTTTGGGGTCTCGTAAAACCAACACCAAAAACAAGGCGGGAGGGAAAGGCGGTATGCGAGAGGTACGACACATGGGCACAGTCAGAGGTACGGACGCCTTGGTTCCATACAGGAAGGAGACGCATCATCGTAAATCTCTTGAAGATATTATTCAGCTATGAGTCCACGCAGAAAAAAAAAAAGACCTCGTAACATATGTGTATAAACAGGAGTAAGGGAGTAAAATCCATCTCCCTTAACAGAAAACACATCCACTGTTCAGGGCTAACTGACCCAAATGTATGGCGGTATTGACCGTGAGCAGAAGGAGCGAGGACAGCTCTGCTCAGCGCCATGTCACCAAACCTGTGATTTACTTCCCTGTCTCCATGGGAGACATCCCAACAAGCACCGCTGTTTAGCACGCCATAGCGGGTTTGGGTGAAGGGCAGAGTGCAGGGTCAGGGGATGTAATAAGGTTGGACATGAAGAGAAAGGGATCAAACAGAATGGAAGATGAAGATGGACGCAGATACAATGGCAAGGTATTGACGGGCAGACCCTTCGGACCTCAACTCAACCCCCGGGCGTAGGGATGAAAAATGCAGGCTCCCTCAAACGGAGCCGCTTCACACACACACGGAACGAAAATCCCTGCAATCATTCATAGATGAGAAAAAGCACACACAAAAAAAAAAAAAAAAAAAAAAACACCACAATCTTCATTCCCAACTGTGCTTTCGTAGTGAAATCAATGAGGAACAAAGGAATCAGAAGTGGATTTCTATGTGAATTCCTTTTGCCTGGAGGTTAAGTGAGGAAAAGCAGGCGTGTGGAAGGGAACTTTGCTGAAGTTGGAGTAGAGCAGAGAGGAAAGCGGGCACAAGTTCTGAGAAGGAGATACTACGTACTGTGGAGCCGTCTTGCTAAGAAAAGAGGGAAGCACGAGCCTGCTCTTCAAAGAGAATATGCATGGTGTGGTGAGAACCGCTCTGGTAACGATACGATTGTAAAATCTTTATCTCCAAGGGCTTCTTGTATGACTCACCTTGACCTGATGAGGGGAGTTATGTCTCTGCTCTTGTACCTGTAACAACTTCTCTCTGAATGAAAACCCCCCCATCATTCTCTTTGCTACAGCAATCTATAACCCAACTCTCACTATTTGTTATTCTCTCTTTCCACTTTTCTACTCTTCCCCCGTCTGAAGTCTTCTGTCTCCTTCCTCTTCACTCTCATGACTTTTCATGCCTATGCCCTTAACCTTTTTTTTGGTTTTCTTTATAGATTTCCAAACTTTTTCGCCCAACATCCACATTCTTTGTCTCTTAACCTCCTCTGGGAGCAACAAGTCTCGACTATTTTTATCAGTTTTGTTCTCCAGATCTCTTCCTTTTTTCCCCTCTCTCCTCTCTAGTCCAAGTTCTCATGGTTCAGTCCAGATTCTGTTAAAAACATCAAAACTGAAACTACAAAAATTATTTAGCGTTTGCAAATGAGCAACAAAAAAAATCTAACCTTCAAAATAGCTTGATTTTACAATGAAATTAAGTTTAAAATCATGACAATTTTATAAATATACGAGAAAGGTACACCAATACACAAACACACACACACACACACACATAAATAATATAAATTAACAAACATTTTAAGTACAGCGTTATGTGCTCCTGTATAAGTTAAAAAAATGTGGGCGCAGTCAGAAAAACAAAACCCAAAATAGTAATATAACTAGAGATGCATTGATCAGGTTTCTTTTTTTAGCCAATGCAAATTCCTGGTGTTGATTTCTGACCTGCCTGTTCTAAATTTTGTCCAATTCCTAATTTTATTTTACTACTAAGCACTATAACATATAAAAGAGAGAAAAAAGTGCCGCAGGTCCTTTGACAGAGGTGATATATTTAAATCAAAAAGAGCATTGGAGGGTTACAAGATTATCCGCAATCATGCATCACGTCGCTAAACTTGATGTGATTTTTATTAGATGAAGTACATCAAACTACATAAATGCACAATGCCTTTTTACGCTAAGAAAAATGGTGCAAGCTCTTAATTCTGATACATTTTAAAAACTATGGAAAAGAGGAAGGTGATCTTTCCGTATTTTGCTTGCTGACCAATCAGAGCTGATCAAAACTGGTCAGTTCCGATGTCTGGCAGATCGATCGGTGCCTCTTTAAATATAAGACTCTGAATTGTGAGAGAGGACCAGCATTGGTCTCTTTTATATCATACTTTCACTTTATTATCCAACTCAAGAGATATTCACAAACCCAGCAACAGTGAAATGTTAGTGGTACTATGGGATGAGGAAAAAGTGTGCTATAGAGGCACGCTGCAATGCAAAGACAGCATCAGCACACTCCCTGGTATAGCTCAGAGCAGAGTTGCCACGTTATCCTCCATGTGCCCATCTGATCGGACAAACACTCGTCACAGATATTAACATGTTGAGGATGGTGCGTAACAGTTTAGATTGTTATGCATTTAGAGCACTGAATAAGGATAATGACAGCGATCTCCGACAGAGTCCCAGAAAAATCCCAGACACGTACTGCATCTTCCACATATTGCTGAGGTGACTGCTGTGACTTCAGCTGTGCAATCCAAGCAGCATGCTCTGCAAGCACAAAACATCCCCGATACATCATCGGGTCGACATGTATACTACAGGACAAAGTGGTCCGTAATCAGCAGGTTGTGTTAATATGTTTAATGCAGAACTATAATCTTAGAGACGGCGCCTGTCTCTTGATGGGCTGTACTGAAACGAAAGGCCCCCCACGGGGGACAAATAAAGAAATTCAATTCAATAGAGCGGCTCAATGTTGTTTAAGGACAAAAATCTTCTTTTCTCCCTCTTCCAAGGCAGGTGATTCTAATTAGCAACATTAAGACAACATATTTTTACCAATGTGGGCTAGATGCCTAAACCTGCTTGAGGATTACAGCTAAGCTTTAGTGGAGAAAATGGTTGTTGGAAGCGACACAGAGTTCTTCAATGTTTCACCCACCTGAATATTTTCACGTGTTCAGGAGCAGACGTATACTTTACAGTCACTGATCCATCCTGATGAGATCCAGACCGCCTGAAGTGACTTAGCATATGAACCTTTAAATATCTTTGAGACGTCACACTGTGTGAGCTTGATTTCAGAAAATCTTGGGAGTAAATCTGTATCGGTTTAACACTTGAAGGACCTCCAAGTACGGCTGTTAATGCTCCTATTATAAGATTTAGCCTCTGAAAAACCCGAATAGGAGGAGGGTTTCTCTGCATTATAATGGTCGGACCAACAAGCGCTTTTTGCTTTAAGAGCAGACTTTGGATCCCCAAACGACTCGGTCTGACCCAACACAGAGGGGCGAGAGGGTGGGATGTGATATTAGAAATGTTGTAATTGGGGTGTCATACATCCAACTCACAAAACAGATATTTCTGAGACAGCCAAGAATTAAAAAAAAACTAAATCAAAACAAACAAAAAACATAAATTTTGCTTTAAAGCATCTGTAATTAGTGTAAAATAACTCAACCCAGGTTTTCCCAGCCCATATGTTGAAGTTTTTCTTATAGTAAGGTGGTCCCAATGGCAAAGAAAATGCATTTAAAATACTTGTTTTTTGTGATTTAAAAAAAAAAAAGGATTAAAGATTTCGCCAATCTATAACAGAATTCCTGCTCAGTGTAGAATGATCCCATTCAAGTCAGTAGTATTTTAGACTCTGAGCTAGAGATAATTAAATACAGTCCCAGACTCAATGGAAACTGAGAGGCTCCTTAGATTAGCATCGATGGGAAGCTTGGAAGCAGATGCTACCTTTAGGGCTAACAGCTAACGGTTAGCCAGTCACAGTATCCTCACGGTGCACACAAACATCGTCTTTCATCGCTTCTTTTTTTCTACCGAATAACAGAGTAGTCTTTATTAGTCAACTCTCCTAAATTTCTCTAATCTAAAATGATAAACATTAAGGACAACCATGAGCATCCTCTTCATCAGAGTGTTGAACAACAACAGAATATCTTCAGTCAGAGGATTCTTCAGAGCCGCTGTAAGACAAACTGCTAAAAAGGATCCTTCCTGCCTGCAGCCATCAGCATCTACAGCAACTCTTTCAATAAGTTTGTAAATATAATTAATTTCACCTGGGGATTAATACAGTAGTTACCTTTAGCACCACTTTCTCTGTTCCTCTAAAATAAGAGGCCCAAACACAGATACAACTGGGTGTCATGCTTAAAGCACTTACCTTCATATCCAGGGCTCAGAATAATAGCTTCAACTTGTTTAGTTTGTGGAATGAGAAACAACAGAAACTTAGTGTGATCGCAGTGAGGGATCAGATTTGTCCGAGTTAAAAAGCGAGTTTTTCCTCTTTTTTTTTAATTGAAGGAAAAGTTGTTGTCGTATTGCTGCAGATGTACAGCACCCACAATTTTCACCGTAAAGCACCTGTGAACCTGTGCCCTCCAAGTTGGGCTCAAACTTCTTCCTCGCTCGTTCTCCACCTCTACGCCCGAGGCACAGTGGAGAAGGAGCAGTCAGTGATCACAAACTCGTGGGAGTTATGAGAAGAGAGGAAAATGTGGGCACTAAGTCAACAATCTGTCTCTGAGTTTGGGGCCTATCTGTGAGCAGTGAGGGCACATAAAAGCTGTTAGAGCAAGGTCGGATTGACTGTTGCTGTCCACGTCCATCATTATTCTGCCTCTTACTCTTTCCCCCCTTGGTTCCCTCTGCTGTGTGGTCTCCAACTCTGCTTGTCTCCACTCAGTGTGGTTCAGAAAAAAAGCCCCGCAGCGTTTTGCTCCCGACTAATCAAACTAGTCAGTGTCACCGTGCAGCCTTATCTAAAACACATGGCCATGTCAGTTCCCTTCATATGCGAGCTTTTCAACGTTCAGCAGGTTCTCCGTGTTAAATAACGTAAACACAGAGTCTCAGGGCCGTCGCAAGCTCAGAAACAGCACAAAAAAGGCTAAATGAATATTTTATACATTTAAAACAAAAAAAAGTGTTTGGTTTCTGTGACATTATTGTTTAATGATAAATATAAATAATAAAAAAACATTTTGGAACATACAAGCCTTTCAAGTACAGTGCCTTGCAAAAGTATTCATACCGGTGGAAATATTTCACAGTTTGTCCCTTTATCACCACAGACTTTAGTGTTTTATTGGTATTTTTGATTAGAAAGCAGCACGAAAAAGTATATTATTGAAAAGGGAAAGGGTACATAGTAGAGCTGGGCAATAAATAAATTTTATCGAATAATTTGAAACTCCTGAAGATTTAATTTTGGGAAAATCCAGATTTTCTTTTAGCCAATGCTCTGTCCTGGGTTTCAATGAAACTTTGCTCTATGTCAGTCCTGAAAGGGGATATTATTTTGGTAGCAACATGCAAAGTTGAATATATGTTTAGGAAATTATATCGTCAAAATACTCCAAAGAGGAAACCTTTTTACCATAAGACGAGGCACTTTAATTTATTCATTACTTATTTTTTAAGTTGGTGTGAAATTACACAAGTGAAGTGAAGTCTGTTCTTAGATGCGTGATACGACTAGCAGCAAACATTTTGTGTTGTATTTTCATTATTTTCTATGGCCTGCATTTTGTTCTATAAGCATGCTTTTAAGCTCGTAATAAGTTACACTTTAAAAAAAAAATTATTTCAATAATCCGAAGAAAATGTATTATTCTGATTTGGTTAAATAAATAAATAAATACATAAATAGAGATTCCATTTATAAGCCAAATCGCCCAGCCCTAATACATAGATAAAATCATTACAAATGAAAACCTGATAAACCAGTTCCCACTTTCTTCCAATACCCCTAAAGAAACCCATTGTAACCATTCGGCTTCAGGTGGCAGTGAATAACCCCCCCCGCACAGAACCACAGCTCAGGTGGGAGAATCTGTCAGAGGGAAAACTGTTAATCATGACGCTCTTCAAATCTGGCCTGTATAGCCACAAGCCATGTAGGGGACAACCAACACATTTACAAAGGTGCTCTACTCTGCTCAGAAGAGACAAAAATTGCAACTTTTGGCCTAAAAGCAAAATGCCACGTGTGGTGGTAAACCAGCATTTCACATAACCCTAAACGCAACATTCCCATGGCGAAACCTGATGTTTCAGACGCTCTCCATCCAGTCTGACTGAACTTGAGCTCTTTTGCAAAGAACCCGAATTTTAGCCTCTAGCTGTAGACATGCAAGGTTTGTAGACAGGCCCCAAAAGACTCACAGCTGTAATAGCTGCGATTCCTACCTGTGAAAACGGTTCTACTTCACAATTATGCACTACTTCATCTTGCTCTGTCGCACAGAATCCCACTAAAATTCAGTGAAATTTGTCGTCAGCATGTAACAAAGTGTGAAAAGGTTCAAGCGGTATTAAGACCTTTGTAGTGGGTTACAATAAAGGTATAATATCTAATGTACTCAGGGTTAAAAATGGCATGTCTGTTGATGTGCATGTTTGAATCTGTGTGTTCTTCTGTCACTCCCACCTCCGACTGTAAGGTGACACAGAGTGTGCACATATTCCAACAGCTTACCTCGTAGAGGAGGCATCCCAGCGACCAGATGTCAGATTTGAAGTTGTAGCCGTTTTCATGTATCCTCTCTGGTGACATGTAGTAAGGGGTACCCACTGGAGCACAAAGGCAGCGGGGGGGGAGGAGGGAACGGAGAAATAGAAAGAGATAGGCAGAGTAAATGTGAGAGGGACAAAAAAAAAAAAAAGAAAGTATTAATATGCTGCTGTGCCATTTTTTTTTAATTCTATTAGTTGATTTTTATTTTACTTTGTATAAAAATGTCTCCTTTCAAGGCTTATTACTTCCAGGGGTTTGGAATAAGGTAGACTAAGATGATCCATAACATAGTTCAGTATAACCATTGCACAAGTATTACAAAGGCATGTATAAATGTATAAAAAAACATGTCCGCACACAGAAAATACACACAAATCAGCTCTCGTTAGTGAGGCTATTTAATGATCTGAAACAGTAGTCGAAGCTGGCCCACTTCCAGTTCTGGTTTTGAAACTCAAGAATCCCGAACTGCCAAGGCGAATGGCAGCGCTCCAGGAAATCAGACCATCACCCAACTGGACCCAAAGAGGAGGCCCAGCTCAGCTTCACATCCATGACACACTGCAGGAGGCTTTGGAACTGAGCTGTTTTCCTAGCAGACTTTGACTGGCTGCTTTTATCATCTGCTTTCCGTTTACTGTGAATTCCCATGTAAAAGTCTATCAAGCAAATCCAGCAGGGCCATTTTATTGATCACATATGGTTAGAAGACGGAAACCTCTTCTTAGACTGTACGTCTTTCACATCCACTCAACAGCATGGAGGACGGCTCACTAAAATATAAACGTGATATGTAGGGCTCCCATGACTACTCAATGTAATCGATGGCAACGGTTATAATAATCTGTCGGGATCAATACTGTTAGCCGACAAATCATGTTTATGCATTTATCTTTTATTCTGCCAAACATTTTAAGCAACGTTTCTCCACACTGCTCTGTGTGAGGAGAAACTCCTGGCTGCAGACTGCAGGCACATGTTTGTCTGAGGGATCTTAACTCCAGTCAAGTTCAACTGTGTCTGAGATGCAGTTTCAAAATAAACATGGAGGATAACGCGCCTGAATCACCATCAACTGAGCTGTGTTAAGGTTTTTCAACATTTTTAAAATGTTGAAAAACATTGATCAATGATCCGAATATAGCTCGGATCATTGATATATGGACCTTTAATTACCCTGCAAACAAAAGGAATGACTTAAATAAGAGAAAGAAACTATTGGGTGTTATCGGGGTTATTTATTTTTTTGTATGGAGGTATTTAATAATAGTATTAAGTCAAACTTACTACTTGTCTGTTGGTATTTTATTCACACACAGGCTCGCCAGCTGAACATTTCTGACTGCCTTTTACCATTTTTAGCCGTAGTCAGGCGCCTAGCCTTAATAAGCGTTAAAATCGGAACTAACAGCAGCACTAAGCTTCAGATGTGGAACATTGATTTTAAATCATTTCTTAATTTTTATTCTGTTTGATGTATTTTGTCATGCAGGACAGTGTTTTTAAGTCCCAAAAACTGTGAAGAAATGTTTTTCAACATTTTACAATCACTGCGATCAGTTCCTATGCATAATGCACTTAAATAAATGTTTAACTGAGTAAAAGTATTGTTGAAATTGCACATACTTTTCTTAAACTCTGAGGTTGTTCATAATATATTTTGTAAAAGAGAAATTCATTTAATATAAAAACCAACAACAAGTCCACTTTTATTTGAGAAAATGAGTTTGACACCCCTGGTCTATAATGTCCCCACAGACCATTTAAACTCTAACACCTGTACTGTATTTTCTGGACAGAAATTAATGCAAGGCTGTTTGTAGCAGCATTAGGAAATAACTGTTGCTTTTTTTTGTCTTAGGTAAAAGCAAAGAGCTGCATGTTGCATGTTTGTGATTGGTCTGTGCAAATATAGTGATATGGTGTAATTGTGGTATTCGTAATTGGGTATCCTACAGTGAGAATAGCATATCGACCCACGTCTGGCTGCGAAGGTGCTATGACTGAGCTATTTAGCCGCTGACAACCTAAGGCTTCTAAAAACGTCTTCCAACACCCCAACGTCTAGTAAAGAACCTTCACTTGCAGAGAAAGTTCTATGTCATGATCTTGTGGTCTGCTGCATTAGAAAAAAAGACTTGGTAATAATAAACAGGACTAATGTTTCTACACACACACACAAACTCTCCAACGGCAGAAGGCACATTAAGACGGTCTAAGGAAGCTCAAATGATAAACTGTCATTAACAAAAAGAAAAAGGGAGAGAGGGATCATACTTGACGTCTGCTGACCTGAAAAGCTAGCACTTTTAAATTTTGTAAAGATCTAATTGGGTGAAAAAAAAAGAAAAAGCTTTAGTCTTAGATGAGCGGTTCTGAATAAAGAAGTGTTAACATGTCATTGTGAAAATAATCAGTATCCACACTGGCATTACAGAGGAAGAAAGAACAAATGTGGAAGAATAGCGTGTATGAGGGACTGGCGTTTTAATTGCTTACCAGGTTGTTATAGTAGTTAAGGTACGTTCTTGGCTGTCTGGCTGTGTGTGTGTATTAACACCCATGTTTGTGTGAGGTCTCATGGTGCGGTCTGAACAGGCTCCCCTAACATCCATTATTAGTTGATTAAAAGAATCAGTCTCTCTTATGCTAATAGTTGCATAAAAAGGGCTGCAGCGTTGGGCTCCGGCTCCTTTAGTGAGCCGAATTAAGGGCACATTATTTATTCATGCAAATAAATTGAAAGTCATGTAGGGATTGATTTCCATTATAGTGAATAGCAATGACAACACTGTTATCGCTGCATAACGGCACAAGTGTTGTTGAATGGGAGGTGAGACGCCATCGAGTATAAAGCACTCAGCACTGCCGAACCCCTGCTGACTGTACAGTGAAATGAACAAAAATTAATTCATTTGGTGCCATTTCCTTATAAACGTTAAACCTTAAGCTCCTACAAGACCATCCAAATGTTTCAGATGGAGTTTCCGTTAATAAACCTGCTTTTATCTGCGATCTATCCCGGCTTTGACGTCGCACAATCTTGAATCGCAGACGAAGGCGATGACTGCACTGCAAAAAGGGAACTAAAAATAAGTAAAAATTTCTTGAAATGATTGTAATTTTCCTTGATTTGAGCAGGTAGATAAGACTTTTTGCCAATAGAATGAGATTTTTGCACTTAAACCAGGAACAATTCATCTCTAAAATAACATAATTAGACATCCTGCACTTGAAATAAGACGATGGAGAGGAATTGTTCCTATTTTAAGTGCAAAAATCTTATTCCATTGGCAAATAGTCTTATTTACCTGCTCTAATCAAGGAAAACTACAATGATTTCAAGAAAATTTCAATTACTTTTAGTTCTGTTTTTGCAGTGTGAATTCTCATTCAGACTTTCTGATGACGCAGGAATCCAAGCAGCAACACAGTCAGACTGAACTGGAGAAAAAAAGTCACGAGATGTTTCTTCTACCTTTATTTTTTATCTTTCTACACATCCAACTGAGCCATTACCCCAATTCAACTATGCACAAATTATAATTTCTTTTTTTTGGGGGGGAAAAATGCTGTTCTCATAATGTCTTTTGTCACTGAGCTCTGTTTTGTCATCTCCTAACTGGAAGAGTTTGTTGGAAAACTGGTTGCAAACTGTAGGTGAATGAATGCGTGTATATTAGGATGTAACAGAACATTTATTCATAACGAAGCACCATGGAACAGCTGTCACTCACAGATCCATGCAGTCAGATGAAGAATACACCATTCACAGGCAAACACGATGCGTGCATACATGTGTTTAGGGCTTTTTGTTAAGCTTAGGATGCTATCTAACGTCCTCCACACCAAACTAATGCATAAATGGCCGTTAAGAACCAACATTGTTTTCAATCAGCAGTGACCAGAGCAGTTTTAGGTTTCCAGTGAGACAGTAGCAGGCCACAGAGGAGAAGGTACACAATAGGAGCTTTTTTTCTAATGCATTATTTATTCCATACTTTGATTATAAGGCCGCATTTTTTACCTTTTAGAACCCAAATTGAGATAAGCGCTTTTCTATGGCTGATAAATTGTATTTGTTATCACAGTTAAATTTGTCATGAGGGAACATCAGACCCAAACACCATTATGTTCTTAACAAACGTGCCTCCTAGTGTTCAAACGGTGGTACACTGACTGTTTAACATGCTCTGGCCTATTTGTGTTGTACATTCACACTGTGAGATGCTGCTAAGCTCTGAGCGGACTTTTATTTTGCCAAATGTAACTGGTATCATTGTTGATAAGCAAATAGAACAAAATAGAAGTCATTGTTTACATTTTTAAGGCCTTAAAATTTTGCAGTGACAGTGGATTAATTTTCCCATATCTGTAAAAGAAATGTAAAGAAAAACCAAACATTTGGCCTTTTTTATCTGTTTATATCTGCTGCTGGACCGTAACCCCACCAAACCGTGACACAAAAACAGTGGTGATTTAATATACCATAGGACCCCCCGGTGAATGTTCAAACCAAACGGAGGGTGTATACAGTAAGAACAGGTCCATATCTGTACAGAAGACAAAAAGAGTCTCTCTCGCTGTCTCTCTCTCAGTGTGTGCAGTGTTTTAGAAGAAAAGAAAAGTGTGCATCTGTGTGTGTGTGTACTGAGAAGCAGCTGAGTTGAAAGCCTTGGAGCTGACAGGCTGTACGCCTGGACCTCCATCCCAGCTTCACCACCCAGCTCCTCTGTTCAGCTGGATGGCTGGGCTCATTACAAACCCACGCAACGGCATACACACACACACAGACACCGATTCTCTGGATATCTTTGTGAGGTCATTTAATGACATAATACAATCCCCGGCTCCTTTTTCCCTCGACTTCAGCGGATGACTTCAACCTTCAACCTAGAATTTCTTCTACCCGCAGCACTGAAACCAGAACCACCTTGTGTTTTACATACGAAGAGGAGGAGACAGAATGTCCTTACTTTTCCAAAATGGGCACACAGAAATGATCAAAACCCAAAACCTGGTTCTCACAAAAAACAGTCGGACACAGATATAAATACATATCTGTCACTGCTCTACCCCACAGCTTTTCCACCCTTTTTTTTCCCTCCTCTGTGTTTTCTGTCATTCTCTCATTTTACTCTGCTCCTGCCAACTTCTTTTTTCTCCTCTCTTTTTGTCACTTTGTCACACTCTTTTCTTCTACCTGAGACACTGCACATTTCTTTCACTTTATCTCTGTCACCCCGTCCTCTGTTTCTTATGCTCATTTCGTTTTTTTTTTGTTTTTTTTTGTACCATATTGCCTCTCTCCCTTTCTTCCTCACTTTGCTCTCTCTCTTCACCCTCTTCTACTCTCCCAATTCCAGTTTTCTCACACCTTCTCCCTCTCTCCCCTTCACCTACGCCGTCATCTTTGCCTGACTAAAAGTCAAAGCACCAGAGGGAGGGACAGCGGGAAGGAGAAGTGACAACAAGCAAGGCACAGAAACAGCAGCAGGAGAGAAGGTGAGGTGACAGAGAGAGACAGAGAAGATCTGCTGTTTGAAACACACAGTGAGAAATGTCAAGGGGAGAGTCAGAGGCAGGGAGGGGGGCATGAAGCGCCCTGAGTCTCTCGTGTCGATAGGTCATGGTAACCTACAGACACTGTCTGCTTTTTTTCAGTACAACAACGTCCACGGATATCTGGATTTGGTAAATAAATTTGCACATAAAGCAGATGTTTTTGTGTGTGCAAGTCGCTGTTTTTTGGCATATTTGTCACAAACGGAGACGGTTGAAATGAGGAGTGGAAGAAAAAGTAAAAAGTAAAAAGAAATCTGCGAGTTCCTCTTGATGCTTCAAGCATTCATATGGGGAATAATGCATGTAAATGTATCAAACAGTATCAGTCAGTTTTAAAAGGAAAAGGATTGTTATAGTTTATATTCATGTAATTGTTGTACTTTTTTAAGCAGTGCCTTGTGAAATTCTACACAAAATAAACATGCATAAGCATTAATATTTGCCATACAGAGTACAAGAATCTGCACTACAATTTATTTATTTTTTTACTAATTTGTAAACTCAATCCAGGCTGATTCAGACTATCCGATCAACTTGACCAGTCTTCATGTAGGGCTGCCTGTCCTCCATCAGCCTAAAGAGGGTGCTGTGGACTCAGCTTTTAATGAGCAATCACACACACACTTTCAACCTGCTCTTCTGGCACTGCACGATGTTTGGTTGAAGGAGCTTCTGTTTTAGCTGGTCATGTGACTAACACGTTCTCAAAGTCTGAGCTGCTGTAGCACAGGGGGCTGAGAATAGCACACAGTTTGAGGTAATAACAGTTCGACATGGGGAGCAGACACGGTGTGAACGGCATCCCAGTAGTCGGCTGAATTTGTTTTACTGAGTTTTCCGGTGTATGAAGTTGCAGAAATGTCCAGAGGGATGCTGGATAACAGCTCAGCTGATAGAAGTGGAACTGTTGACACTGACATCTACCAGAGTTTACATTGTTTTCTGACATTTAAGGACTGTCTGATGTCTCACAAGTGGGAGTTTGCACATCGGAGCAGAGGCTGGAAATTAAATGTGAATCGAAATAATTGTCTGCCTTTTCGTGTGCGTACGGTGCGGTAGAAAAGGATTTCTGAACATCAAAACACTTTTTAGTAGCAAACAAAAACGAAATAAATATAAAAAGAAGTTTTCAAATGACCATTTCGTTTATTATTCAAACCACCCTGGCTGCGTGTAAAATTTCCCCCTTGTTATATGATGAATTAAGTGTGATAAACCACATTTTCTGCTCAAGTAATTACATTAAAAGAACCTGTCTGAAAACATTAAGTAGTCTACAGCATTTCAAAATGTAACACATAGCACCCCAAACATAAAAAAGCAAGAATAGATAAGAAAGTCACATTGACATGTATCAATCTGGTAAAGTTTATAAAGCAATTTCTAAGGCTTTTTGGGACTCCACCAAACCACAGTGAGGCCTATTAACCACAAACTGAGAAAGCATGGAAAAAGTAGAAAACCTTCCCAGGATTGGTTGGCCACCCAAACCTACTCCAACGGCACATCGTAGTCTAATCCAGGAGGGCAAAAAAGAACCCAGAACAACGTCTAAAGCACTGCAGGCCACTCCTGACCCCATTAAGGTCAGTTTTTTATACTCAACAGTAAGAAAAGGACTGGACAAATATGGCCTCATTCAGGGAGTTTCGAAGTGAAAACCCCTGCTGAGTAAAAGAACGCAGAGACCCGTCTCAGATTTGCTGACGGACACCTTAATGATCCAAAAGACTTTTGGAAATATTATGTTGATTAGAACTGTGACTGTTCCATCTGGGTTTAAACTAATGCAGCATTGCAGAAAAAGAACATCGACCAAAAGTGAAGAACTGTGCTGATGGTGAATACTGTTGTTCACCAGGAAATCCTAAAGGCCAATCTCCAAACATCGCGTTGTGATCTTAAACTGTTCACGTTATTAAGCTGAACAATGACCCGAAGCACACACGTAAAAAAAAAACAAACAAAAAAAACAACGTTGGCCTAGTCAAAGTTTGGACTTGCATTGGACTGAGACGCTGAGGAGTGCTTTAACACCCTCCAATGTGGCTGAATTAAAATAATTATGTTAAGCAGAGTAGACCAAATCTCATTACCAATTATTATCACAGAAGCTTGATGGTTGCTTTGGGCCAACCAGTTACTTGGTTTGGGGGCAATTACTTTTCCCACAAACAGGAAGGCCTGGTTGGACTGGATATACTTTCTCCTTAAAGCTATAGTTGGTAATCCTATTCAGAAACACTTTGTTATACAGTGTAAAATCGTCCCTTCCATCCATAAAGTAGTTAATACATTATGTATTCACAAAAAGGAGGTTAAAAAAAAATCATTCTCTGTGGGAGCTGCAGACCTGTTAACAATCCAACCAATCTCTACTGTTGGGTCCGAATGGCATGAATTTGTCATAAATTTGTTCCTGCTCTCACCCCCCTATGTCCCTCAGGTTCTGGGGGTCTCGCCTCATCTATTGGTTCTTCCACATCCCAGTCATTCTGATGCGCTCACATAACGCCAGCGTCCGTGCTCGTTCCTTTCTAGTTTCCGCTTGCTGGCTGCGCATGGACACTTCTAGTGTTTATGTATCCGGTTAGCTTAGCCGCTAGCCATTCACTGTAACTCCGCTGCTCTCACTGTAGACTTTGAACATGGCTGAGAGTCGCAAGAAGCGAACCGTGTTCAGGTTTGTGAGAAGAAGAGGAAGGCCTCAGCAGATAGAAATAAGACCAGGGTGGATTTGGGAGATTTCTTTTCATGCAATCTCCCTGAAGGGCAGTTGAGACAGTCTTGCGCATAAGTAGTTATTCAAAAAGAAACTTAGGGAAACTTCCAGAATAACCGCCAACTCTAGCTTTAATTATCAAAATCATTTAAACACTGCATCCTGCATTTACTCAGGTGATCTTTGATAAGAGGTGTTTTATGATCTGAAAATAAATCTGTAAGTGTGCTAATAGTTTTTCACGGCATGGTGTCAATTTCTATGCATTCGAAGCAAACAGTCACTTGAAGCCACATGCAGTCAGACGATGAATACGTCGATTACAAGCAATCACCACTCCATTCAGAACATGACATACCCATAGGATTAACTTCACTGCAATCCAAATGTGTGCTTTTTGTTGTAGTTTACCCAGCATATCTATAAATTAGATATTGATTTTTCTTTTAATAAAATTTGATTTGTTGAAATCTGTCACTCCCAGTGGTCTGCAACCTGCAGCTCCAGGGCCACATCTGGCTCCACAGTGGTTCTTTTTTTTTTTTTTTTTGCTCCATCTGCATAAAATTCCCACTGCAGAATCACACAGAATTAAATAAGCTAAATAACTATCTGTGCAAAAGGGCTTACATTTAATTTGAGCAGCTTTAAACGCCATCTGCCACAGAGACTACCATCTATGTTGCTCTTGCTCATTTAGTTTTTAAATAATTTTGATACAGACAGTTTTTTATCTTGTTTTATTTTCTCAAGCACTTTGGGTTAAATTCATGTTTTTAAAAGAGCTACATAAATAACTTGAACTTTCTATTTTTAAAAATCTGCAGTTAAGGAATAACATTGTGTTTCTTTTTAAACTATAAAATGATTTTCCAGAGTCTGTGCATGAAAAAAAAGAGTGATTTTTTTTTTTTTTTTAAAGGTTACAGTGTTTTCAGTTCTAGACTAACTTAATTTAGCAGGACCAAGAGGACAAACTGTACATTGGGGAAAGTTTCAATAACCCTTTCAGAAAAATGGTTGTTGTAGGAATAAAAATAATCAGCCAAATCAAGAACAATATATATTTTGAACACTGTGCTCCTGCAGCTCTAAATCACATCAATAGTTTTAATCCCTGCGTCGTCCCTCTGTGGTGTTGCAGGCTAGGTTGTTGTCTTTGGTATGGGGAACCAGAGTTTGAATCCAGATTGCGTCAGGAAGGACATCCAGCGAATAAACTCAGCCAAGTACCTGTACAAGTTGTAATGACTTGCTTTGATGAACGCCTGAATAAGGGAGCCGCCAAATGGAGCCACTCAGTAAGAATTCCCTGCAAATTCTGATTAGTATTTGATTATTTTTTCTATAAACGTTAATCGACTCTATTAATTCTGTTGTTTTATTCAACATTTTTACATTTAACATGGATGGAATCATTGCAATTCTTCTGCTTTTTATTTTTCTAATTTTTCATATTTCTCCAGACATATAAAATGCTTTATACTATACTAGACATTACAGGAACTCCAAGTAAAATGTATTTTGCAGAACATAGTTTTAAATTTTATGGTTATCAAAAATTAAGATTGGTAGCATGACCCAATTATAGCATATTGGGACTGAAGGAGTGGTCCCGATTTCATACTACTAATTCACTAAAGGTTATGTGTATTTCACCTAAAGGACAATAAACTAAAACATAACATAGTATTTGGCAATGAAAACTACTTTTTGCAATGAAAGGTTTTTCTGGAAACCTGGAGTTTCAGCACCTATATGACTTTTCCATTTTTACACAGATCATCTACCTAAACATTGCAGCAGACGCAGCACACCTTGTCATGGTAAAGGAGCTCTTTGACAGCCCTGACCTCCACATGCATGACAATATGCACCACCAGAGTGAAAAAAGGAAAAGAAATCTTGAGTATCAGCTTGAGAAACATGACAGAGCTCAAGGTGTTGACTTGGGCCAACTTCTGACTTCGCAGATCCCAACAGGGCATCGGTGAGACAGAAAAGAACAAGTCCAGTGCATCGAGAGCACATTCTGCAACCCTGAAAACTACAGTTGGTACCACAGATCTGTAAAAAAAAAAAAGTTCATGCCCACTCCCTGTCCCATTTAAGAACGTGCAGTTCTAAAAATATCAAACAAATGGTTTTAATGATGGGTGAAGTTTCTTTCTGTGATAGTAAAACAACACTTGCTCCCTTCCAGGGGTTAAAACCCGGTGAATACAAGCGGAAATAAACAACAACTCATGATGTATTACTCCGTGTTCTAATATGAAATAAAAAAACAACAAGGCATGAGGCTTAAACAGAGTGTAAAAAGGTAAGTACATGCCATAAATGTAAAGTTGGAAAGGGGGAGAATCTGAGGTCGCTGAGCAGCCTGAGTTTAAGATGCAATATGGCTGCTGCACAAAAAGGAAAATGTAGTTAAATCTGCTGATATGAACTATTTATTCGCACTTGTAAAAGTTTCTATCACATTAAAACACCGTAGAACAGTGTTGCACAACGCTGTTAACACATTCCCCTAGCTTGTACATAAATGCACAGAAATACATTATCAGCAGCTTGTACTGCTATTAGTAGTTAGCAAAACATATTGCAAATCCCACTGGTTTCCCACCTTGGAAGCAGAATCCGCTCAACTGAGTTATGTCATTCCCAGATTTAGCATCAAAACCCATTTAACTGGGTTTGGCTATGGACCTTCACAGATCAATGCAACCACCTTAAATGTCTTTCTTTCAGAAGTAAAAGATGCAGAATTTAAGCTGCATTGACGTTACCAGCAAACATAAAAATAACCCTCACAACAACCAAAAAGCAACTTTCATTACAGTAAACAGAGGTACCGCAATCAGACTATCATCAAAAGTGGTTTATTTCTGTTAAACCTGCTAACTGCGGCTCACAGATAAAGAAAAGTCAAAAAATAATGTTCGTCAGCCACTTTAATTATTGCTTAGGTCCAATACATTTTACAATACATTTTATAAAGACTACTGAATTGTCCTTGAACAGAAAGTTGAGTGGAAGGAAAAGTGCCGTAGAAAAGGTCGATTAAGCGTTGAGGACTGAAACAAAGCTTTTCAAGAGCTTGGGTTAGGCCCTACAGGGTCTGTACGTAGGTAAACGTTATTCTCTGCCATCTTAAATGCTTATTAGCTGCTGCGACTTTTAGGCAGTATCCCTGCGCATGTTGAGTTTCAAAGAACATAGCACCCCCAGTGAGGGAAATACACCGTATTCAAGTTTGCACTGTTGTGATGTAAATGGAGATTGTAATTTGAACGTCATGCAAACACGTTAACAGAAACTGGAAAAAAAGTCCCGTTTTCATTGGATCGATGTTGTGTAAACAGCCTTAGATTCACAGGGTGGTGAGAGCACCTGGAGTTAGTACTTCAAGGGTCAATAGACAGACCCAGATACCCACGATATGGACCATAACTTTTGTATTCCTTGTCTTGAGGCGTTCCTGAACCAGGAAACAATGTCAGCAGGTCATTCATTCCTGCTGCTATCAGATCTTACAATGCTGCACTGTAACTGTGACCATAACTGTAATAAGTAATGTGCAGTAAATAAGACATCATATGCCCATTCCAATTTCTTTTTCGGTATTCTTTTTGATCCATTGTATATATGAAGATTCACTGTATATAACTGAATGCACCTTCCCTACTCTACACCTTCTTGTATGAGCCGATGTGACGAGTGAATTTCTCCATTGTGAGATCAGTAAAGACTATCTTATCTTATCTTATCAGAAGCATCTTACCTGGGCTAAGGAAAATATGGACAGTCATCTGCTGGTATTGGACTAGCGCACCCTGTCATGGTAAAGATTGACAAGTTAATCTGCCCGATTTGGACTTTCTCAACTCCTACACTGATTTAATTTTCCAATAGGACCTGCCACTGCTGAAAGTACCAAGAGCAGCTTTAATACCCCTATCACTGTGCTTGACTGACCAACAAAGGGTCCTGACCTAAACCCCATGGAGTCTATGGAGAATTGTCAAGAGGAAGATGAGAAAGAGAGACGCCAGAGCGAACAATACAGATGAGCTGAAGGGCGCTACTAAAGGAGCCTTTCTGAACCTTTCATCAGAGCGACAGGCGGATCACATCCATGCCACGCCACATTCACGCACTATTTATTGCAAACGGAGCCCCGACTAAGCATGGAGTACAAAAACAGTGCCATATGTGGTCGTACTTTTCAAGAAGGCTTCTCTTTCTGTATGACTAAATATTTTTATTGGTCTTGTGTAAAATTCAAATTTTTGGAGAGAAAAACATTGTTTTATTAGCTGTAAGCCATAGTTATTAAAATTAACAGCAATAGATACATGAAACGTAATCCCCCTTGTTGTAAACTAATCTTTGAGTTTAAATTTTAGAAAGGATTTACTGAATTAAATCAACTTTTAATTGGCGTTCTACTTAATTTGATGAATCTGTTTTGATTTCAAAACCAAATACTAGGGCTGAACAATTAATCGCATTTTCAATATAATCGCAATTTAAAAAAACGCAATTTCCAAATCGCAGAGTCTGCAATTTTTGGCTATGTAACAATTAGGGAATTAGACACGTCCATTAGGTGTTGGTAAAATTTTTAAAGTGGGTTTGCCTCCACATGGAAGGGAAGACAGTTGCAGCAGTGTGATAATCTAATTTTATTACTTGTTTTAGAGTTTATATAATCATACATAGCATTAAGTACAGGTCAATCAGTTTAATACATAGACTTGCTTGTTGGTTTCCCTTTATGTTCAACAAGGATTGATGTCCAAATCAACTAAAAGCTGTTCTCTTGAATAATATTCTGATTAATAGAAACATTAAAAGTTCTTGTTTTAAACAGTCCTTGTTTACAAACGTCTTTATTTAGACGCCATTTTTGTTGCTTGTGGTTAATGCAGAGAAAAGTCAAAATTGCAATTTTGGTTGAAATATATTGTAGGCAGTAATGCAATCGTTTCTGCTCTGAGTTTAGATGCTGTGGGTCTTTTAGCAACTAATCTGCACAGCGAGGAAACAAAATGATTTGTTGTTTGTATATGTTTAAAAAGACATGATAAATTAAACTGGGGGGGAAAAAAAAAAAAAAAAAAAAAAAAAAATCGCATTAAGTCGAAATATTAAGGGGGAAAAAAATCGCAATTAGATTATTTTCCAAAATCGTTCAGCCCTACCAAATACACATAATTACATTTTTCACAGATCTTATCCGACTTGAAAAACAAAACACAGGATCAAAATCAAACACCCTAAAGATGCGTCATGTGTAATCAGTTTTGAGTTATGTGTGAGGAGGTAAATGGGTAAAATGGGGTTTGTTTGTTTTTTTCTGTGTCCATGCCCTAAATTATTTGGGGATTTTGTGCAGAAACTTTCACTTCCTTGAAGGAAAAATGAGGTGCTACATGATGTTACTTCCTACAAGTGACTAACCGGTCCATCAACATGAACAATAACCATGATTGTAGAGCAGGCTTGCTGGTTTTATTGCACCCAGTCACAGTAAGACCTGTGTGACTCCAGCCTCAGTCTTTAACGGCGTCATGGTTAAAGGTCAAGCCAACAGGAAGCAGTTAAGTGGCCTATGGCGAGGCGGGACTAAGCCCTGAGAGGACTCGATGACTACATGACACATGGCACCAGACTCGCCGTGCCTAATGAAACACCGGTGGATTAGAAGGCGTGTGTAGACCGTTGTGATTGTGGTGATTTACCAAGCGAGTGAGCAGCAGTTGTTTTGGAGCTGAAGAATCTTCCCAGTCCCAAGTCTCCCAGCTTAACCACACCGGTAGCTGTGATGAACACATTGGCTGGCTTGATATCTGAGAAAAGAAAACCACAAAGAAAAGAAATTCAGAAAAATCTCCCAAATTAATTTGGCAAACGTTTTTTAAGTCAGCACACAAAATAGCCATCTGAATAAGAGACATTAAAATATCATTTCAGTTAATGTGGGCGTTAGCAAGCTGTTTTTCTGAAGTAATGGTAATGCGACCTGCCGAAGCCTTTGAAATTTACGGCTCCCGTATAATAGCGAGCAGCTTTTGAATAGGCCGTCTCTGCTAAGTGGCTGTTAGAGCTCAGAGCTCAGGGTTCATTAGTGTCCCTGTGTCCTAATCAAAGTCAACATTAATGGCAATACATCACCTGTAACCGAGAGGGTCTCTGAACGAGCAGCAATCTGTGCACATGAATCCCGAATGGGGCCTCGTAAACAGAACATTTTTTAGATGATGTGTTTGTTACCAACTCGACTCTAAGCCTGTCAAGGCGCTGGGGCATATTAATGAGTTTTATTATTACAGGTTGCATTTTTACAAGTTAAATGATAAAGTAAAACACGTCTTGTAACTTTGAACAACAATCAAGGGTTTCGACTGCATTAGCAGTTTGCTTTAGCAGTTTTCTTGGCAACAAAGGCCTTGTTTTTTTTTTTAATGATCTTTAGAAAAGCATTAGAAAGTCGGCCTGTGACCAGAGGCAGATGATTTTTGGCTTGCTTGGTCCTGATCGATGTCCTACTGGTTATAAATTTAAAGAAACAATCTTTTTTCCTAACAGAGAAGGGAACAAACTGTTTTAGTTCCGTTTTAAATTGAGACTTTCATCCCCTTCGTGGGGACCAGACGTGTTTAAAAACAGATGTTTCTGAACAAGATTTTTATGGTTTTATGGCTTTTATTACTTATTTCCTGTATTTTTATCCTAATTTTAACAATTGATATAGTTTTCCATTTCTGTGTATGAGTTACAACATGTATTCCCCCCTTTGGGATTAAAGCCTTTTAGAATTGAATTGAATTTCTTGATATCAGTAAACGGCTGATAGATTAAGGTTGAAATGAAGCAACGCCACATCATACAAAAACAAAAACGGGAAATGACCAAAGCTGTAAAAGTACTAAATGGTGAAGATGCTAAATGAGCAGCACTCATAAAAGACGAACCCAAACTGTTTTATTACCACAGTGGAAGCACAGATAGGCACACACCAATCAGAAAATCCAATATGAAGATGTGCAAAGATATGCATGTGTAGGGCAATGCTACCTCTGTGCATGATTCTTCGGGAGTGCATGTGCTCGAGCGCACTGCAGAGCTGGACGAAGTACTTCCAAACCGTTCTCTCTGGGATGAGCCTCTTCTGCTTCTTAAAGTGCTGCAGTAGGTAAACAAAGACAAAGAACCAAGGTTACATTAAAATGCAGCAGGGGCAATGGACAAACAAAAGGTTTTACTACAAATTGAAAGGAGAAAAAAAGTACAAAGGATAGAGTTACTAGGTTGGCATGTAAGATTTTATGTGTTTGTGGAGTATTCCTTCCCCACACACTGACTCCACTCCTAATGCAAGCCAGACCAGGCTATCGTCTGTCCCTTGCCTAACCAAGTTCTGTCTCATTTTGTCTGCAGCTTACAATGGAAAGCACATGCATTCTCAGGAGCAGAGGAAAGAAATTTGTGGTGCCTTCTTAAACTCCACCATCTGGCACACAGGACTCTTGTTACGCGGAGCCCACAGTGGCAGAACGGTTCCTCCTGTTTTCAAAGTTTATACACGAATAACTAGATGGAAGGCTCAGAGTTGTTCTTGGTTATCAACACTGTGGTTCGACTCAAAAATAAAAGCACCGTGATGACACAAGGGCGAACTGATCAACAACGACTAAATGAAACAACTGACTCTTGGAGCTGCTCCTCGTGCAGCTGCGCAGCAGAGCAGGCCATAAAAATGCATCAAGTTCTCCTATGATCACAATTTAATGGGGTGTCCTTCAGGCTCCAGCTCCAGGAAAGAGAAGCCTGGATGTAAATAAGGCTAGACGAGAGCTGTGCACGTGAGAATTGGAGTTGGGAGTGTTTAGCTGACTTTTACAAAAAAAAAAAAAAAACAGGATGCATTTCACCAGGAAGTCGTACTTGCATCCAAAATGTGTTTCACAAGACGGACCTAAACTCCCACCGCATTAAATGCAACAATAGCAGGATATTGCACACACTATAAACATACTTCTACAAAATCACCCTTTGTTGCTTACGACTGTCCTTTTTATACATGGATTTCTCAAAGCATATAAAGGTGCATAACTTGAGAACCGCTCAACAAATTATTCCATGTTCAAGGTGCACAGTGAGAAAATGCAGCCTTCCCGCAGATCAATCGATACCCCTGGTACATTAAAAAGAGGCAACTAGTTTAAGAAGCGCGGCTGCTGAAAATCCGACCTAGGACGGAGGGAGAAACCGAGGTAAGCTGGAAGTTTACCCAGGACTGCTTTACGGGCAAAAAAAAATGCACCACAGCTTTTGTCTGCAAGTGGTCAATGATGTCCGACCCACCAAATCATAAATAATGCAATGTTTGCATTTGTAATGAGGAAGAGCTTCGTGGCACACTAAATCAAGGCTCCAAATAAGGGAAGCATGCAAGAACAATATATCACACCATAATCAATCACAGGCAGAAAGGTTGCTTTTGTGTGTGTTTTTTTTCTGTCTAAGGAATAAGGGAAGATTAATCCTCAGAGTAATTTATGATATATTCAGTTTGCTCCTTTGATACACAAAATGCTTGCAGTGCAAATAAGTGTAGAATAGAATATACCTGTTCAAACGTATGAATCTATTACAGAATCGGCTGCAGAGATAACAAATAACCAAATTACATTTGAGAGCAAAATTACACTAACCGCAGCTCTGGTCTGAACTTTACATATACTGATCAAGGGCATGACGAATGCCTCCAATTATTGTTATTAAAAACAAGAATTTGGGTGCAAAAGAGTTGTCAATCCACACATGTCCAGAATTACTGGAATAATTCTCCTGACAAGAGACTAGACAACTTCTCACATCTTAACTAAGAGGTTGTTTAAATTTATTGGTTTCTTTAAATTTATTGGTTTCTTTAAATTTATTGGTTTCTTTAAATTTATTGGTTTTGTAAAACGGGACCCACCTTTAAAGCATTATCCAGGCAGATTCAATGGGGTCATTCCAGGAGTTATCCTGCTTTATCCATTTAAAAAACACAGTTTTAAAGTGTTTTTTGGGCTCAACATCCTTTTAGGAGACCCAGTTGTTTATATTTCAACCAGCTTACTGTTGATCTGAAGCAAAGTTGAAGAATTTGAAGGCAGTCCTCCTGCCTACTGTACAATCTCTGTGCACTGACCAGTAGCAGAGGCAGCGAATTAAACCCTCAGCATGATGTTACCACCTCCGTGCTTGACAGCTGGCTCGGTATCTTTATGTTTTTAGCATCATGTGGACACCCTGACACATTTTTCTTGCCATTGTGGTCAAGCAGCTACATTTCTCATGAGTCTGACCAGAACAAGAAGATATTTAACAATTAACACATTTCAGTCTTGCTTGAGGGTGACGGTTTCGGAGCAGGGGCTTTCTTCTTGCCCTGGCTCTCTCTGTCAGACTCTGGCAGAGTTAAACCAGCTTCTCTTTGGACAGAGGCACACCAAAGATCCAACCGCTTCCAGTTCATGAGGTTTGTGCTTCTGCTGTTCACGGCTTATTCTTGAAAATACTAACTACTTTCCTTTCCTTGGGCCCTGAATGTTAAAACCTGGTCAGAAAAGGATGCTAACAGAACAATATTCCCAAACATAAACACTGGGCTTTGAAATGGAAGAAGAAGGCCAACATTATGCTTCGGGATTGCCTTGACTTCAGTCCCATTTAACATTTTTGGACTAAACCTAAAAGTTTGGTCCGTGGCAGAAAACCAATCAATTTAAATGGATAACTGAACAACACTGCCAAGAACAATAACTGAATGTTTAGCCACTATTACGCCCAAAGTCTGTTTATGACAAGAAGTGCGTGGTATCTCTGCAGCTTGCTAGGGGACATTTAACAAAACATTAAAGTTTTCATGTATATATTTTAAGCTGCACTGGTAGATCAAAAGAAAATATATAACAAATACTAGTGCACTCAATTACAGTTTCCAAAACTCAACGAAAAAGTTATGTTTCATTATCCTTAAAATTCTGCAAAAACAAGAGTTTGTGTACATCTATAGATCAGAAAATGTGTATACCTTTATTCATTTAGAATAAATATGAGTGGATGTAAACTTCTGACCAGAACTATAAACACTGAAAATATTAAAGCATTGAAGCCCCTCACTGAAATAAATAAATGTTAAACTCCAAATATGTCCTCAATTTAACAAGACACTGCCAGTTACAGCCCATATTATTCATACCTTAGACAGATTAAGGTTAGAGATGATCTTTTAATGTGACCAACTAATATAAACGTTTAGGAACGGCCTAGTCAAAGTCCTGTACAGATTAGGATCGTGGCAAGAAGACCTTTCCCGCCTCAAGGACTTGGAGTTCATCACCAATGATAAAGAGTCAAAATATCAGTGGAAACATGGAAAAACCCAGTCAACAGTTATAAAAGGGTTCAGTTGCAGTAATAACAATAAAGATTAATTGTTTAGGATATAAATACGTAATTATAACCCTTCATTTCTCTCTAAAGATAAAATGTTTTTTGTCATGATTCTATACTGATAACAAAAGAGTCAGACCCATAAATAACAGAAAGATGAAGTCTGGACGATGGTGTCTATTCATGTGTATAACAAAATAATAAATAAAAAATACAAATGTCACATATTCCCTAAATCCCTCATTCACCATATAAGCCCAAACAATCCTTGCCGTGACATCCCTAAATAAACCTGCGAGAGGATATTTAAGGCATGAGACGATACTCCCTGCATCCGTTAAGACATCCCAACAAGCTAGGATAAATATTCAACTGTAGCAACCTTCCAGTGAGAGGGTCTGAAGTACCTGCTTACAATATAAATGTAGGTGGTGGTGAATCTCTGGACGCCATTTATAATAAGTAAAGACAAGAACACGAGTACGGTACCATTAGAGGGACAACAAAGACTAACAACAGTAGCAGTAATGAAAATTAAAAAAGGTGGGAGATGACTAAAAAGGGAGTAAGGTGTGATAAAGACTGGAATAGAGATAGACGGATGGATGAAGTAAGGGAGGAATAGACCTTGGCCTACATCCAAACAAAGCCCCAGTAAGGAGCCATTCTTTCTTTGCCCCCCATTTCCATATCAGAGGACCGTTTGATGTCAATGGGGGAGCACATAGACACCCACCAACACCCTCTTTTCTATGCCTTTAATAGCAAACACTGCACATGCAATATTCTGTAAGTGCATGCAAATCAAGGACCATCTGATTTCATACGGATCCTGAGATGGTCCGAGAAAAACGGAAAAGTAAGAAAGAGACAGAGAGAATAGGAAAAAAAATACACAGTTTGCAGGACAATAAATAAAAAAAAGCATTAAAAAAATCTAAACATTTTAATAGGATGTTCTTGTTTTAAAATACGACGTGTTATATTAATGCGTTTACTGAACACTACAGCCCGGGGAGGGGTAACTAAAATCTGGCAAAAAACATCTGGCCTGCCACTGTTAGACTGGGAAAAAAAAACAATCAATTAGAACGGTGCAGAAGACAAATGGTGCATAGAAGTAGCATGTATATTAAGAGTTTGTGTTGTCAGCAGACATACGGCTGATGACACAACCCCAATACTCTCAGCATCTCTTAGCTAAGATAGCAGTGACACTTAGTGGTTTGTTATCCTACCTCCATGTTACCTGCCATCTTACATCTTTGTAAAATGCAACTCTGAGCATTTGCTTGAATCTGTGCCTCCATGTTTGTGTCTGCACCTTCTATGCTTACAAAGTAGACTATATGTATGAGTAAGGTGTGTGTGTGTGTGTGTGTGTGTGTGCTAAGCCTGCCATGTTCACTCTCTTGTACCACTAATCCTCGCCTCTCCTAATTTGCTATGTTGAACTGTGCAGATGTGGATCTGCTGAGTATGACTGCAAACAGCTTGTCGAGCTGTGCTGATACAACGCTGCAGCATCATTTATGCATAGCAGAAGACCAGGCTTTTTACATACACGCTCCTAATTTGCTTTACTGGCAGATTTTTTTTATGATAACTGGAGTGTCGGTCTAACTCGTAGTCAAAAAGAAGAAATGTGAGCTCTGGATAAAAAATAAATAAATAAATAAATAAACAACACTGCTGAATAGATTTTAGATTTTTATTCTAAATCTTGAAATTAACACAACCACAGTGAGATTAGATGTTGAATTTTATTCCACATTGCTACTGCTCCAACTAACAACTTTAACGGCAATTATTTCAGCTCAGATTCATCCAAGTACCCTGTACATCCAACAGACGCTTGAACTTTATTTCCACTAACAGTTCGAGGTTTTTAACAATGTCTCTTTCACAGCCTTGGCAGATGTAAACACATTCTAGCGAGATGAAAGACGCTTGCAGGAGGCCTTATATATTAGTGTGTTCCAGTATGAAGGGATGATTAAGACTCAGTGTCCAGGATGTCAAACCCCTATAAAATAACCGCAAACCACAAGCCTTCTGCAGTCATGCCTTCATTTATCAAAGGATTCACTGGCAGTTTCTGCTTGTGCGTGCACGCAGCTGTACAAGAGCATCATAAAGAGTCGAACTGGGTATAATTTAAATCTGGCTTTGCCTCTCAGAATTTAGATTTGGAAAAAAAAACAAAAAAAAGCTTTTGCATAATAATAGTGTATGAAAGTGGTTAATAACAACTTTGTGAGTTACACTCATTGTGGTAAATACTTTTGATTTCGCTCCATGTTTTGATGTAGAGTCGTGTTTAATTACAGTAAGATATTGTGCTTTACAAAGTTGTTTATACTCCTGAACCTTTTGGACATTTTTTCACATTACAACCATGACTTCAATTATTTTGTTGGGATATTATATGACAAACTAACACGAAGTAGACCACCAGTAGTAGTGAAAACGAAGGAAAATTACACATTTTCCTTTTTTTTTATCTCCAATTTGTATTCAGCACCCTTGAATCCACACTTTGCAGCTCTACCTTTCACTGGAATTACATCTACAGGACTGCAGATCTGTTTCTACCAGCTTTACACATCTAGAGACCAAATTTCCTGCCCAGTAAGTAGCTCAAGCTGAGACCATTTGGATGGAGAGGATCTGTAAACATAAATTTTCCAGGTTTTGCCAAAGATTCCCAATTGGACTTAGGTCGGGGCTTTGAGTAGTCGTTTGAAGAAATGAATATCCTTTGATTCTGTTAGTTCATTTTATTAAAGAGAAACATAGGTCCATAGCAAAAAAGGAAACAGAAAGAATGAAATCCAGTGTTTTACATTGAAGGGTAAAACGTGATTCCACTTCGTTAAGTGAAACCTAACTGGGATTCATGCTGGAACTAACAGAGAAGAAACTATACTATTTGTAGTCCTTTAACCTACACACACATACACACACCTGTACATGAGATTCTGCAACATGACACGCTGTAGGGATGACCCCCTCTCAATGTGGATTCCTTCAACTCGCATTTTATGTATCATTTCAAATGCAAAGAGTTTGGGCTGCTTGGATGCAACAGGTGTCCTATTGGATGTCAGCAGGGTTTTTTTTTTCCAGTACCAGCGATGTTCACATTCAGCTTGATGCTGTTTGATGTGAGTAATTCAGTTCAGTCCTGAGTGAGCTGCACACCTTACTGCTGTTGAAAGACGCGTACGCTAAAATAAAGTTTTGCTTCCGTCCACCATTTATTCTCCACTAGAAACATTGATGTCACCAAGCAGCAGAGTTCAGTGATAGCTGGAAGACTAAGTTTTGTTTCGGTGTCACTTTTTGCTCTACTGAGCTTGTGTGCATTACTTCTTTTCCCCAACAATGGACTTCTTTTTGCTCTGCCTTGAAGGCCACATTTATAGCGCGAACAACTAATAACTATCATTTCAATAGATCTCTGCAGATCCTCCAGAACTAAGAGCCTCTCAGATGCCTCCCAGAGTGACGCTCTCCTTGCCCAGCATCTCAGTTGAAGTGGACAATCAGCTCTTTGAAGGTCTGAACTTGTCAGATACAAAAGTTTTTGGCACAACTTCACCAACTTCCAAGGTCCATGAAGAGGGTCAACGAACTGGTAAGACGAAAATTTCAGCGACACTTGAAGTATTAGGAGCAAAGTTTATTAGCAGACCAATTCGTTTCAACTTGTGGCCTTCTTTAGGTTCATCACAAATCACCACACTTGTTCTATTTAAAAAAGAAGTACAATCCTGAATAAAAAAAAACAATCATTTGTTTACACATAAACTAACTGACCGATCAGCATACAGGGGATGGTACTAGTTGAGTGCTTAAACCAGAGCCCAATTAAGCTCTGGCTGAACACACTTCAGCTGTAAAGAGGACATGTAATCTCACACTTACAACACAACACTTCATTCTAAAAGCTACACACCGCAACCACAAAAACACTAAAAATAACAGTATTATGTTCAAAAACCGTAACTTGATAACATCAATAAGCAAAAAATATCCAATTAAGAAAATTAAAAGAAAAAAATGAATAAAACCATAAATGTAAAAATGGGGTCAAGCACAAAAGGTTTGAACTTGTGCCATATTGTTTATATTTTCAGATGATGGCATGAATAGCACCCCGTTACATGTTTAAAGCTTGGGATATTTTTTTTTTAAACTTCTCCACAACTTCATCCATCACCGGACTGCTGTGTTTCCTGGACTTCATGGGGCCGTTTTTTTCAATAATGTTCTCTAACAAACCTTTAACAGACTTATATGGACCCTTTTACTAATAAAGTCAGTGCTGAAGGGGCTTGGTAACCTTGGATTTTATTTATCGGAATGAATAAAAGGACATCCGTTAAAAGAAAATATTTAAAAACTATTAATCAGTTGCCTTCCACTCCAAAATAATTATCTACTTTGTGTTGGTCTGTCACATTACATTTTTATATAATCAGTACATTGACATTAGTGCTTTGCAAAGTAGTTCATAACATACTGGATGGAAGTTCAAGGTGTTTTAGCACCGATCGACTCTTATTTCTGCAAACCTGTAAACCACAAGTGGAGCTGCAGAGCAGAGTTGCTTACCTTGATCATACGGGAGAGATCCCCAGCATCAGCTAACTCCAGAACTATGTTCAGCTCATTGTCCTCAATAAAAGATGCGTGGTACTTTATCACATTGGGGTGATTCAATTGCTGTTGGAAGGAGGGGGAAAGAAAGTCAGCTTGTCAGCGGGACAGAAATGAAGTACACAGAAGAAATGTTGGTGACATTTGTCAGCTAGGCATCCCTGGTCACTTTCACCACTTTCTGTCTGTTGTGCCGAAATCTTCAAAACAAGATTACGCACAGCAAAGGTGTGTGCTTTGTGCAACTCACTGTACTCTCACCACCAATTAAAATAGAAATGGCTGAAACCATGCAAACAAAATACATTTGGTACGTGGGGATATAATGAGAAGGTTTTGTCCTCAAGTGTGACAAAGCTGGATGACATGTCACAACAAACCCTTGTCTATGATGACAACAACCCATGTGTGTGAGACACACAGACACACACAAAAACACACACAAGCGTGACAGGCTGACATGGCTGGCAGTCAAAAAAAAAAAAAAAAAAAAAAAGCTAGCGTCGTTGGCTCATCTCTAGCGGAGATTCCTTCCTGCTGGATGGTCAATAAGGCAGGAACAGCATTCCCTGTAGTAAACAAAAACTTTCTCTCTATCCCGAGCAAGAGACACGGGGAGAGGAAGAGGAATGCTGACGGAAAAGATAGAAATGACACAGTGACACAGGAGGAGGAGAAGGAACGCAGACAGGGCAAGGTTGAGGAGCTAGGAGGGGGGGGGGGAGAGAACAAAGGCGTGGATGGAAAACAGGATGGGAGAGGGATAAGGTAAGCCGAGTTGGAGATAGATAGGGGGGAAGGGAAAGCAGAGAGACGCTGATATGCGGATAGTTGGAGCCGTGATGTGAGCAGACGGAGGGGTGTGACACGCGTCCTCCGTTCGGCTCTGCTAAGCCTCCTCTGCTGTGATTAAAGAAATGTTCATGCTCTGGATGATGCCGAGAAGAGGGGAAAAGGAGAGCACAGTGGAGTACAGTACGCCACAGTACACTCTCCCAACTCCATCCCTGCATCCTCCTGCAACCCTCTTCCTCGTTCGCTATCTCTCTCTCTCTGCCTCTTCCTCACGTCTCCATCTTCCCTTTCTCCCTCCCTTATCCTTCCTTGCCAGATGTATTTTTGGCTCAGAGTGGCAGTTCTGCACAGCTCCACAACGTAGCACAGCCAGAGAGTGATGACAAGCCCCCCCCCCTCCCCTCCCCACAACTCGTCAGCCCACCACAACCCACCGCTCCTCCACAACTTGGACCTCGGGCGAAAGATACAGAGAAATGAAAAGATATGTTAACATGCAGATGTTTATGTAAATGATGGATGGGACCCAACTGCAATACAACAATCACTCATAGGGAAATATCACATAGAGCCTTGCATGATTATGTAATTACACATGCTGGCTGAGACCCAACAGCGTGTGTAATTACTTAATCATGCAAGACTGTGATACATTTGTTTAGCTGGTGATGTGTTTCAAACAAGAAGACGAGAGAGACTAATGCAAACTGATGGCACAAAAGTAGACATGCCAGTAAATTAAATTACACTATAGTTGTCTGTGGTTTCACGGGCCAAAAGGAAATATGAACCCAACTGGCTTTGGTTATATTTTAAAATTTATTTTAATTTAGATAGATGTTATTGTAAACTGTAATGTAAATTGTAATGTAATCTTTTGCCGCTATCTTGGCCAGGACTCCCTTGAAAAAGAGATTGTTAATCTCAATGGGACTTTTCCTGGTTAAATAAAGGAATAAAAAAAAAATAAATAAATAAATAAATAAAAAAAAGTCAATTAAAATGAAGCAAAAACAGGCTGTATTACGGATGCAGTGCCAAAATTACATTCAAGGACTGCATGTCATATTTTTTTTATCAATTAAAGGACATCTTTTTACAACTGTGCAGTTTTTAACTGAATTCAGGTTTGTAGCGCAAGATACATACATTAACTTCTATGAAAAATTAAAAAAAAGAAGAAAGTGTGAAAGAAAACTAGCGAGCACAGGGCAGCTGGAGGAGAGTGATTGCTTCGTAGCAGAATACGATGTCAACGCAGGACAAAAGTAGCAATAGTCAATTCTTCAGGTTCAATTTAAATACTTCAAGTGGAGCTTTATGTGGTAATTTATCTATTGATATTAAAAATGTTAGAAATGTTCTCTAAGAAGAATAGCCCACTCATGGATTTAGAAGCGCCATGTCAGGAACCCATTGTGTTTGTGATTCACCACCGTTTGAAATAGCTTGCCGAGACAGAAAAATGTAAATTCTGCATGCATTTTTTTTTTTTAACTAACATTTCTGCTCCAGTTCTGACCAGCATTATTACTCTGAGTTGCTGCAGCTGCATGCATCACTACAGTACGGTTTATTAGTGAGCCTTGCAGCACTTTTGCAAGGCTCACTTTTTTCCACATAATCAGATTTTTCTCACAATAGTGCGACTGCATTACAGTTATATAGCACATCATCTGTCATTCAATTTTAACTCTGTAATCCCATCTGCAGTTGCTCTTGCCTTACTGATATGGCTGTTTGCTCCCCTATCTGTCCAAGTTCACCCATAATCCATGGATAGATGATCTTTGTAGCAAAAGTGCCAACTTATGTAATTTCCTGTGATTCTGTTTAAAAGGTTTTTTAATCAGGAAATCGGTTTGTCTCCATTGGACAGTGTGGATCCAGAGGACATGTCATCATCAACATTTGGAAAGCACTTCCTGTTTGCAGGAAAGGTAACGCTACAGAGGCTACTGACTTATCCGTTTTGGAAAACAATTTAAGAGTCAATGCCGATTTATTTTTGTTTCTTACATTCAATGTTTATAGGTTTTATGGCCTTAAAGTACGATTTTTGCCCTCTCAGAAAATAAAGGAAAAAAACAATTATACAATTAAATTTTTGAGAATCACAAAGAACAAGAATCAAATAAAAAGCCAAAGATTTTCAAATGTGTTTGTGTAAGGTTTAGAGTGGCTGGTGCATGTCAGTGCCCTGTTTTTCCCTGTAAAGCACTGCTATAATCTAATCTAGATGCAAACCCCAGACATGCGCATACACAAACACACACTCACAGTGTATTATTATTAAATCTTTCACTGCTGATTAGTGGAGCTCATCAGTCAGGAGACAATTCAGGCATCACAATAACCACAAGTGAGAGGATTTTAGACATGGAAAGAAAAATTAGCAGAGTGGAATAGGGTGAGCCCTTTTCACCAAGAAACATCCGTTTCAAAGAGAATTTAGACAAAAGGAGAATAGTGAGAAGTGAGATTCTCAAGTTGAAATCCCCATGCCAAGGCAGGAAAATACAGATGAATGAGCAGACATAAACACAGACAGACAAACAAACAAATAGGCATACTGTTGGATGGCCATGACTGAGTATGTCTGCGTCTGTGTATGTGTGTGTGTGTGTGTGTGTGCGCGATCACAGGCGTCTGTGTGTGTCAATTCAGTCGGCCCATGCCAGTGCGCTTCTCATTATTCTGATTTAGCTGTGTCTGCTGTTGGCCTGTCTACTGGAGGATAAGGCAGAAGGACTGTCTCTTTCACATTCACTCGTTTATTATCAGGCTGGCTAGGCAGCGCGCGGGGCCAGGCATAACTTCCACGTTCACTAGCAATCAGCTTGCAGGATGAAAAAAGGCGAACGAAAAGCTCTGAATAGGGGAAATGAGGCAAGGGGAAAAGACAGCGGAGAGAGATGGATATAAAAACAGAGCAACTGGCCCAAACAGCAGAGAAACAGGAGCCAGGAACAAGTAGAGACAAAAGCTGTATAGAAGAGGACAGAGGGAAAATAAATCTTATAACAAGAAGGGATAAACAGAAATGTAGCAGATGCATTATATGAAGAAATGCCATCTGGAAGGGTGACATTTAACCCTGACCTGTTTTATGAGGTCAGAAATACAGATCTGTTGTCCAATAGAATCACTTCAATGATCCACTGCTCCAACTATAGCTCTCAACAGGGTTCTGTCTTCATGTTTTATTGACTGGCGCACAGAACCTCCTGGAGCTTTAATGTAGTGTTTGAATGACACATATATATTGGTTTTTCCTTTTACACATAATGCAGGGCAGCTCGACTTAATATTTGAAATCAGGATTAGTCATTTATTCGTCTAAAAGAACAGCTTTAAGTTTCTTTTCCCCTATGATTGTATTGAGAGTTTTCTGAATGTAAATGAATGGACTGTTTTTCCCCCAAGTAATATATGTCCAATTCTATGAATGTGTTCGCCCAATGACCGCTGGAGACAGGCACCCGTGTCCTGCTGCGACCCTGCACGAATAAGGAGTGGATGTTTTCTATGGGTTAAAGTCAATTTAAATGCAGACTAAACTCCCAAAAACATTCTTTTACAATTTCATGAATTTAGCACTTCAAGCAACACATTTTTCAAATGACATGAGGGCGACCAGAGCCTCAGGTTAAATCATTTCCACAGTTTTAACAAGTTCATACTTTTCCAAACTCAAATGTCTCTTTTTCTAACGTTGTTTCAAAAGTCTGGACATATAAATCCAAAATATGAATATTTACCTGTTCAAATAGTAGTCGGCTCTTATGATCTGCAGATTGCAGAACTCAAAACAGTGCGGTGTACGGACATTTAACAGCTTTTTGGACTAAAATATGAACACTGTATCAAAATCCACAAAACCTGGACTCGTCAAATAAGCTCTGAAGCACCCTGAACTAAACACTAGCAGCGTAACGTTAGATAAGTGAGGCTTGATTTCTGGTTTCTTTAATCAAGATAGACAAATGGAATATGGCTACCACAAAAACAATGGATTTACGGACAGATTATGCAACAATAAAAACCTTTGAAAATGGTCAATGTTGTTCTTTAGGATTTTTTTTTTTTCATACGACCGCAGACACTTCAGAGTAGAAAGGTTGAAATTATTTTGTTGTTTTGATATTTAGACCATCGAATGAGCCAGATGTACTTGAATGTGCCATAAAGGCGTTGGTGTTGGAAAATCCCCTCTGGTTGAGGGACTCCACAGCACCAATGTGTTGTTGCAGCTCATATGCTGTGCAGTGCTCTGGACTTAATGCTGCAGACAGCTGCATTTGGACGTTAATTGATTTTTCTCCACCACCAGTGATATTGTTTCAGTAATTTAATTAACTTTTCTGTCTTTACTCTTCTCAAACGCCCATTAAGTTGAGGCAGATGGCCGTTGACACTGGTTCTGCTGGAGGTTTTCCTCTCTGTTAAAGGGGAGTTTTCCTCTCCACTGTCGCTTCATGCATGCTCAGTATGAGGGATTGCTGCAAAGCCATCGACAATGCAGACGACTGTCCACTATGGTTCTACACTCTTTCAGGATCAGTGAATGCTGCTTGTCAAGACTCGATGAAACCTGCTGGGTTTCCTTAGATAGGAAACTTTTTGACCAATCTGTCTGTCTGATTTGATTGAATTTGCATTTTTAAAGTGCCTTGAGATGACATGTGTTGTGAATTGGCTCTGTATAAATAAAATGTAACTGATTTAAATTAAGAGCAAAGTAGCTGTTGAAAAACAGCGACATCAACCTTTGGTCCGGTCCGCCTTACATTGTCTACTATAGCTGCATGGATAATGCAGCTACAGTGTAATATGTTTGCAAATAGCAGTTTAGTGATAGCTGGGAGTCCTCTCTCTGTTATTTTTGTGTCACGTTTTAAACCTACACTAGAGCAACGTTGCATTGCGCACTTACTTCTACACATGAACATTCTGCATGTGTTCAGGTATTAAACAGCGTTGTATTTGTTTTGTTACATGTGCAAACTAAACCGTCAGGGATGTACCGGATATTTTCGGTACAGACACTCGTGTGGTGTTACGCACCTACTAAATGTATATTTGTTACATTAAAGCACCCTTATTTAGTATTTGTAGCTTTTTGCTGTTTGTGTGTGTGTTGGGGGGGCGGAAGCAGTTTTAGTGCTTTGATTAGCATGTTAACCAGACGCAACTTAAGGACCACAGATCCAGCCTCACCAGAATTTAAAGATCTCTAGAGTCCAAAAAGCAGTAAAACTTTCTCCTTTCGATTTTAAAGGAGCAAAGATTCAGTCAGTAAGACAAAAATCCAAAATACTGCTGGGTAAAAGCTTAAAATCCAAGTGTGATGTGGAATTTAAACATGAAGCATGTGATTTTAAGATAATTGAAGTCTGCAGTCACAGGGAGCCGCCATATATACAGTCCATGCCCGAAGTTTCTGACAGTTTTTCTTCATGTATTACAGAGACCAAGAGCAAGTGAAAAAAATTTTTTAACTGGCATCAAATAAATGTGGTATAGTCTTTAAGCTCTATGCTATTTTCTAAATACAGTGAATAAATACCATCATATGAGGCAAATTCTGTTTTCTGCTTGACTTGATGGTGCAGGCTAATGTTAGCTTAGCATAATGTAGTTGCTTCTTTTTGTGTGTTTCAGAATTTTATTAGCAAAAATATAGACCATTACGTTAAGGAGAAAAAGAACAGCACACAGAGCACGTCTACAAACACCAGCCATGGGTCATATACATCAAAGAAAAAGATTGAAACTGGAGAACGAATTAAAAGTTTGAATCGCCTTACGGTTATAATAAAATTATTTAACAGGAAAGTTAAAAAAATTAGGATGATTTAGGATTATTTAACTTACGGCGTTGATTTGAAATATGGCGGCACCCTGTGACTGCAGACAGGTACTCTTGTAATTCAACACACAAAGCACTGATTTTTAAGCATTGTTGGCAGGAAGGAAAAATGTCTGAAAAAATTAAAGTTTTCCTGTTGAAATAAATGCTGCAAATTTCATACTTCAGACTTTTAGTCACTGTGCTGGAACCACAAGTCCAGCAGGTCTCTCCACTGAGACAGTCTGGATCAGTGGATCACTGGATGCTGGAGCAAAAAATACCACCTCTCATCTCTGCCATCTCGTTGTTAATGTTCTTGCAAAGAACAAGGGGGAAAAAAAGAAAAGAAAAAGGGGAAAAAAAAGGGGGGAAGAGAGAAAAAGAAAAAGAAATCTTGCAAAGAGCTTTAACCAAGGGAAAATTAATACTTGTTAGATCATAGCCATATATTAAAAAATAACACTATATTAAGGGTTTTACAGTAGACTCCTCTGTTCATGTTTTCTGCATCCCCACAGTATGATCAACTTAATTAACTTAATTCTAATAAATATAATTTTTGGGGTGATTACCATTTTTGTGAGCATTTAGAGTGAAAAAAAAACAAAACAAAATTACAACGTGAATGCCAACACGTGTCACAACTAAAAGGCTTATAGGGAAAAAAGTAGTACTTCTGACAGACCTGTCGGATCTGTTAGACAGGCAGAGATATTAAAACTGTCATTAGATTGTTCATTAGTATTTAAGAGCAGCCCGGTTGACACGTGTTAAAAGTAGTTTAACAAATAAAACCACTTCACTGGAAAAATAGAAAAAGGCAAAGCAAGGAAGAAGAAAGGGGTAGACACATGAGAGACGTCGTTAAATTTCCATGACGCTGCGCTGTTGTTTGGCTTTAAACATTTCAAAAAGAGTTGAGAAAAAAGACAATTGTTCTGGCATTCAAAAAAGAGCCAATAGGAGCCTGGAGGGATGTAATACTTCTGTTTCCCCTCACTCACTCACACACACACACACACACACGCACACACACACACACACACACGGTAATAAACTGTACAGTCACACATGCATACTCATTTATATTCCCATTTGTGTGCACAACAGCCCCCTGCATTTGTAACAATCCTAGGAAAGACACACTAGTACACACACACACACACACACACACAAATCCACAGCGTCTGGAGCAGATCAATTGTTTTCCTGTGGTGGTGGGTCTCAGCTGAGGCACCTTAAGAGAACAGAGCGCAGCGCATGGCGCCGTCTCCCTTTTCTCTGGTTCTTTACCTTAAGGAGATCTATCTCTTTGATGCAATCTTGCCGAGCTTTGGCATCCATCAATTCGAATATCTATCAAGAGATCAAAAAGGGGAGAAGGGGAGGGAGGACAGAAGGGTGTTTTGACATATTCAAAAAAATGTAAGATTGGGAGAAGCAGATAAACTGGTAAAAAAAAAAAAAAAAAAACATATATATAAATAAATAACTAAGAAGATAAAACATAACATGGTTGCTGTTATCTGGAGGGCGGCACTGGAGTGACTACAGGTGTTCAGAGCGGAGTAACATGCACATACCCCTGTGTATAAGGCGTTTGTCTGTATATATGTTCAGAGAGTCTCTATGGGTGTACAAGTGAGTGAAAACTAGAAGACCGTGCATAAATCTAACTGCGGACTCCTGTAGTACAGACCCCCTTAAAAATAACGCAAGCCGGTCCGTTTAGATATGGTAGTCGTCCCGATTATTATGGTAGTTCATCAAAATTTAGCCTTTAGCTTAGCGATGTGCCAATTCTGCATTTTGCAGTCAGAAGAAAAGCAAATTACCTTTGTAATGGAGCAAAACATTGAACGAGTTTTTGTCCCTATGGGTGACGCAAAACTCTCCAGATTTATTATCTATGGCAACCTTTTTCAAATAATAAAAAAAAAACAACTTCTGTAAACTGTCACCACAGTTAAAACCTCCCCAGAGCTGTCAGCAGACGACTATGAATTCACTGAATCTTGGCAAGTTAGAGTTTCACATATTTCACTACTATTGCCGATATGAAGCCCTTCCTGTGTGGAGAAACAATTGCAGCAGGTGGATTTGTTATTTTCTGCAACTCCAGGATGTCTCATAAGGTGTTGACAGAGCAAATGAACAGTGACCTTTAAACAATGGGAACTTTGGCTAAATATATGCTCACCGACCGATATTGAAAATTATATTTATCGCAGCTTACCTGGACTTTCTTTAAGGCCACCGACGTGTTGTCTAACAGGTACCTGGCTCGGTACACCTCACTGAACTGGCCACGTCCGATCTTCTTCTCAATCTGGAAGTTAGCCAAAGTATTGTGGCCCATGTCTGGCTGCAGAGGTTTCTGCAAGACAGGGGAGACCTATTAATATTTAAGTGCATACACAGTTCATGTTATTCGCGCAGTCTATGAACACAAACTTTGCGACCCGACCAATCTGTACGGCAAATCCTCGTGGATATCCAGCAGAGAGGCAATGCATCAGTCTTAAAGTGCAGCTTAGCTGGCATTTCTAAATGAAGAGAATATGAGAGCTGCAGGATGAGGGTTAAACTGTGGAGGAATCTGGTTTCTCTGGGTTGTTTATGGATGAGAACGTTCACACCAGAAGATGCAACCCTACTGACTAAAAACTGAATATTTAGCCCATTTTGTAATGCACAGAATAAGTGTGAACCTGCTGCTTGATATAGCCGATCTAACTATGAACAGGCAGTAGAAAAGCATCTTGCAAAACCTGCAGATATTTTTCACTTTCAGCAGTCTTGAGTCCCACGTTCGCATGATCAGACTTCTAATAAATGCTGAATTAGGTGCATGTTAATTTCATGGTATGCGGTACAATCGCATGCTCACCTGTTCAGTTTAACCTATCAGCAGATGCCGAAGCTCACATTCCTTTTTCCACGCATGAAAAACCACACAGCTTTTATTTACTACAGGCAAAATTAAAAGATGTTCGAATGATTCGATCCAAAAACTCGATAATTTCTCTGATCTCTTTTCTGTATTTCAGCACGAAGCCGTCGCTCACACCTCAGGTCTCAGATCAACTTCTTGTGCTTTTCAGTTAGCTGCACCCAAACAGCTCCTTTAGCAACACAAAGATTACATCATTTACCGCATAGATTGAGAGCGACGGAAATAGGAAATGTAACGATATGAAACAGCTGTGCCCTGATTACAGCCTAAAGATTTATCACAGGTATCAATATTAATATAGTTTTGTAAAACTGTGCTATAAAATATTCCCCTAATATCATCACATATTAAAGGTTAATGTGAAAAGAGTGGATATTATCATCATTACTGCTAATACTACAACTACTACTAGTTATAGTAGTACACCTAATTTTCATTTGATTTCACTTTAATGGTTAAATGTCAACTCTTACAAAACAAAAAGATTGTCTGCTATGTTACATTAAATCTGCTTTACAACTAATGACTGGTGTCTCTAGCAAATGAGACCTGATGTCTTGATGAAGCTGCACGCATTGAAAACCGTAAAAATTAAATTAGAACTTAGAAAAATTAAATGACTTTTTAAAGTTACAATTTTTAAGCATGTGGCAATAATTTTGCTGTGAAAAAAACTCGACCACAAGAGACATCTGTTCAGAAGGTGATGGTTTCACCGCGCTCTGTGGCCAGTGTGTTGCTCAAGCTGCACCAGACATGTTCTTTCTAGCTTTATTTTATTTATTTATTTATTTTAATCAGCGTCATTAACAAACTTAACAAATGGCTGTACTTTTGCTTAGTAAATGAACAAATATCTCAGGAGATGATGACAGTCTGCAGCATTGAGACAATTGTAGCAGAAAAGATCCTGTGAGCCATTTCAATGAACTTCAAAGTATGACATTTAAAGTTCAGAAAGCATGTTTATGGCTTGCATTTCTAAGCTTGCTGAACTGGCAAAAGCCTTGTAATATTTTGATTGTCCCACTTAAGCAGACTCTAGTGTCCCAAGCCAATAATCTAATAAATCTCACAAGCTAGTAACAACTTCAAGAGACAAACCAGATCGTTCAGAAGACCACAAACATGCAGCTAAAGCCTGAGTTAGCATTGTGTGCAGGAAGAGGCTTTATCATGTTTTCTGCTGCATTTTGTGCAGACGGAAAAAACATCCATGACTTAGCGCAGAAAAGATGGATTAAATGCCAAACATTGTTTTAGTAGTGGTAGCACCAAATCAGCTTTCGGATAAGCCCATTCTGCTCAGAAAGGTGTTTCTGGTGCTAAACTGCTGGCAGAAGTTCTAGTAAACATCAGTTGTTAACATCAGCCCGGTTTTATTTATGAAACCGTTACTGATACAGCAAAAGTCGACCGTCATTGTGCCGCCCATTTATGCTGCATCAGCTTGTGCATCTATTGTCCATGTAGAGTTGCCGTAGTTACTTTTTTTTCACACAAAACCTGGAGCAAGTCGTGCTGTTTCTATTTGTCTATTTGTTTTTTACTCAGTTACATTTTTTTAAAATATGTCTGTAAGTAACATGTGTATTTTACGTTCAATCCTAGTTGTGATGGTCTTTTGTAAAAGTTTTTAGTTGTGTCCCTTAAACACAGGAACGAGGCTAAAGTGTTGGCCCACAATTAGATTAGATTAGATTCAACTTTATTGTCATTACACAGGTACAGGTACAAGGCAACAAAATGCAGTTTAGGTCTAACCAGAAGTGCAATAGCAGCAAGTGCAGGATAAACAATGGTTCCATAAGTACAGGACATGGGTTTTTACTGAATAAATATAGAGATGGATACTATTATAAACAGAATTTTACTGATAGATTTGTCCTATGAATATAATATATAGATAACTAGTATTGTGAACTAAATTTACAGCTGGATATGTACCGAATATAATATACAGGTGGATATTACTACCAGTAGAGTTTTGCAGATAAGTACAATAGCATAATATACAGATGATTGTTATTATAACAGAGTTTACATGTACTATGAATATATGTACAGATGGCTATTACTATAGGCAGAATTGTGATGGCAATTTGAATACGTTAGCATCAAGCTAATTGGCAGTCTCCTATCTTGGCAATAATTTAGTGTATGTTTATCGGTATTTACTATGCTGTACATAAATATTAATGACTCAGTGGTTAGTATTGAGGAAAAGACCTAAATGCAACGCAAGATGTGCCTTTTTCTATACTTTCATCTTGCTGTAACACGTGAGCTGTTGTACAGCGAGAGACTCACCTATCCCAATTAAAAAGGGGGGGGGGGAACCTGAAATAAACTAGAATAAGCCCTCGGATGAAATGTGTGAAAACTGCACTGAGCACACAGCGTGACCTTTCCAGCCTTTTAGTTAAATCGTAAAAAGGCGTCGGTGGGAGCAAACACAAGGTGACAGATATCAGAATGCCACATGTCACCAGTTCTTCTGGCAGCTTGGCCGTGGGAGCAGCTCAGGGGCAGGAGACGGGGGGGAGGAGGGGGTCCAAAATTAACCGCGTCCAACAAGAGGAGAGTAATTACATTCGTCTGATTTGCTTGTGTTTAGGATTTCGACAAAGTTACCATAAGTCCATACTAGGAATGTAACAATATGAGAAGTTTATAATGTGCTGGCAGACAGGATGGGGAAAGGAGGGGCAAACATTGCATTGTTTTTTTTTTTTTAAAGCTGACAGCCAAATCAGAAGGCGTGAACCAATCAGATGCCGTGTCCAATTAACACCGCCGAGGTGTGTGCATTTTTCAGCATGACACCACCATCATTCCACGCTGTGTAAGAGTCACTGACAGCCGCAATCAGACGCCGCTTCACAAGCCTCTGCTGAACTCAACATTACGTCTACAAAACAACTAGAATTCACCCCCTTTGCTGTACATGAAATAAAATAAATATAAAATAGAATGTTTCGTTTTAAATTAAAACGTCCAAGAAGAAACGGAAAACTAATTCGCATGGATTTATGATCACAACCAAACAGCAGCGCTACTTGACAGTAGGTTTTAGTGAAATTTAAAGGTTTCTATAGAGGACAGAGATCAAGAATTATGAATTCAAAGAAAGGATGGAGAACGCGAGAACAAGAAAGAGAGGACAAGAGGGCATTGCTTTCATTCGCCGCGTGGTAGCTTGACAAATGTTAGCATGAGCCTCTAAAGCGCTGTGACAACCGCCTGCTGAGAGCACAGTCTCGCTAATGTGTCTTGGCATGCCAGCTTCGTAATCACACATTTACATATGCAATGACCTACATTTGCATGTCAGATCGCACACTGTCCGGCCTGATTAACAGTGGGCACCTCCCCGCGTGGAGTCGCCCTGGGTGGCAGCAGAGGCCATGCGAGGGCGGAAGAGAGGGCTGGAGGGAGGGCGGCTTTTCTGGCAGCCAAGGGGCCGAGCTGCCAGGCAGGATTATGTCAGCCAGCGGCCCCCGACATTAGACACTTCATTAGAGCTAATCTGTTTAGCAGTGGGCAGTGTATGTAAACTTCACAGGCCATTTGCGGCACCTCTTCGCCCCCTGGCCTGGCCTTCAAAGGGCAGCCAGGCCGGGCCTGAGTGACGGGCCGTCTCATCTGTCGCACACGAGCGTCACACAATCAGAAGCTTCAAGCTGAAAGACAAGGCCACAGCAAGCGCGCGCAGACACACACACACACACACACACACACACACACACACACACACACGGTTACAGACATATAAAAAGGGAAACAGCGTAATGACCCCGAATGAGGCAGGGGTCAAAGTCTGGATGAATCAGAAGCAGACGGTTACACAGAGCATTGTCTTTTTTTTTTTCCTAGGATTTCGGTCCGTGCGTTAGCTGGACGTGTTGGTAGAGATAAAGGATAAACGGTTGCTTACAGGTCTAACATTAATAACCGCTTAGCAGAGTTCGTGGCATATTTTGGTGCAGATTCCTTGGCACAATGTGTTTACAAAGTCACGAATATGGAAATGAGTTGTGCATGTGAAACCAAACGCGTGAAGTGAATGGGAGTGTTTACATCAGTCTGGGAGCGACCTTTTAGGCATCACTAACACAGAACTGGGTTTAGGAGTGAGGAATTGTGCTTGCAACCCCGAGCACTAATGTTGAGCCACAAGCACAGTTTTTGCATAGTTTTTTTTATTTTTATGCATGTTTCATCCATTTGCCCGACAGAAAGCCTGAAATAATCATATGATTATGATCTGCATTTTTGAGTATGCTAAGCTTTATGCAAACTATATATTGTGAAAAAACTGAAAAAACATCTTAACATTTCCCTGAGATAAGTCAGTGTTTGCAGAAACGTTAGTTTGGATGCCTCATTATATTTTATATTGTGTGAGATTAATAAAATACTAAAATGTTAGCTTCCCAAAAACCACTGTAAACTATTTCCTCCGCTTTAACGAAGCTAGTTAGGAATAAGCAATTATTACATTGTTTAGCTTTCTTGAGAAAACTTTATATCATGATAAGAATTACTATTTATTGTGATATTCATAAACTCATTTGAAGTTTACAGTCATACACACACATATTACTGAACAATGCAGTAATGCAAAAACTGTGAAATTTGTCAAAAATTTGAAAAAAGTTGGACAATCTGGGTGACATAAAATATTTTAAATGAATAACTAGCAGCCAAAAATATATGACCAGAAAATAAAGAAACATATTTGTTTATATTAGGATACATGTCGGATCTAAAATAGGCCTTTTCATTACAGTTCCCAGTTCCTAGGAACAAATGTGTCTATACAGCTGGAGATTTAAAGTGAAGAACTGGAGAGGCAACTCAAACTAATCTTGCAAGTTAGACCTACATTCACTCAACACATTAAAAAGGCTTGGGGGAAGAAAAAAAAATAGTGCTATATGCCTTGAGGATCTTTAAGGGTTAACAATAGATAAATAATTAGTAAAACTTGACAGTTATAAAGCTTGACAAGATGAAACAAGCTTTATGGGGACAGCTGGTTATCGGATACTTCCTTTTATTTTTTTATTTTTCCAACAGACAGCATTACGAAACCAGGAATATCCAACCACATTTTAAAAGAGAAACTGCATTTATGGATGAAGTTTAAACTTGGGTCTAAAAACTCATCAACTGTGAAGAACTAAAAGGAATTTATTGGTTTACCATTGTCCTTCTTCAACTTTATAAGTAACGACGTACGATGGAGACAAACAAAAACTTGCGACAGGACACGACTTGTGTCACATGAACTTCTTTTATCTTTTATCTCATGTTTTCAAGGGTGAAGATAAACTGAAGATCAAGCGAGCATCAGACCATAGCTATGACAAGGATGTGCAGTGAGCCCGTAAAAAGGTGAAGCTAGCCAAAAGATTGCTGTTGTTATCTGTGTTTTCCTTGGGTCACATTTCATCCCACATAGAAATTAGGGCTGCAGCGATTTGTTGACGTCATCAATGACGTTGACTATAAAACTTGCTGACACACAATTTTCATCCAAAAATTATATGAATCTCCTCCAAAGTTCTGTGCGTGGAGTGAATCTTTTCCCTACAGTATGTGTGAGTATGTGTCTGTACCTTTAAACGAGTCTGAAGTTTGTGACTTTTATTGGCCAACTTTGTCTTTACAAAGCAAACATGGCGGACGGGAAGTCTGATTACTCCCCAATGAGGAGGGCTGTAAAGGTTTGGGATTTAAGGAAGTATGGGAGTACTTCAAGTTAAGAGCTGGACAGCGGAGCCTAATTGAATGATACGTACCAACAGTATCGTCGTTTTGTTTAAACTGTTACAAGTTCACAGATTAGAGCTGCTGTCTGCAAGGTAATATTTGGCTATTTTTGCACTGCGTTTGATTAGTTGTCTGCGTGTGTTCATACAGAAACCCAAATTAATTTTACTACATCCCACTTTCATTGCATTTAATTAGGTAGATAAGATGAGTATCTAAATAAATCAAATTTTAACAACCAAACAAATGTTTTAGCCAAGAAATACCTGAATAATATAGCTTTTATTTTAGGCAAAAATATGATTTAATATCATGTTTGTTTATCTAAAATTGTTCTAAAATAATAACTATTAGTCACTAAGAAGGTGGAGTGACTTGATGAAACTTAAGACTGAAGAGTCTTTGGTTTCAAACAGAGAACTTTTGTCTTTTGAAGCAGGTGCTTTGGACAGAGCAGGACCTCTGATGGGGAGCGATCCAATCTTTCTAAAACTTTTTGTTTGCATCGTGAGACGTACATACTCTTCTCACATAGTTCTGCTTTGAGATGGGGACAAGCAGCCGTAGATGACGATAAAGTGGCAGGCTGTGCTAAGCATTGTGGGTAACGTCTGTGAGGGACAGGATACACAAAAGCGCCATGGGTAAGTTAGAGGCAGGGGAACTGATGGAGACGGGCGACAGTAGTAGAGAGAGAGAGAGAGAGAGACAGACAGAGAGGGAGCAGACAGACAGCTCATTGTAGAAGTGTGATACGGCCTGCCCAATAATGACACCATTGCCAAACACAACTGACAAGACACATGGAGAGTGGAAGAGGGGATGCACAAGAGTGAAATATGGAGGGGGTGGTGAGGGACAAGCACCAGAGGGGAGAGGGTGTGATGTGACAGCCCAGCAGTGCCAGTAGCTGCCACATAAAGTCCAGCAGCAGCAGAGAGGGGCTGCCTTATATGGGCAGACAGAGAAGCAACTGCATGTCCGTCCGCCACAAAGGAGACGGAATTTAAAATGCAAATATGTATAAGAAGCTGGGATTTTAAGGTGGAATCTTTGCTTTAAAAAAATTTTCATTTATAAAATCTGTATTATTGTAGAGTGTCCTCTCATTAAAAGCAACTTCAAGCTAGCGCTGGACGGTATGACCTAAAATTCATATCACGGTATAAATCAAATCCCTCCACGGTAACAATACATAAACTTAAAGGTTGAAAATGTTCATACAAAGCAAAGATAATGTAAGAGCATTTATTTAGCAGAAAACAGTAGTCATAATGAAACTCAACACTCTATGCTGCATATTATTATTATAATAATTAATTATTAATTTTTTAGTCTTTAAACGTCACTAAAAGCAGGTAAAAGAAATAGTCCTGTAAGTCCTATACACATTTTAATCATCTCTTTCAAGGTCGTCACCAGGATTTCTTTTCAGTGGACGGCTGCTGCTGCGTGCTGGTGTGTCGTTCCGCTACTTCTCTGGTTGCGTTCCCACAGCAGAGCGTTGAGTTGTGCAGCTCGAAGGGGGCTGTTCGTCAAGCTAATAAGAGCTATTTTATAGGTTTATAGCTGAGCTGATGCACGTTCAACAGCTTTGCTGACTTTTCTCTGTTGCTCTCAAACATCCGTGTCACTCTGACCGTAACAATCTAATTTCAACTTTGACAACTTTCAGCATAATGGCCCATTACGCTGAAATGCAAGGCAAGGCCAGGCAAGGCAAGGCACATTTATTTGTATAGCACAATTCAGTACAAAGACAATGCAAAGTGCTTTACATGATTAAAATATAGCAAAATAAAACAGAATAAAAGCAAGTAGGAATAAAATGTAGATAGAAAAAAAGAACAAAAAAGTGGTGATTCAGTTAACCAGAACAGTTGAAGGCAATCTTAAATAAAAGTGTTTTTAATCTTGATTTAAAGGAACTCAGGCTTTCCGCACCTTTACAATTTTTTGGAAGTTTGTTCCAGATAAGCGGAGCATAGGAACTAAATGCTGCTTCTCCTTGTTTAGTTCTGGTTCTAGGTATGCAGAGTAGGCTGAAGTCAGAAGACCTGAGTGGTCTGGAGGGTTGATACACTGATAACAAGTCTGTGATGTATTTAGGTGCTAAGCCATTTAAGGATTTATAGACTAACAGAAGTATTTTAAAGTCTATGCTCTGAGATACAGGGAGCCAGTGTAAGGACTTTAGAGCTGGGGTTATGTGCTCTACTTTCTTAGTCTTGGTGAGGACGCGGGCAGCAGCGTTCTGGATCAGCTGCAGCTGTCTGATCCACTTTTTAGGCAGACCATTGCACTGCGCTGGAGAGAAGCCCGTCTTTATACCCGCTGTGCTCAACTGCTAGAAATGGTCCATATCTTTGCACAAGTACATCGTCATGGCTCATTACGTCCCTTCGTCGCTTGCTCTTTTGGTCATAAGCCATACTCTGCAAATATGTGTGCAACTGAGGTCTGCTGTTGGTAGCTGGGAAACATTTTTTGTTTCGACCAGTGTTGCTTAACCGCGCAGGTATTTGAGCCGAGCGCAGCCTCTGGCACTCGGCATACTTGAGCATGCGTTTCATCTTCAAATGGTAAAGCCAATTGCTCGTATTGCCTTTGTTTGCCGTCACAGTCACTTGACATGTCTTGCAAAGTATGGTTTTTGTTCAACATCCGATCTAGTGAACCTGAACCAAGTCCAAATCGCTGACGTAGCACAATCTTTTTTTTTTTAACCAACTCCATCAGCTCAGCTGTCTCTGTGCTTGTAGCCATGTTTAGGCAGGTGCAATAACATAACTGACAATGGGGCGATAGACTGCAAATCTCTACCGTAGGCCAAATTCATATCGTTTCTACTATATATTGCATATACCGCGCAGCCCTACTCAGGCTTAAAAATATATTTTAGCCGTTTTTACTCACAATGTTAAATACTACTTTGTTTTTAACCGTGGCTAAACAAAAGAGAAAAAAAACTTACCATGTCAATAAAAGATGTAACAAGATATCCAGCTCAAGAGACGAGACAAGAATCTAATCTGTGTATAATACTTTAATTCGGGCGTGACAAGTATTCATTGTGCTTTCATGCGTGTCCTAATCTAAGCCCAGCCTAAAAGCACTATTTTGCATTTCACACACAAAATAAAAAGGTTTTTTAAATCTCTAACCACGTTTTAAAAGAATCTCTCAGCTACAAAGCCGATGTAAACGTTAACGTCATTGGCAGCTAACGATTACCCAGTTTTATGGTGTTTATGTATGATGTGTGTTTTGAGAAACACGCATTATGGAGGTCCCCACCCGATGAAATTAAGATGATTTTGTAAACTATGAATTTCTGTAACTTCATGAACTGCACGTTTGATGTACTCCTCTTCAGCATCATGTGAGTATGCTGACAACAATGCGGTGGAATTCCCTGTGTTCATCCGTGTCATGGCCAGGTACTTTACTTTGCCTGACATCAGAGTCTTATTTTTATATGAATGGCTCAACTGACCACGCAGGAATGAAACGTCAATCTTTTAAGAATGCACCCCCAGAGATTAGATATTAAATTGCTACACACATCGTAGCAATTAGATCTGGTTGAAGTGAATGGGGGCCGGGCAGACCAGCTTGTGGTTTTCTGCAGCTGGACTGCGTAGCTCCGAACAAGGAAGTCCACTGCTCTATATTGGTCGGCACTACGCAGTAATTTCATGGGAAATCCATGAGTCAGACAGGAAGAGACACTTTTGCAAACTAAAACACATCTGCTTTGGGGAAAAATACAAAATAAAATCTCCAAACCTAAGGTAAATAGTACACAATTTCCAATTTGAGCAGCAACTGCGTTGCAAAATTACTTTCTTATTAATTAACAGTTCATATTCAGCCACAAAATCCAATTTTTTTTCTTGCGGGACGAGAACCAAAACGGATTTTCAATTTGCTTCGAGGTTCAGATGACACCTCATAATTTTTCATTATAGGGACTGCAACACTGATAGCACAAAAAATGCTCTGTAGCTTCTGTTACATGATCTAATTTTCATTTAATATAAAGTTATAGTAATTACTTGATTATCCCCATCATTGCATTGACATATATGTTGAAACCGGCATCTGATTTTTACTGAACTCATATGAGTGTGTAGGACCACAAGCCGCTGGATGATACATTTGTAAACGGCAAAAGAAAGCTTTCAAATTTCACATTACATCCATCTTCACAGAACACATCATCCAGCAAACTAGTTTGGATTGAATGCAAGTGACAAAGAGGGGGAGCAAACAGGAAGAGATGTGTACAGCAACTGGCAGCAAGGGAGGGGATAGCTCCCTCCTTTCACCAGTCACCAGCCCCCTTGAGCGGGCACCATGCAATATTCATCCTCAGCCAGTCAGCCAGTGAGCCAGGCAGCGAAACCAGCAGGAATCACCCCAAAGGTGCTTCTCATTCTTCTCCTCTCCGATCGGCTTCCACAACCACGGCGCCTTGTCTCGGTGCTTCCTTCCAGTCAGATCAGTGTCTGTCAAACTGTGCAGTGACGGCTGAAATCTGATCTGAGGGGGCCTTCTCAGAAAACCCTCCCACTCACTCAAGAGCAAATGCACCATTAAAAATGCACATCTTAGCGGCTCATCCCGTTTAACTAATGCATATGCATCATACCTCCGGGACCAAGAGAAATTATATTGCAAGCGATATGGAGTATCCTTCATCACATATACAATTCAGATTTCTTCAGGAGGAGGCTGGTGGGATTTTTTTCTCCTCTTTTTTTCTTGGCTGCCAAGAAAACTGAACCTTAGGAAAGTGTGAAACAGATACAGGACTTGTTGAAAGGCAGCCATCTGGATGCTGCTTAGACAATCATCATCATAATCTAACTTTTTCTCTCTCTCTCTCTCTCTGTCTCTCTCCCCCTCTCCATCTCCCAATAAATGTGAAATCGGTTCAAACTTGCTCTGTGTGAGTGGGAAAAAAAAAAAACATGATGCAACAGAGAAAGTTCACTGTGCTTCTCAAACCCAAAGAAAAAAAAAAACAAGTTAGTCTAGAATTAACACTGATGTAAACTGCTAGAAATAGATTGAAAACCGGGGAGCGAAATCATTAAGCCAGAACAATAAACCATAATCAACTGCAGGGAGATCAGTAAGGGAGGAAAAAAAAAAATCCCCTGTTTTGGTGTTTGCGTAGGGGGAGTGTTGCCAAAGTCAAATTAATTATTAGAGCTTTTATCTGTAGTTCTTCTGTGTGCAACCCAATTATCCTTAATTTTGCAATTACAAATCTTAAAATAAATGAACTCCCTCGGCAATTCTAGTGTTAATGTTGCCATGCCCTTGCATACGCAGGAAAAACAACAACCAAGCACTGGCCTATTTTTAGTGAGCTGCTGTTCCCCCCCCCCCCAAAAAAAAGAGCCCACGTTTACTCTGGGGCATATGGATGAACCTCTTTGTTTAAAGTCTATTCAATACTTATGGAGGCAAAAACATCCTCCTGTAAAGAAATCAATGCGCCTGATGTTCGAGGGCGGTATTAAAACCCAACTATGACCACATCTGCACAGAGCAAGCTTGAGTTGTATCGAACAGAAAGAGGCACGCAGGAAGGCCAGGCTCTGCCAACCTCCTGAGCTCTGATCAATACCAACAACTCAACATTCATCCGCCGCCGTCTATCTCCCAAGCAGGCTACAGTGGTGCGTGGCAAGATGAGACTGAAGGGTGCATCTCCACTGATCCAGAGGAAAAAAAAAAAAAAAGGCTTATTTAATGTTTAAAATGCCATCTAAATGGCAGGAGGAGCAGTTAATCATAAAGCAACAAAGGATAAACGCTGCAAACTAATGCCGGTTCATTACCAGTGGAGCAAGCTTAGAATTAGAGATGCACCGATCAATTTTTTTTTTCCTGGCCAATACCAATATCTGCATTTCATTTAGGTCTGGGCTGCAGATTCGAAATATTAAAAAGGACAATAAAGGTTAAAACATTCTTTGACTGAGGCAGTAGCTTTGAATCCAAAAGAAAAGAAGGAATTAAAAGCACCTCCTCATTTAGCCATTAAAACTCATTTCCCTAAACTTTGTTATTTCTTTTTTTTTTTTTTTATAGAAATCTAAGAAAAGCCTATCATGTTTACAGGTTTATTAACAAGGCTCTTAATTTTAACATATTTTGAATACGGAAATGTAGAAAGAAACAAAAAACTGAATTTACATGATGGTCAAGGCCGACCGAGGGAAAATTAGGGCTAGCCACAAACCTCTGACCAATCTGAGCATCTTTTGTTACATGCATAGAAGGAGCACCACCGCTGAACATGTCTAATTATGGACGTAAACCATCTCCTCAGTAACTCTGCTGCACCAAATTTCTTTTGATACCACCACCACAGTGTTTCATTTCACATACAATCTAACCAGCGTTGCACATAATGACTGTACAACACTGGTTTTACGTATAGACGTGATGCCAAAAAAAAGGAATCCATTCCCTTTTTGGGCATCGCGACTATAAATTCAAGTCTGGTTTCATCAGGTTGGGGCAGATTTGAGTCAGACCTGGATGTTTTAATGGTAACAAAGATTTTTTTTTTAAACCCATACTCCTCAGCACAACAGTTTGCAGAAACCAACCAGAACTGACCATAAATTCCTGCAGCTCCTTCAGTTTTAGAGACTTCCTGACAATCTTTTTGTCATGTCCTTCCTTTCGTTTTGGAGAAACATTGTGTAATAACGTCGCACTCCGCCACTTTTGCTGTGTCCTCCCTGTCACTAGATGTTAAACCCTAAAAAGAGTTATATAAAGCAGACAAGATACTGTAGTTGATGCCACTTAAAAAAAACTGAACTGTCCCTTTAAAAAACTAGGATCTTATAAAATGTTTGTGTGGTTGTACTGCAGCTGAACAGCTTTTAAATAGCAAGCTGAAGTGTTTCCTTTGCTCCTCTTCAAACACACATCCATCTGTTTTCTGCGAACTCGTGATCTCTTGCAGGCAAGCGGACTACTGGAAGCCATTTTGAACCAATGAACTCATTAAATAATTTAAAACTGAGTGTAACTTAATCTGATTGAAAGAGCACTGTGCCTCTAATTTATGGCATTTCTCTGCAATAGGTTCATATCTAACGACAAAAACCCAAAGAATATGGTTGGCTTTACCTGGAATACAGCAACCTTATAAACATAGGTGTGTAAACTGAAATGCTTTGCATCTTCACAGTAGCCTGGCTTTTATATGGCCAAGATCCAGAACAACAAAAGAACCAACAATGGACAGAAAATGATCTGAGAACTTGTATTTTTTTTTTTGTCCTCGCACTTCCCAGCTTGTGTTTGTGTGAGTCTGTGTGCAGTGTTACCTGATTTTGAAATACTGGCATGCCTTCTTTCTGTCCTTGTGGGTGCATATCCATATCCATGGTGTTAGGAGCTTGATCCCGTACACCTCTGGAAAAAAAACAACAACAAAACAAGCAACTCCTTTTAAAAATAAATATGTCACAAAACTCCACAAATATACAGCAATTCAAGTCAATCTCCACTGTCGTTCCCCTGCCAGACTAGTTAGTGATTGCTGCCATCAGATTTGGTTTCAGCAGAACTGGAGCCCACGTCACCGCCGTTGATTCGACACTCTTGTCCTGGCCCTCCTCAGGTTGCAACATGGACAAGCCACAACAGCCACCAACAGTAACCTGAAGGAAACATTGTATTGCTTCACCGCTTTCAGCCTCGTTTCAAGATATTTTCTTTGGAAGTGAACTGTTCTGTCGGTAACTGGTCGAAGCACTTTTCTGTCATTTGTTGTTTGTTTTAGGAAATGTAGGTCAGAAGCGGCATTTAGGTGTATATCTTAGTCCTGTTAAATTGCATGTTTAGGCCTGTGACCAAGGCGGAAGAGAGTTGTGTAAGAAGATTTGCATCCAGATGTTTATCTTGCAGTGGCACTTAAAATAACTGGCACTACACTGTGAAATGTGGTCCAACTGAATAATTTCCTTGTTCTTAAAAACATTATGATGCAAAAAAAAAAATCATTTCAGTTTACGCCCTAGGATGGTCTGGGATCATTTTTCACTACACAATACAATAAATGTGCTATGATAACCCAGATAATTAACACAGATGCTAAAACACAGGATGCAGCGCTTACACAGCACCAACTCTGCGTCACTTACGAATATACTCATATGTGCTCAATCTATTGGCTTTCAATAGAAGTGATAAGAACCAGGAAAAAAAGCACTCAAAGAGACAGAAATAGAAACGGAAACAGATAAAACTGATAATAAACTGAGAGCCAAGATTTTAAACTGAGGCAGATTTAATACACTTTTACCTGCTCAGTAAATGTGCACATAATTGATGAGAGGATTCTGATCATACGCTCAGTCAAGTCACCATAACTGGTTAAAAAGAAATGCCAATACTGGCTAATAATGATAACTGCTGTTATTTTGATGAAGTCTTCAATTCTGTTTATTAAATGAAGATTTGCAGGCAAGCAAAACTAGAAAAGACGAAAAACAAAATACTCCCTATCACAATCACATGAGTTGTGATCCAAGGCCAACGGAGCTATTTTGTGTGGATCACTACAAACGGCCTTGCAGGGCTGCAGACTTAGTCCAAGTAAACCCTTATCCATGCCGGTAGCGGCCTGGTCTCATAAAACAGGAGTCGTTTTCGCTCTTGCCATGTTGTTTTTGTCAAGTTTGTTTATCCAACACCCCCCCCCCCCCCCCAAAACAGTAGGTTTGAAGGTGTATGTTTCATGAAACTGAGAACTCTTATTAAGGTTTATTTTGTTCAATATATAAACCTAGACACCTTAGAAATCATTTGTGATTAACCACACATTTACATGCTGACTATTGATTCTTTTTGTTGCATTTTGTTCAATGAAATAATTACAAGCATGAAATTGTTGCTGGAAGGTTTCTTCCTGTTAAAGGAGGGTTTTCCTCTCCACTGTCGCCACATGCATGATCGGTATGAGGGATTGCTGCAAAGTCAATGACCTAATGCAATCTAATGGGGTTCCTTAAGTAGAAAACTTTTTCACCAGTCAATCTGTATGATTTTTAATATAACTTTGTCTTGAGATAACTAAATGTTGAAAACTGGTATTTCAGTCATTTGGGTTATAAATGGCGAATGGCTGAAAACTGATAAAACTTCATCAGTGACTACTCATTGCTGCATGTAGAAGCCAGAGCTGGAACTGTGGTCTAACAACTTTATTAAAAACAGTTTGTTGCACAGAGCAATTAAACACAAACTCAACCTGTTATATGATAAATAAATGTTATTGTATTTATTTATCAAGTTTTCCTGAGGTCACAAGTTTATTTAACGTGATAATTTTAAGAAAAAGTCAACAATTATTAGCATTAGCAATGAAGATGAGCTCATATCCATTCCTTAAAAAAAAAAAAAGAAAAAGAAGAGCTGAGATTTTCCAATATAACGGGAATTGAACTTTTAAAATGCCTATTTATATATCTACACAAATTAAGGATGAGGAAGTGAACAGAGGGGGGGGGGGGGGGGGGGTTCCGTGCCCCCAGTGACTGTGTAAACAAACACCGTTTTCTTACGCTACATAATATAATGTGAGATTCAAGCTATTTTTCCTCATATTAGTCCCAAATTAACCTCAGGAATCGAACAACTGAGGGAAAGAAATTGGGAAACAGTAGGAGGCAAAAACAAATAAGCTGCTTAGCTCTTCTGCTAATATTTTATTTTATTCACCCATCTGATACACATCTGATTTCATTATCCAAACTTCACCAACTTTTTTATGATTCGGCCGTGCTTTAACAAAAACATTTTGTGCTGAACCTTTTAACGAAAACAGAAGCTCTATTCCTTCCTTATTTTCTGCCCTTAATATGGAACATTTAGAGCACACTAATAAAAGTCTCCACTTTTTTTTAACGATCAGGACTGCAGGTGTAACAAGCCTCGAAATAAAGCATACTAAGGTTTTAAAACATTTTAGTTACAAAAAGCAGAGAAAATGGTTTAATGTTTGTTTAATGAGATTCCACTAAAATTCACCAATAGGGTGTTTTCACTGACGTCACTGGCCAACTTCCGGTCCGCCATATTGGGTGGCACACTTCCTTATCTCTAGTTGTCTTACACGTATTATCGTATCGCGAATGGATAAGTACGCCAGCACGCTAGAGCGACCAGATAAGGACGTATATCTGAGGAAATGTTCCGTGATCGACCATATGGACCCCTATGCCCTCCACGGTGCCTTGTTTAGCCGTAATCCAGATGATTGGCCAAATGTAGAGCGCGGCGACATAGTGCATTACCTGGTGTTCAGTGAAAACCCTCTGCACACTCTTGAGGAAATGAGAGCTTACAAGGATCTAGAGGCTCACAACCAGTTCACATCTGGTTATGTACATCAAGGAAATCGCCATCATACGTGGACGGGTGAGTTTTAATAAGATGGTAAAAATGTAAACAATCCGACGCAAATGTGTTGCAAATGTGTTGCACCGCCCGCCAGCGGCGGGCGGTGCGCGAAGGCGCTTGGCTGCAAGGCCGATCGACGCCGCTCGCGGCTTTAATTATTTAAGCAGAACAATGACCAGTGCAAAATTAAGTTGTATTTACCGTATTGGCGCCGGTAGGAGCTGCAGATCATAAAGCCAGCAAACAGTGGGAACACAGTAACTCGTTCAAAGGTAAGCTGCGCTCAGCCGGGTTAGCACATGCTAACCGTTAGCGCTAACAACCACTCGCGCATGTAATGTACTTTTAACTTGCTGCTATGTGTTTCAAACGTTTAGAACACACTCTCATTGACATCGGGATACTGTGGAAAGTTATGTTCGGTCGACTTACAGCCGCGATCCAAGCGAGACGACTCTTTGTTATCGCTAACAGTTGTTCTCCGTGGTTGCGCCTCCAGGCAGGAAAGCGGTGGAAAATTAATCTGTTTCTATGTTTTTCCCATGGCGATCATGTGTTGCGCTGTTACAGCCCACAATACAGCAACGGTTTACCATGGTTGAAATCAAGTTAAGCTGAAATTAATCAAATTAAAAACACGGCTGAGAGAGGGAGTACAGTATGCGGTAGTAATAGGCAGTAGAGGCGGCGGAGGCAGTCAACACGACAGCCGCGGAAAGTAATAAGTCATAACGCCCAAGCCCTATTATTAATATATTCTTCTTATATGTTTTAAATACTTAACAGTTAATTACCTGTGACAAAGTGAGCACCGCAGACTCTGGCGTATTCCAGCTTAACACCGTCCAAATCGGACCTGGATATCCGTGTCAGCCATAGGTGACGGCGTTGTTCAGACAGCTGTTTTTTTTTTTCACACTGATTCACTATTACGGCTGGTAGGCGATAGAAAGCGTTGATCTCCACCTCCACGGGCCGTGCAACCAACCATTAAACACGTTTTCCCCATTGTTCACTTCCAATACTGCCTAAGGCGTCATACAATGCAGGTCAACGGTGCGAAACGACTGCCACCCAATATGGCGGACGCGCTGAGTAGTCACGTGAGCGTGACGTCAGCTGAAAACCCCCTATTGACTTATAGAGTAATAGAGTAGACCTGCGCTGTTGGGGGAGGGGTAGCGCACAATATTTTTTGTTTGAATATATTTTAGACCCCAAAAAACACACAGTCAAGATGTAGAAACCAAAGGAGCATAACTCAATAGACTAACAGCTTTCCTTCCTTTTCTATTTTATCCTATCATGCAGGTTAATGCTACAGTCATTATCTCTGTCACTAAGCCCCCTTCAAAGAGTTCAGAGAGCACGTGTTCTTTTTCAAAAACTTGCAGTTTTGGTAAAAAGTTGGCTGAGTTCAGTGTTTGTGTTTTCTTTATCTAAATATAGGCCATTAAGCTACAGCATAAAATGGCCAGGGCTGCACTTACAATTTATGTTTTACATTGTTTGATAATTATTGATATTGATCAATATGATTTCTATTTTATCTATATGTTTTTATTCTACATATATCGTCCAGCCCTCCGTCCCATGTCTCTCATGCTAATACAAATTGTCATTTAGAGGTGTATAATGTGTCAAATTGCAGCCATCATCTCAATTTTTAGTCCAATATCACAATCGAACAAGATTACTTGCATGCAATATTTGGTTGGGTAATCTTATTGCGCGTGCAATAAGTCACACTCTGCATCCCTGTTAACTTTCACTGCACTTAATGCCAAAACCTGATGCTTATTTTAGTGGAAGATGGTGGGAGTAATCCCAAAAAGAGAAAAGGATGAGGAAAATGTGGGCTAATCATAATCGATATTGTTATTACAATGTTCAATAATACCTTTTAGCTGTGAAAAGAGATTTAGAAGTAAGAACAAAATTGCATTTCTACTGTGTGCAATAACTTTCCCTCATTGCTCTAAAAAAGATTTTTCATATTTAGTGATGGAAAAATGAAATGTGAGAACAGAACAATGAGCAGGCCACAGCAGGGATGATGAAGGACAGAGTGCAACAGATGCACAACTGAGAAAAAAAAAAAATGCTGCACGAGGGAAAACCCTGATGAGTCTGTGGTCCTGAGAGAGACGGCGCGAAGCTGAGCACTACAGAAGTTGGCGCTGGCTTTAGCTCCTCTTTAATCCCCACTTCCTGCCTTCCTGCATAATTCATTTAAAACAGGAGAACAGGAAAAACACAAAAAGAGGACGATGATGATAAAAAAGGTGGATCTAGGCTAAATGGGAGAGAGTGTGTAAGTAGAAGGTCCTCCCATCAGTCCGCTCTAAGGAGAACAGTACTAAATCATCTGGTAATCCGGGGACAATAAATATGAAGACATACTGACAAGATTGGCTTTGAGGAAGAGAAAGAGTGAAGGGCAAGTAAGGGGTGGGGGGGGGGACAAGAGAGAGGAAAAATGCAATGTGACACTATTGGGCCTGGGTGTAGGATGGGAATGAATCAAAGCCACCTTTGAGGAGCCAGAAGACGACAGTCAAAGTGCTGGAAGAGTGGTGTCCATGATTACAAGAAATGGAGAAACCTTTGAGTCTGCGCTCATGAAAGCCTACCCCAGGCCTCCTCTCAAACCCCTGCCTGACTAACACTGATGATACACAAAGAGAAAACGAGACGGAGAGAGAGAGGAAGAAAGCCTCTAATGATGGAGGGGTCCGGATACTACAGAAGCGGCACACTTTTCAATTCATTTTAATCACTATTCAAAATCATTAGCCCAAATGTGCAAGCGCTCGTGTTCATTGGGCCATGAGCTGAGAGAGAGAGACGGCGAGGGGAAGAGGACCAATTACACCTCAGCATGCAAGCTAGTTTTTGAGGTCTTTTAGTAGGATGGTCCAAGAATTGACAGAATAGAAAATGAAGACTGGATATTTTTTGCTGTCTTTCAATCTATGACCAAAAAAAAAGAGGAAACACAGCCAGTGATGAAAGAAGAAGTTCTGAAACAAGCTCTGAAAACCAAGTCAAACAACTCCTCTAAATCCTAAAATCTGCAAAACTTTTTATGAGAGGATTTAAAAAAGGATCAAAGGAGGATCAATTTTTATTTTGTGACCACTTTTCATTCTCTGGTCTTAGTAATGGTTCAACCTGCCAATAATGAATTTGGTAAATTTCTCTTAAACAACTTTATTATAGAAAGACTTTTAAGAAGAGCGCTCCAAACAGTTTTTCTAACTGTTCTGCCTTGAAATGTCAATATTTTGGTTGTATTGGGAGCAAAGGCAAGATGACAGCCTGTGTGGACAAGCAGTTGATGTAAAACATTGTTCCACCATTACAAAACCAGGACAAAAGAGATCCGTTTCCACCGAAGTTCCTGGGATTTAAATACCAAGGTATTAATACTTTTTTTTTTTTTTTTACCTGGGTAAAAGGAATCCCGTGTAATTTGCAAGCTTTATATTTCCACTGCACTGAAACGCTGCAGAAAATGTTATTAAAATAAGAATAATGATGCGTGGAGAGGTTGTGTAGAAAACTGCACTACACCTCCAGTCCAGCAGGTGGTGGTAATAGGAACCAAAAGGCCAAACAAGCAATGCCTGACTGAGGAGCCCATTTATCCTGGCATTTGTTCACAAAACAATATGGAGGACATGTAGCTGCCATATGTAGTCTTCCTTTGGTCCATTCTCAATCACAAAAAGTACGATTACATATGAACGTCATAAAGTAGAAAACAACAACAGGTCTTAAATACTTTATTTATTTATTTTACTCTTTTTTTGGCGACTCTAGGGGCTCGCTTTTTAACACAGTAGGCTGACAGGAAGGGGGTGGAAGAGAGGGAGAGACATCCGGCAAAGGACATGCGGGTCGGAGTCGAACCCGGGTCGACCGCGTCGAGGACCTCCGTACACGGGTCGCGCCACCAGCACGCCCAGGTCTTAAATATAGCGGGTATAAATGACTGTATACGGTGTAATACTAAAACTGGAAGGTAAAACTTAACGCATTCAGTGAAACTATGACACTCCAAAATAAATTTGTAGCACTTTATTTTCTTTTATGGTCCATATTTAACAGTTACAATAAAATAAAGTATACAAAAAAAAGGATGGCATGTGTTAAAGTTCTAAATTGTCTTATCAGACCTTAAAGGTAACATATACCTAAAAATGTATCACAGCATGTTATGTCATCACAACGATGGTGAGAAAAAATATTTAAAGATTCAGCAGACTTTTGGAGTATAATTATATCACTGCATACAGAAAGGGCCTCACAAAAACAAACAATGCCCTAAAAATAAAAATAAAATACTACTTACTGCTTACTATTCTTATCACTGGATGACTAGTTCTTATCGGATATAATTTATTTTAATGATATTGATACACAAAACAATAAAAGCCCATAAGTTTTAGTCAGTTAAAGGATGAACTGTGCATCTGGTCCTGTTTTCAAAAATGATATGCAGTCTGAGTGTAATAAGCTAACCCAAGTAGTTTTATTCTCATTAACCAAATAAGCCAATGCAACACTGTACGATCGTCTCACCTTCTAGAGCAGGGGTCTGCAACCTGTGGCTCTGGAGCTGCAAGTGGCTCTTTGGTCCTTCCACAGTGGCTCTTAATAACTTTCGCTATATAAATTATATTTTTATTATCATTGATTAATGCAGGTTTTAGCAATTTTTTATTGGAATAATTGCTTTTAATTTTCACAACAGAATGATGCTAAAAGAGCCAGTGATATTTAATTTTAAATCAACATTCTTTCATTATGTTGGAAACTAAGATTATTTTTTTCACATCATTATCCACAAATATCCACATTCCGTCCATTATCTTTTTTTTAAACCTCAAAATAGACATAAAAGGGAGTTTCTTTAACAATGACAACATATTTCCTACAGTAGATTTTTATCAAAAATTATAACTTGTCTTTTTTCAAAAGGCCAGGCAACATTTGTGGCTCTAAACGGGTTTAATTTAAGGGGACTGTAGGCAAAACTAAACAGGTTTAATTCAAGGGGACCGTAGGCAAAATGGCTCCTTAGACTGTAAAGGTTGCAGGCCCCTGTTCTAGAGCCAAACATAAAACAAAATTTCCTCCTGACCTTTTTGGGCAAGTCCAACAAACATAAAAAAAAAAACCTGAACCCTCATCTTCATTCACTTCTCTGCACACCTGCACATTTGTATCCCCTGCCTGCCAGTTTTCACTTTACATCCTCTTCTGACGTCTATAGTAAGAGTGTCTAATATAGAGAAAAGATCTCAAGCACAAACAGGTGTCAAACACGGACCCCAACAACAACCCCCCCCCCCCTTCTCTTGTCCTTCCCACGTCCTCCCCTTCGTGCTCCACTGGGCTCTGTTGCTCCTGTGTGTTTTTTCAACACGAGCTGGCGCGTGGCTAAAAGCCCGGGCCACTTCCCTGCTCCATTGTGCTACCCACTCCACTGGGGGAGCGACGGGCCTCTTGAGGCAGGGGGGCCCTTTGTTGCCGCGCTGTCACTTAAGCAGGTGGTCACGGTAAAAGGCAGGAGGCAGCCAGCCTGCGCGGCTTCGTTAGCGTCGAACGGCGTTTGATGTGATCGTTTCATCAGCCAGAGATGGCTGCTAAGGAGGATGCTAATATCCGCGTGTAAAACAAAAAAAAACATTCCACTTAAGCTTGTAAAAGATAAACTCCAATTTCAATGATAAAAGCCGAGTGACAGGCACCGGTAGAAAGAGGACCGCCAGTCTCTTTTATTCTCCTCCCTTTCGATTACAAGGTGAAAATAATCCATCCTGTCAATCACGGAGGATAAACAAGGTATACCGACAAACTACCGACTGTGTACAGGGAGGCTGAATTATGTGGGCAAGGTATGCAAAAATAGAGCAGCATTTAAGACAGCTGTGTTATCCCTGAGGAACGAGCTTAGTGTGTCAATGAGCAGGCTGTGTGAAGCAGAGAACCCCCCCACACCCCACCACCGCCCCTCAGGCATTAAGGAGAGGGAACCCTGGGGGTTTATGCTGTGAGTGCACACCCTCACTACGTTCACAGCCTTTCAAAATGCCATATCACCATCACTCGTCAGGAAAAAAATAGAAGCAGAACGCCTAATATGTTGAAGAAAAAGCAAATCAGTGGCTTCTAATTTAGGGTACTTTATCACGACGTCTCAGGATGTCAGAGACTGAATGAGCACGACTTTAAGCAAGTAAGCAATCATAACCTTCCCCTCCTGATCTGTGAATAAACCAAGACTACATTTATATAAAACAGTCCAAGAATACAACTTTTATGGTGCCACATGAAATGAAGTACGTAGATGTCAGCTTTAAGATAAAGGTCACTAGCAAACATAAAAAAAAAAAAACGAGACGATTTCTAATAACCAGTTGGAGGTTTAATGTTAGACACCAAGAAGTACAGCTTTCATTGGAGGCGACAGGTAGCGAACATATTCTGATCAACCCGAGATTTCAGGTCGCCGTTCTTTTAGTGGGAGGATCTAAAACGGCGTCGCCATTTCTTTTGGTGTTTGATGCACTTATAGATTATATTGCAAAGAGCCGAACAAATAGCTCAACAGTTCCTATCCACCTTATTGGTGCAAGACAAATGTTTAATTTGCAGCAGTGGTGGGTGGCTGTGGCGAAAAGTGTAGCATTCATGCGATCTGAAAGTTGAGGGTTCCTTTTCAGCCTAAAGTGTTCAACCCAAGTTGCCTACCGACCAGCGCATCGGTGAACAAATGTGTGTTTGTGAATGTGGCTTTAATGTAATAACTTTCAGTGGTCGGTATTATCTAAAAAAAAAAAAAAAAAAAAAAAAAAAAAAAAAAAAAAAAATTATCGACTATCTAGGGCTGGGCGATATGGATTAAAAAATAAATCTCCGATTTTATCATACCAAATCCGATTAATCGATTTTTTCCCCTCCTTTTTGTTTCATAAAAAGAGATTAAAGAAATTATTTTAAAACCTTGCTTTTTATGTCAAGCATTTTGTCAGGGAGTTGACCTGAATTCAAAGTGCAACTAAAAACAAGCTGTGAAACATACAAGATGGTAGCCGTGCCATTATAAACAATGAAAATATAACAAAACATTTGCTGCTAGTGGTATTACACATTAAGCTAAGAACAGGCTTCACTGCACTTGTGCATTTCAAACTAAGTAAAAAAAAAAAAAAAAGTAAATAAGTAAATGAAGAATCTCGTATTATGGTAAAAAAAAAAGTTTTCACTTAACAATATTTTGACAATAATTTTGCCTAAACATATATTCAGCATCACATGCTGTTCTCTCCATGGAAACCCAATGAGTGTATTGGCAAAATAAAATCCAGATTTTCCAAAAATGAAATGAAAGAATTGTAAATTCGAATTAATCAATTAAATCGATTTATCGCCCAGCCCTACGACTATCGCTATTTGATATGATGATACCTGTCCAAGACTGATCCTGGTAGGTATGTAAATTCATAACAGATAAAGAAAGAGAGGAACAAGGACTTTGACTACATCGATGACAGCAGTCACTTATTACATCGCTGTTATTAAAAGAAACATGAAAATCTTGTATCCTAATAGGCGTTGGTGTCAGTAGGTGCACACAACTAGAACTAACGATCATGTATAAAGATATAATATCCGACTCTAAAAGCAAAGCGGGGGGTTGTTCTAGATTTTTGCTCAAGTCTAACAATAATCTTCATTTGTCACTGCAACTTTGTTCATTCCTATGAAATTCCTCCTCTGCATTTAACCCATCCATCAGGGAGCAGCGCTCAGGGAGCAATCTGCGGCTCAGGGTCTTCCTCCTGGACCCAGAGTGGCAGTCTGTGGGATTCGAACAGGGAAACTTGCAGCCTCCCCAGGATACAATCACTCCAACTATGAATTCAAATCAGAAAACAAATAAAAAACGTTTTCTATATCACTACTATAACTAGAATAATCAATATGTTGTTGTAGCAGCCATGGGGCTTAAAGCTATACTATGCAACCGGGGTTGATTTTCCAGCGAGGCTCCCCCCAGAGGGCGAAAGTAAAAGTGCACTGTCGTAAAGATGCTCAGCTGTTCTGGTTTCCCCGTCAAGCCAGGCGCGGTTGTTTTGAGCTTAGCAGACAGGCGAACGCAACGAAAAGTAAAAAAAAAACGGCAGTACAAACAATGACTAACACAGTGAAAGTATGAACATCAGGGTTTCCCGCAGCGCTATCTTGGCGAGGCGGTGCCAAGCCGCGGCGGCGGCCGCCTCGCCAGTTTTTTTATTATTATTATTATTATTATTATTATTATTTTTTATTTTTTTTTTATTTTTTATTTTTTTATGTTGGCGAGACGCTACCGCCACCGCCTCGCCAAGCCGCAGCCTCGCCGCGGTAGCGTCTCGTCAACATAAAGAAAAAAAATTAAAAAATAATAATAATAATAAAACTCGATATGCTTGCATGTTTATTTGACGTTAACACGCGGTACTTTCTTGTTGCTTTTGCGCGTGCATATAGTGAATGGCAGGGAAAAAAACACATGGAGTTCTCGCCGTAAAGCAAGACTTCTGTGGGTGCGGGCCGAGAGCTCTTGCAATTGCAAGTGCGGTATTTCCCCCACAGACCACCAGGGCGGCCGAGAAAACCTTTGTTCGACCTGAAATGACTCATTTAATCATCCAAAACGGTATGGAACACATTAATTAACTGAAAAATGTTGCATAGTATGCCTTTAATGCATTATTTAAAATGAAACAAATAGATTCTGTTAAACTGTTTTCTTTAACATCTGTGTGTAACGGCTGCGATCCAATAAAGCCGAGTTCTTACTCCAGGTTTTCATCCCATGAGAATTTCATACCAGCATTTGCCTGACACTTGGTATGTCGTTTAGTCAGAGTTGCATGTGATCTCGGTATGCAGGGCATGACAACCCTAAATTAATTTACATCTGAATTAACCACCCAGAGGTGGACGCCGCAGAATGACGACGATCCCAAGGCTTCAGGTTGCAGCCGTGCCCCGTGGCAAACAACTCCTAGTCTTTCCCGACGCAGAACGCAGGGGCACTGCACAGCAGAGCAGAGATGCCAGCCCTCCAGGACCAACTAGGGGTTTGTTTGTTAGCCATGTCGCCGACTGACCACCAAATTAGCTTCATCACCTCTGGCACCAGGATATCAGATGTGACATCGGGCACCGCGGGCTGTGGCTCTGTTTTTCTGCATGGCTAGAGGGCTAATGTGTAAAAAAATATTTATTAAATAAATAGGAAACAAACGAGGAAATCTTTGTGCCCTGCTCCTGTTTGGCTGTGATTTAGGCCGTGCATCTATCCTCTAAAAAAAAAAAAAAAAAAAAAAAAAATCAATACTATGAATATGAATAGTATGAGTATGAATTTCGATACCTGGAGCATGATAATATTCTGGGATTATACAGAACAGATGAGCTGGATCCAGTATGCAGATAGAATAAATTAAGTTTAATACAGATGTGATAACTAAAAAGGAGCCATAATAATGTGACTCCTACATATCTGTGTCTCTTTATGACACATGAGAGCAAAGCAGTTTGTTTTGTTGGAAACACATTTTAAAACCTCTTCAGAGAAAAAACATGTTCTGTAAACGTGTTCACATCTGTTGTGCAGCCAAAGTCAATTTTTGCAGATTTGTCTCAAATAAAAACTAAAACGATCTTTCCACACAGTTAATAATGTATGATGAGCAACATCAGCATCGGTTGCCACTGGTTTCTCCTTACATCAGCATTGCTCGCAAGCAACGCTGGTTGGGATGTATGCAGCTTTTTTTCCACTCGATCTGTGTGATGCATCCAGCCAGCAGGGCAGCTGACAGGCTGCTTATATTATGTGTGAACCCCGCTCACATGGCCCACTGACATGGCTTGGCATACTAATCCGGCCCACCTACTGTTGTGTTTATTCTAGTGATGACATGGAAACATCTGGAGGATCTCCATGAGGCAGCACATCTGCAGCTGACAGTCTCTTGATTTAGGATTATGAATTATAACACTAATCTGTACATAGAAAACCAAAGACAATGGCCAGTAGATAACAATCAAAACAATCTCAGCTAGGGCTGAACGATTTTGGCAAATAATCTAATTGCGATTTTTTTTCTTAATATTGCGATTTAATGCGAATTTTTTTTTTCCAGTTTAATTATCATGTCTTTTTTAAACATATACAAACAACAAATCATTTTGTTTCCTCGCTGTGCAGATTAGTTGCTAAAAGACCCGCAGCATCTAAACTCAGAGCAGAAATGATTGCGTTCTGCCTACAATATATTTCAACCAAAATTGCAATTTTGACTTTTCTCTGCGTTAACCACAAGCAACAAAAATGGCGTCTAAATAAAGACGTTTGTAAACAAGGACTATTCAAAACAAGAACTTTTAATGTTTCTATTAATCAGAATATTATTCAAGAGAACAGCTTTTAGTTGATTTGGACATCAATCCTTGTTGAACATAAAGTCCAACCAACAAGCAAGTCTATGTATTAAACTGATTGACCAGAACTTAATGCTATGTATGATTATATAAACTCTAAAACAAGTAATAAAATTAGATTATCTTACTGCTGCAACTGTCTTCCCTTCCATGTGGAGGCAAACCCACTTTAAACAATTTACCAACACCTAATGGACGCGTCTAATTCACTAATTGTTACATAGCCAAAAATTGCAGAGTCTGCGATTTGGAAATTGCGTTTTTTTAAATCGCGATTATATTGAAAATGCGATTAATTGTTCAGTCCTAATCTCAGCTGTGAGATAAATGACTTTAGAATATAATTCACATATAAATCTGCAAGTGTACATTTATTCCGGGACAGCGTAAGGATTTATTTAAAGTCAAACAAAAACTATATAACCATTTTGGTGTAAAACGTGGCGTGTTCTTAGTATAGCACATTGGTGCATTCATGCAACTTAATTACCTTCCGACGCCCCAAAATGTTATTTTATTCCAGTTCAATCTGAAAATTTTGACAATCTGAAACGAATCTGTTTGCTGTTGAATCGGAGCTATAAACAATAAACTGGACTGAGTACCAGCGCCTTTTAACAAGTACATAGGGGGGCTTTATTTTATGGAGGAATATTTATCAGATTAATAGAAAAACTACTGTCTATACTGTAATACAACTGTAGAAGGCCACTTGGAAAGGCAAAACAGAAAATGCTGGCAGGTAAAGGTTTCTCATTAAGATTCCTCCTGTATGAAATCAATTAAAAAAAAACAACTGGTCCTTCTCAGTCCCCCCCCCCCCCCCCCAAAGAGAAAAAAACTTTGATGTTTCTTTCCTTCCTTTAAACTAGATTTTCCTCCTCCCCTTGAGTCGCTTGATGCAGTTAGACTGTGTTAGCACAAAAATCTGTCTAAGAGGAAATGACAAGCGCAGGATGTCCAAATCATTAGTAATGTGAGAGCGGCAGTTCCCAGGCATGTCTCGTTACATAGTTAACTGCTACGGTAAGGTCTACGGTCTTCTGTTGGGGCTTTTCTTGGAACAAGTCTCACTGTGGGGTCTGGAAGGGTTAGAGAGGAGGACCACAGCCCCTCATCCCCTTTACCGTGAGTTAGCCGTGGAAAAAAATCCAAGACCCCTGAACCCAAAGCGGCCTCGGCTGCACCCGGTGACTGAAGAAAGAGAAAAGGGCTCCCATAAACATTAGAAGCAGAAGTTTTTGTACATCTACTTGTCTAAATCGAGTGCATATGCTAACCACTGGGATTTGGGAACGAGGCTCCACCAAATAAAAAAAAAAAAAACATAGAAAGAAAATCAAGCTTTGGTCTGGCCATAGTTCAACTTCAGCTTGCTGTGGCTGCTGCGGAGGGACCGCCGCTTCATGCGAGATGCTTCATCCATCCATAATTTTGTCATGCTGTCAACAAACATGACTCCCATGAATAAAACCAAAGTACTTTAAAGAAAAACTTTATCACTTGAAAATACATTTGGTTTGCCCTAATTTGGCACATTTACTCATCAAATGATACTAATGTCAACACCGAAATGAGTTTAGTCTCATTTCCAACGCAAAAAAATCCCGCCTTGAACCCAAATTAAGGCGGAAACATAAACCAACAGGAGCACGCGCGCTCACAAAAAAAAAAAAGAGAGAAAAAGTTCAGTGTTTATTTTTGTTCCTCAGGCACTCATCCTTCTTTGCATGAGTGCATTACCCGGCACACCGTCACAGCATGCCGGCGTGTGAGCGCGTATGCGTGTAGCTGACGATCAGAGAATAACGTTACCCCTAAGGGGTCGCACCTCTCTGCCCCCCACCACCCCCTCTCCCTTATACGCTCCTCTCTGCTTTGTGCCTGCGGGGATTTCCTTTTTCAGTTCAGAAGAGATGTCAGACCTGTTCCACCATCCCTAACAGAGGCCGGACTCTGCCCTACATTCACTGAACATCTGTGAAACTCACCACATCAGCCTCATTTTAAGATGTCAGGGTCATGCGAGGTTTAGTGGGGTAAGGCCTAAACTTGAATCTGAATATTTTTTATCCTAGTCAGGACCAGCGCATAAAGTTAAGACTTTCACACAGTGGTCTGTGCATTAACTGTTAGTGCACAAACATAAACCACCACAGCTTAGGTTTTGGTTCATTTCGTTCACAGTTTAAGAAAGTTTCCAGATCAAACTATGAATCAAAGTATGTGGTAGTTAGAAAGCTCGCCGTCAGCCTGTAATTTTACAAATCAGATGCGTCAGACCACTCTGTGGCAGTAACAGGGGCGTGCAAAGAGTAAAACATGTTATGTTGCTGTCCCAACAACACAACAAGGTGTGACCTGAAAATATCCAAAAATCGGAAATCTTTCTGGATACAAACATCAAGACTTCAATCACCAAGTCCAACATGTGACCTCATTCTCATGCATTTAAAAAATCCAACAGGAAATATCACCTTTGAGCAACAAAGTGGGAAAAAAAGCTTGACAAATGTTGAGAAAATCTTCCAACATAACCTTGTTAGGAACCTGAAGCCACATCATTACAGACCACTGAGCTGTGTGGAGCAACGATACATGTTTTTGCATCGAATCGTCAGGATCCATGCATCGTTGAGGAGTGCACGCAATCAGACGATAAACATGTAAGTATGGCTACGTTCACACATCTGTTTCGTGGAAGTGCGAACGGCCCAATTATGATCTTTTCACCCTAAAAAAATCTTCTTGAAATGTAAGGCAAGGCAAATTTATTTATATAGCACAATTCAGTACAAGACAATACCTAGTGCTTTACATGATAAAGATATAGCAAAATAATAAAATGTAGATAGAAAATAGAATAAAAGCAAGTAGGGATAGAATGTAGTAACAAAAAAGAACATTAAAAACAGTAAAACTGTTTAACTAGAACAGTCAAAGGCAATTTTAAACAAATGTGTTTTTAATCTTGATTTAAAAGAACTCAGGCTTTCAGCACTTTTACAGTTTTCTGGAAGTTTGTTCCAGATAAGTGGAGCATAGGAACTAAATGCTGCTTCTCCATGTTTAGTTCTGGTTCTAGGTATGCAGAGAAGGCTGGAGCCAGAAGACCTTAATGGTCTGGAGGGTTGATACACTGATAACAAGTCTGTGATGTATTTAGGTGCTAAGCCATTCAGGGATTTATAGACTAACAGAAGTATTTTAAAGTCTATTCTCTGAGATACAGGGAGCCAGTGGAAAGACTTTAGAACTGGGGTTATGTATGGAAAGCAGATGACACAAGAGTGAGTTTTTGCCTTATATAGGGCAGCTTTTGAAGAATTAATTAATCATTTTATTTAAATCATCTCTGAGTCCAGTTTTAACAGTGAAATGCCTTTATGAATCAACACTGCATCACTGAAACAAAGATTTGAGACAAAAATCTTCCCTTTTTGCTCCATTTTTGCTTATGTGAGCATTTACGCAGATTGTTCCTGCTAATTGAAAATCCAAAAAGGTGGCAGCAGAATTAGTTCAAACAGACTATTTTCAATCCAAAAGCACAGTCCCACAGCTTGCTAGCACCTTTCTGATCTCATTTATCCTACAGAAAAAAACTCGGGATAGGTTTATTTATATCAGAACGAGGTTCAGAAAATGAAATCATCAGTTACCAAAATTGCAGAGAAACACAAGACGCAAGGAACGCGAGTAAGATCCACAGAAGAGAGAGAAAGCTCCCCAACAGGGCTTGAAAGCGACTAAACCAGAGAGGTCTTCCCTGCCACTTTCACACATTAGAATATTAATATTTATGAGACTTCCTGTCCCCCCCCTCTCCCTCTGTTTTTCCCCTCAGACGATTTAAACATGAAAAACTTGAAAAGCGTAAATTCCAGGAGTTGCGTATCACAGTTTGACCTGGAGCCACTCAGCAGACACCCGCCATGACAGACTCGCTGTTCAAAGCAGGCGGGAGCTTCTTTCATCACGGGATCCTGGTGTTGTTTTATTTTTTTATTTTTACAGTGTGACACCGCCAGCCCATGCCATCTGCCTCTTTTGGAAAAAAAAAAAAAACCTGAACTTCAAGATGTGCTTCCTGCTCGCGCGTTGTTTCTAGGTGGGCTTCAGAGCGCCGGGCCCAGCGTTGTGCAAGCTTTTGCCGCTAAGCTTCTTGCTGACTGCTGTTTACAGCCAAGCCTCGCAGTGTGGCACCAACGTTAAATATTCACTGTTAAACTGACAAGCCAGAACCAGTTGGGAACCCGGCCAGGAATTCACAGCACTACACCCCCCGTTCCCCCCACCTCCCGCCACTAAAACACAACTCCATAAATCAATCTTTTTTTTTTTTTCCCCGGCCAGTCCAGAAACAGCCCAGCCGACTCACATCCTCAAGCAACAAGCCCACTTCCTCAGAACCGAATCCAGAGAAGCAACAGTTTGGAGCATTTTCCAGTTAGATTTACGGCAACATTTGATCAACAATTAGCAGAATGCAATTCAACACATTGATTCTACTTATAAGGCATGTAATGACACTGATCTCCGTTGCAACATCTGCACAAATATTTTTATTTAGAGCTCCAATACCACCGTGGCAAAGGTCCTTCATCCTTGGCTTGGCAGGACTTCTGACGGCAGCAGCCGGCAGCACCGTATAGGCCTAACCCTGCTGCTGCTGCAGCTTCCTGCTGCGCTGGGGGAGCCAGGCTGCCTGCCTACCCTGACAGTGGGCCAGGAGGCTGGGGAGGAAGCCCCAGGTAGGCAGGACCTCCAAGAGTGGAGCGCCAAGAAACTGGGGAGCCTTACAACACACCGTGGAGAAACTTAAGAAGAAGCGAGGCAAAGTGGTGGAGAGGGGTCAGGGACTGGTACGCAACAAGAGGGAAGACTCAGAGATGAAAAAAGCAGCAAAGAAGGGAAAAGCAGAGATGTGTGGCATGGAAATGGGGAGAGAGTGAGACAAAGAGGCTTGGGGGCAAGTCGAGCAGCAGGAGATGACAGAGGCGTCTTGTCATGACTCCTTTTGCTTTTTTTTTTTTTTTTAATGCCCCCAAGCCTTCAGCACAACCTCAAAGCCCTAGGCCGAAACTAAGAGACCGGGGAGACCACGGGAAACCGCTGTGAGTCAGGGTACAAACAGCCGGGGAGGCAGGCAGAGACTAAACAGACATCTTACATCTCTCGGTTATAAACGAGACAAAGCGATACAAGAATGGAAATGACAAAGTGGAAACCGTAAAAATGTGTTTCAAAGAGATTTGTAAAAAGCAAAAAAAAAATAAAATAAATTGTTTAATGCTGATATTGTGGTAACAATGTCTCTAAATTTGACAAAGTGTGTCTATATCACAAGTTAAAGTCAAACAGTGGAGTAAAAACCAAACAAATAATGTTTTGTAGAGATGCACGACGCATCTGCGTTAACATCGGTTCGACAAGTCAAAGTGGGTCGACGTTAATAACTGCTGGTTATTTCCATCTTGTTGCCGTCTGAGTGTGTTTCAGGAGAGGGTGGGGTGCGGTATTGGACCATGTGACGTGATAACAGGGTTTCCCCCACTGTACCGTGTGCCGGTGGAAATCTTGGCACAGGGTAACAGTAGATATGATCTCTTACGTTGCCCCGTTGACCCACAGAACACAGAGATGCCTCAAGTTGCCCATTCAGCTGCGTTAAAACTTGAAGCTAGTGAAGATGTATAAAGAAATGGCTGCACAGACACATCCATGCACTCACTGCTCCTTCAATCATTTTTATTTCGTTATTCACATTTAAACCTAAGGGTTGTACGCTGTGAGCACTCAAAATTGAAGTCAGATTCCTTGTTTGCCAACCAACCTGCGTATCGGTGCAGGAATGCGTCAGTGAGAGCGATTGGGTGAGCGTGGCTATAGTGTAAAGCTCTTTGAGTGGTCAGTATGATTCGATAAGGCTGGACGATTATTCAATAACACTATATATATATATCGATAGGTGTATATCGAAGGTAGGAAAAAAAAAAGGTCAATAAAAAGTTCAGTAGAATAACAATTTTCCTTCCTTATGTATTGTAGGCATTTAGGTTAACACTACAGTCATTACATCCTGCCAACCAATCACAACGCAGACCCAGGAACGCTCCATCACCAAGCTCCGCCTCCTTCAAAGAGTTCAGAGAGAACGTGTTCGTCTTTTCTTTTTTTAAAAACCTGCAGTTTTGGTAAAAAGTTGGTTGAATAAAAGGTTGAGTTTGAATTCGGTTTTTGTGTGGTTTTTATTAAAAAAAATAGGTTGCTAAGCAACAGCATAAAATGGCCAGGGCTGCACTTAAAATATACATTTTGATAATTATCGATATCGATCAATATGATTCCTATTTTATCTATATGCTTTTTTTCTACGTCGTCCAGCCCTATGACTGGAAAAGTGCTATACAAGTTCAGTCCATTTACCATTTGTTCATGTAAGCAATCATGGCTAATAAAGCTGAATAAGATTAAAAGTAAAATAAAAGTTTACAGTAAAAGTAATACGCCTCGGAAAACTATGTATGTTAAAACATTTCTCAGGAGTTTTGTCACATGATTCATGACACAACAACGACCGTTAGTTTTACTTATTAGAAACAGCGCAGGAATAGAGAAAACAGGAGAATGTCGCCAGCGTTTCACACCAAAAAATGGAGGGGGTGAAACAGACAATCTGTCAAAACATGCAAATTTGTACTGCTGCAATAAATCCTACGTGAGACATTTAGCCTTATTTTTGGTGAGGCTGGAACAAATGCCCACAGCACAGTCAGCAAGAAACACACAGACACAAAAAAAATCCCACTCTTTCTGCTCATGAGTGCAAAACCACTTTGCTTTTGCCTCATTTCATGACAAATGTGTGCCGTCACTGATGTCCCGTTTACAGTGGCATATACCGTCTTGTAATTATTCTGTGAAAGTGAACTCTTTCCTGAGGCGTTTGGATATTTTGCGTTGGGGCATAATGGAAAGTGATGGAAAGAAAAAGCGATAGCCAGTTTAAAAAAAAACAGGAAGCCTTTCTGTCACAGTTCAGAATGGTCATGACTAAAAACGGCAGCAGTGGGTCTGTTTAAATGCCAACGCATCGCACAGCTTATTCCTAAAAAGTTAACCTACAGACCAGAGCTGCCAATATGACACAGTGCAATACGAAGCACTGGTGGGAAAGCAATAAGTTATAGTTCAAGTCCTATGCGTTAGTGGCAAAGCCAGTAACATCTATGACTAAAATTTGGGCCGATATCCATATCCGATATTAACATTGCTGTTATGTCCGATAACCGATATTTACTGATGTGTGTTCACGCACTTTTATGTTTCTGTAATGGTCAAATTTTGTACCGCTTTGTACCGACTGAAAACTATGCTAACTGAATTTTTGAATACGAGTCACAGTCTAGTTTTAACCGCTGCTTTTCGTATGTCTTCTTTCGACACAGTGAAAAACGACCACACTGCAGACATTCTATCTCTGCTTAATTTAAAAACTCACAATCCTGGCTGTGATGCATCACCGTCACATGACCGAACAAAAGCCGCATCGGACCGACACAGATATGCTAAAAAATGTCTCCAGTGTGAGATCAATAAAGACTATCTTAACATTGGCCGATACTGATGTTAATGCCGATGTATTGTGCATCTCTATGTTTGACCATTCAGATCAGGGGTGTTCAAACTTTTTGCACATGGGCCAAAATTGGGAACTCAAAAGGTACTTGAGGGCCCAAAAATTAATACTATTTTTTAATATTCAATGATCTATGTTGTGATTTTCTCTTTTATCCTGCTCTACAAAATATTCATCCAACCATTTTCTGGAGTCTACTGCCCATCTCCAGCGGTCAATGGGCGAGAGGGTGGGGTGGGGGGTGGGGGGCAACTTGGACAAGCCGACACTCTATCACAGGGCAGCTCTACAATATCTGATCATTATAATCGTAAAATACAGGCGACTTAACTTACGTTAAAGGGACCTAATGGTAAAATGCCTTTCCTTGTTTATTGCCTCGGCTTTACCTACAATTGTTTTTCCCAAAAGCATTTCCACTAGTTGTTGTAGTGAAAACAAACACCCAACTCTGGGCCTTTAACCGTCTGCTCCAACTAGTGGATCTTAAAAATGTCCTTGCTGGACTCTGACAGTTAGCGATAACTTCTTAACCCATTGCTGATGTCAACCTTAGTATTTAAATATTTGTGTTAATATGAAATGTTATGCTAAAAATGTGTAAAACACCTTTGAATGTATAAAAAAAAAAATTAATAATCTTATTCTATTTGAGATAAATCATGATTAAATCATGAATAAAGCTGATTCTGATCATGATTAATACGCTTTAAACAGTGAATTATGTCTTAAACACTGAATCTAAGTCTGTCTTTTTCATCCACTAGAATGAGCACGTTGGAAACATGGAGAATGGGAACACAGCTCCAAGCCAGGAGAGAGTCTTTTATATTTATGTTCATGTTTATGCATTTGGAAGACGTTTTTATCCAGAGCGACGTACACATGAGAATATTTTATATATTATGATATCAAACCCAACAATAAGGGACTCAGCAGGAAGACCACTCATACCAGAGGAAACATTGCGTAAAGTAGTCATCTTGCAATCGGAGGGTTGCGGGTTTGAGTCCAACTTCCTCCTGTCTGACTTTGTACGTCCCTTCCCCGAACAAGCACCTACCAATCTGCATGTGGATAAAGGTGCTTGTTAGAGAGAGTGTGATTGGGTGAATGTTGCGCCCAAAACAAGCTCTACTGTAACGCATTTGGGGATACGGTATGACTAGGAATATGAATTAATATGAATTCAGTCGTACATCTTCAGAAGGGTCCCTATTTTTCTTGAAGAAAAATAAGGACCCCCTTGTTCTGATGGCATAAAGAGACATAAAGAAACAAAGAGTTTGGATTGTCTTGCCGCTGGTAACTCTGACAAGCGGTCACAATATCGAGAATATATTGTCATCGCAATATCAGTGTGTGCAATATCGAGTGCTTAAGAGCTGTAATTGTTGGCTAAAATGTTTCAGGTGATATGAACTTCCATTTTTCCTGCTAATTAACTGTTTTGTCAGTGGGACAAAGTCTGAAATGACATTTCCCAAAATGCTAAAAGTCCCACAGGGATAAAAGAAAACAGGCACCATCCTCGCAATATTTACCAATGATGTCTCTATGGAAAGATTTTCTGATATTTTGAAGCCCTAGATTATAGTCATGGGATTTAGCTACAACGGTGGCTGTAATAGGTTTGAATCCTTTTTAAAAAGGGCCGTTGAATACAACATGGCCGTACATCGGGTTGGTTTGTAACTCCGGCCACCTTCCTCTCACAGATCGACCTTCAGGTTGTTCTAAGAGTACCACATCAGCCAGACTGGGAAACAGGGCAGTGAGAGCCACCGGTCAAGCTGGTTTACTGATATTTAACACAAGAACATCCTGGCCTTCAAAGTAAAAGGTTCTGAGAGTCTGATCTATCCAGATGGTTCAACAGTTTGAATTTCTCTCTCCCTTCATTCCTGTTCTACCAAAAACTTCTCCCACTCTTTCTTTCAACTCCAGAGAGAACATTTAAACTGATAAAAACTAACCTTAGTTTAAGTAATATTTTGAACTTTAAAGCTCTCCCACTCAGTCTTGGTAGCAAGTAGAATTGGTGCTGAGAATTTACCTTAATTCTGTTCATGCTTCTCTTGCATCAATAAATCAGTAAGAAATGGATCTTAATGTGGACTGATGAAATAAATCTTATTCCTAATAAATATCTAGAACCTATTTTGCTTATTTAAAGCAAAATAGGTGTGTGTGTGAGAACCGCTCAAAGACACAAATGATTTAAAATTATTATGTTAAACTTATTTTTTTAAAGATTTTGAAAGTGATTCAGACAGATGATTCAGGCAGATGTTTTTATGTACAAAATTTCAATTGCCATAAAATGCTTAAATTACACAGGGGAACATTTAGAGGCATAAATGGTAACTATGGATTAAAATGAAGATTATTGTTCTTTAATCTACCGGTATAAAATCAGCAATATTTAAAGGCTATTTTCTGTAAGATAAAATGTACTGATTCCATCTTAATATATCCATCACTTCATAGTTTGCTGGTGAGTCTACTGAATATAGTTACTTTAAATAAAGTATGTCTTAGAAGCCAAAAACAAGGCCGATCCTGTCAAAAAGGCATGAAGAAATCAAAGAAAACCCAAGTCTTTTGCTGTGAAATAAGCCGCTGACACAGTGCGGTCAAGACATCAGCAGACCAAGGGGCCCTGAAAGGATTCCATTCGACTTTGAAACAGGTCTGAGGTCAGTAATTTTTGTTTTTGCATGTCTTTGTAGTTTGTTTTCCTAAGGGCCCGATGAGAAGAAGCCGCAATGCCAGAGTGAAGTTAACACCATTCACGTGACACCAGGAGCTCCAAGGCATCCTCCTAGGATATTTGGATGCTTGAACCATCAGTGACCCTGCATATAATAAAGCGAGATGGATATGAAAAATATTGACAGGCTCGCTGTTTGAAAGGAGTGCAAGAAACTGCTAAGATAACCCATATTCCTTGCCAAAGACCTTCCTGTAAACTCTAACCAAATAGAGTTTATAATGGAAAGACTATTTTCTTCCAATCTATCAAGCTTCCATTTTCTTTTATCCACATTTTTCTCATACATCTTTAATTATTCACTTGCTTTTAATGCACCAAATAACCATAAAGCATGAATCCTAAAGCAATCAGTGTAGTGATCTCTACTACATGTTTTCTGGTATATATTAAAAAAAAAAAAAAAAAAAAAAAAAAAAAGAGCTCGGCCAAGGTCTTTCACATCATGCAAAAGACAGTGTTTAATGTAGCTAAAAATGGCCTCAGGAAGCATCTTCTATCGAATCTGCTTTGCAAAAAGAAAAAAAGAGAGCAGCATTTTATTTTATTTTTTGTTGTGCTCTAGAAAACCCAAAGGCGAGATGACTGTTAAATGTGGTCAGATGACAAATGTCTCATCTGATCTTTAATCCAGTCAGAGGGCCAGCTTCAGGGCGAAAAACAGGAAGCTCTCACAAGACTGAGTGATTTGGTAAAGTCCTCTGTGCTAAATCACTACTCAGAGTTTTAGCAGAGAAATTTCAGAAGTTAACACCAAATCAAAAGCAAGCTTTCTGTTTTAGACGCCCAGGTTTAGAAATACACGTCATCCAGTCGGCAAAACACAACAGACATTTTTTTTGTCATCAGGAAATTCTTTCAACTTATTTCAAACTAATTATCAACAACAATAAACGTGAATTTAAGGGTTGGCTTAAGCTCTGGCTTGCCTATAATAATCCATCACCATCGAGACTTTGAGCTTGAGCAACAGTTTCAAAACAAATATGGTGGACAAAGCTTCTGCTTTACAAACAGGATGTGTTATGAAAGGTGTTATTTTTTTCTCTCAAGTTCTCCAAGCTTGAAGCAGTTCACGGTACACAAGTACTTCAAGGTCGGGGATGACAACCACTAAGTGTGGATGCACTGTAGGGTTTTGTTGTGAACCGCAGCAGAACAAGGCAGCCATGATGAGCAGCTGAAGAGATGACGCCCAGGAGGACTTTATGAAGAGAGACATGCTTTCTGTTTAGAGTTGATTTTTTTTAAAAAGGTAACAGAGCAAATACATTTTATTTTAGTGTTTTTAAGCAGATTCACTTGTGTGGATAATTTTAATATTCAACCAAATTAAACTTCAGCAAAAAAAAAAAATAATAATAATAATTGATAGTTAAAAGAGCAACAAGTAAGAAATTTACTGCTAAATTACCCATAATTACCTTCTGACTTGTCACCCAGGATGGAAGTAACATTCCCTATAAATCGATCCCCTCCATCAACAATGTCTTAGTCACGTTTTCTCCTTTCAAACCTAGAGCTACGGTCTGGAACTACTTTGGTTCAGAATGTAGCCCGTGTTTACTTCCTGGTTCCTGAGCCAATCATATGAGAGTTCCCATCGTTCCCAACACAGCATTTGGTGTTTTATTTTAGCAAAATAGCAGCAGCGTGCAAACATGGAAGCCAGTAAGAGAGGCGGACCAGAAGTAGAAGAGAATACAACATCATATAATTGTCCTATGCAGGTAGCTGAGAAACGACACGTTGTGCGCGTGTTGTTCCGATATGCAACCCAAAGTGTCAGTATTACTTATTGCTCCTTTAATGAATAAAGTAATCACAAGTCAGTTGATGGTTTCAGTCTCTATTAAAGTTCATATAATAAAAAATGAAAAAACAGCCGAGTCATACCACAGCAGAACCCCATCATTGGGCTGTCCAGATCAACTTTAACAAAACCCTTTACAGGAAATTACGTGTGTGTGTTTGCAGCTCTGCGATCGATTATTTTGACAACTCTTTGAATGAATACAAGTAAGGCAATGGATTTTATCTGTTCTTCCATTTACAAAAATCAAACGAGTTAAGTTACTTGGACTCTAACCTGATTTTCAGGGTCTTTTAATTCAAACAGATGATCACACTGAGTCTATCGTCACCCGCCTAGTTTTACAAATCCAAACAGCAGAAGGGAAATAATCATCTGGTGTTGCAAGAAGCTGTCAGATGTAATCCACCTGCCATTAGCTGAGACTCAAAGGGAGACGTTGTGGCAGAAAGCCTTTCACCGCTGAGACTGATGCAAACATTTGTCAGCCATTTTCTGATCATCCGGTTTATGACACGTTCCTTGATGGCCGACTTCACAGAGGCAGCCGGCGCTCATCTCAATCACCTGATGATGCTGGCAGACTCAAGCCTGTTGTCTCTGACGATGATGATGATCAAATGTGGCAACAGAGGAGTGAGTAATAACTGGGTCAACAAGGTATGTCAGCTCCCACTAACTCCCGTTTGAATCATCCCTTCTGTAGTTGTAGAAAAATGTGTGACGCCTTTAATATTTGACTAACAGGCACAGACAGCGACATTTCAGTGGAGTCTGTTAATTTTCAGCTAAACTTAATAGAGGAAAAAAAAAACTAAATGAATCGAGAATAAAACAAAGATGGGAAAGCCTAAATAACAGATTTTTTTTCTTTTTTTTTTGCTAGTGTAAGTTTGTTCAACTTATAAATTATTACAAAGTATGCATGCAGTCAGACTTTAATGGTATATATAAAAAAAAAAACATTCCCACAATAACTAAACAGTACTACATTAAGCATTGTGTATTTCACTACAGACTAAGTCCAAATGAATTATTTGGTGACGTATCCGGTTGACTTGTTGACTGGCCGTGATTTCTGTCACTTTGTGGCATTGTCCTTGGATTCTTTTAATGAGATTTGGTTTAAAAAAAATGTACACAAATACATGTGAACGCTCAGTAACTGTATTGAAACACGACATTAAAACAGAGTTACATACAAACCCACGACTTATCTGTACTGCTACACATCCACTATTTGACAAAGCTTTTTATATATATATATATATATATATATATATATATATATATATAAATAAATATATAAATAAACAGACACACTGCTCTTCTCAGTAAATGGGGGATATCAGTATTGCCCAATTGAGTGAAAAGGTTCCCTAACACCCAAATTTGTTGTATTCTCCAAACTGAAACTGAATCTTAAGGGGCAGGATTTTAAAACAGTTGGTCGATTTTCAAAGCCTGACAGACACCACATGTAACGATAAAAAAAAAATCTTAGATAAAGCCTGTTTGCTTGTACAGTGTGTGGGGTCCGGTCAGACGGCGAGTCCAACGCGCCACACACCCACAGAGTTCACTTCAGATCATTCAGATGTCAGACGGGAAATCTTGTGAATCCTCTCAGGATCAAAAGTGAGTTCAGAGTAAATAAACACGGACGACCAGGAAGAATAATGGTGATAGTCTGTGGACTGATTTTAACGGAGAAAAACCATAACAAAAAGAAACGCCGTTGGTTAAAGAAGCGGAGACAACAAGACCAGAGGCACTACGCTTGCTGCACTATGAAATAGAGCCGGGTTGGGTTTTTTCCTCTCTTGAAGAATTCCTCACCTCACTTTCTAATTGGCTAGCAGTCGCATTCAACAGGCTGCGAGCTCGTTTGTCTTCAGAGGACGCCACACATGGTAGGATATCGGGGCAAGACAATCAAACATGTTGAATATCCCCGATTTGAGGTCAGAGCGGTGCCGACGTTCCACCAAGCGGACCCGATCGCTCTTAACACACCAAAACACGACAGGATAATCTTTTAAGATTATTTTAAGAGACACGCTCCAATAATAGGTTCCTCTTGGATGGAATAGATCAGAGCGAAAATCGGGCTAAAAATCCTGCCATGTGAACCAGCCTTAATTTCAACAGCTAGGCTGACACTTCATGTCTCATTCTGCTTTATAAAAAACTCTGCACTATGTTACTAAAAAGGTTTTTTGTTGCCTAATCAAGGAGGCATAAAGACTGCAAATCAATGACTCAATGCAATCTGCTGGGTTTAGAACATTTTTTAAACCAATCTGTCCGTTTGATTCGATAGAATCGACTTTGTAAAATGCCTTGAGATGACGTGTGTTATGAATTGGAGTTATATAAATATATTGAACTGACAAAACATCTTGTTAAAAATGCCATCTCAACAGTAGGCATGTTACTATCAGCGAACTCGTGTGCGTTTCCCCCCCCTTGAGCTCAAACTTTTTGTGATTACACCACAGGCGGCGCCGTCCCCAAGCAGCTAGTTATTCGCCACTGCTGATACACGTATCAGAACGTCTGTTGATATTGTAAAGAAAACATACCTAGAATACCATTTGCCATCTATTGTTTTCTTCCACTTAGCAACACAGCCAGGGCTTATTGTTAAAGGCTCGTTACTGCAGGGCTTTGTCTGCAGTAATATAGGTGCTGCTCCCATCTGTTGTTGCGAGGTAAAAGCAAAGTTCTTGATTTACCGGATCTTGACCGAAAGAACAAGATTCTGTGTACAAGCGGCCGAAATGAGCTTCATCCGCAGGCTCAGAGATGGGCTAAGACGACAGATGATGGATGGATGGGCGAGTACTCTGTTAGTGAACATTTTCAAATACCTATATTCCAAAAATCAACTGCTTGTGAGTTAAATTAGGAGCACATGGCTGAAATATGCAATTAAATATTAATTTAACTTTAATGTTGACAAATGTCAGCTAAATGCTTTAAAATTACCTTAAATCAGTTAACAGAAATATGTTCTCACGGTTAAAATAGCAGAACATTCATTAAACATTGTGTGGCAACATATTGAAAATAAATGAGAAATAAAAATTATATTTTTGGTCACATTTGATTTATCCTAAAATTATTTTTCCCCATCTTAGGAAAAGGGAAGTACAAACTATCTGTATTCTAAAGTTTTGTTTTCATAAGTTTACAGTAAACAAATCCACAGAGAAGTTTTTAAATGAAACTAAAATCATATGAGTTATGAAGCGTACTTAAAACTAGGCCAATTGGTCAAAATGCTGTATCAGCAAATGACAAACTGAGAAACATACATCCCCAAAATCACCAAACAACAACATACAATTTTAAAAAAAAAATTGGCAAAAGTAATCTAAAAATGAAAGATTAAAAATGCCAGTTTGGAAGACAGAATTGGAAAAAACAGGGTTAGATTTGGGTGTAAAACTCCACTAAAAATCAAAGCAAAAAGGTTTTTCTCTACATTGTTTTATTTGAAACAGAATGTAAGTTTGTTTGTTGTTGTGTTTTTGGCTGAATAACAGGACAATAACAGGTCAATTGATTATACTGAAAAGTTTGAATAACACAAAGCTTATTTGTTCAGTACTGAATAGCAATAATTTCTGAAATTAAGCAGAGTTTAAAGCGTTTTTTTATTTATTTATTTTATTACTTTACCAGTAGTAGTAGTAGTAGTAGTAGTAGTAGTACTGGTAGTACTGGTCCCAACTTTTCATAGGTTTCAATGGAGGACCACAGATTGCCCCCCATAGATAGTTTCAGCTTTTAAAACACTGCAACTGTCAGTATTGATTTTAAACGACACACATGCTCTTCCTGTCAAAGTTTTGTCGTTGTTGCTCGTTCTCTCTCAGGTTAAACAGTTTGTTTTGAGATCCAACTCTTTCGAAAATGCTGCAAACAAACCTATAAACTGTTGCAAACAAACCTATAAAACACAGGCATGTAGTAAAACCCGAATTTGACTTTACAGAAACAACATCTATGCCAGACACGCAGTCACGCTTGCTAGAAGCCAGAGGTGTACCAAGGCATGCAAAGTTGGCCCGATCCCATCAAGTGTTTGACATATTAAAGCTACTTTATGCAGTTTTCGTCACTTTTTCCTTGGCAACAACATGTCAGTGGCGGCGAAGCATGGCAACAGAAGCAGCCGCTGTCATATGTCCATCACATGTTTACCTAAACGGCCTTCCTGTTGACGAGCAGGGAGCAAAGTTTGGCTAAAGTCACGTAAACACGTCGTTATTGTGTCTAAACATGGTTGTTGTTACCCTTCACCGAGAGTGTCAGCTGTGCAGATAACAGGTAAAGTTCGCGAAGTAGCATGCTAGCCGGCTAGGAGGCAAAGCTAGCTAGCGAACCTCGCAGAACTTTTTTCTCCAGGCGTCAAACTCGAGTAAAAGCAAAAACTAAAGTCAGTTTAGCATTTTCTAAGCGCGCCGGTCCCCTAACATCCTTCTTAAAGAAGTGACAACAGTTTCCAGCGGGGTTTAATAGCTGTGGTCGCGCTTCAGAAGTTGACTGGGTCGGTACTCACCAGGAAGTGGGGCTCTGTTGCTAAGCTATTCCTCCTACACGTTAACAGTTTCCTCCGATGGTTATTATGGCGCTCGGCTTCGTCGTGACTTTCTCCCCTTCTGTCCAAGGTCGCAACGAACCAGTCAAACTCCGTGGGACTCTGTTATTGCGTGGCACTTTGCCTGTCCAACATTAAAAAAAACTTTTTTTTTCTTCTTCCCCCACACAGACAGAGCCGCGCCGCGGAGTCAGTTGAGAAGACGTGTTTTCAGCCAGGAGGCCCCCCGCCCCCTCCTTCATCAGCTCGGCGTCAACCGCTAATGTAAACACCGCGGCATTCCCGCGGGGCAGCTGTCAAATACCGCGAGATTCAACGCAGACGCTCTGGCTGCTGTCACTTCTGTCGCCACTGATTTTTACTTTATTTTCAGATATGCCCAAACACTAGAAAAAAGACATTAGAAAGTTTTCTTTTTTTTTTTTGAAAGAAAATCTTAATATGATTTCGCCTAAAAAAAATAAAAAATAAAAATTTAAAAACTATTTTGGAGACTTTATCTATTCGATGAAAATCTGATCCCTTTATGGTAATTTAATTGTAAGTTAGACAGTGGCACCTCCACAAATGTTTCAAAGGGGTGGCCAGATGGGGCCACTTAAAGTCACTGAAACTAAAAGCCATAATTTCAGGATTTTATGCTACTGTTGTAGTAAAGCTGTCTGTAGAAAACTATATTAAAGTAAACACCCACTAATATCTTTTGGTTTATTGTTTGATTTTTTATTTTACTGATGATCTAATGTGCAAAGACTAATAACAGTACAGTCAACATCTTGAGTTGAACAACAATTCCTTTTTATTGTGTAATCCTATTAGGAATATGGTGTACATTTATTCATTTACTGAAAAACAAAATAACTACTAGGTGAAAGTAGATACTGGCAGATACAAATAAAAGCGCGATAGAAGGTCAAGAAGAGCGGCTGCCTTGCTGGCTGTGCATAATGGGATGAAATGCTAAACTGATGCAACTACAATTTACACTGGCGAGTGGGGTGGTTAGTGGGGGGGCCAGGACATGGCACCCCTTGCCAGTGTTGTATAAAGTACTGAAATCTCAGAGTCAAGAAAAAGTATAGGTACCTCTCCAAAATATGACTTTGGTAAAAGTCCAAGTCACTGACTGAAATGTTACTTGAGTTAAAGTCTTGAAGTATCTGAAATGTCTTGTACTTAAGTATGAAAATTACTGTAAAAGTAGATGTACTCAAGTAATGTAATGAAAAGTATAAGTAAAAAGCAAAACAAAGCAAATGCAGTTTGAATTACATTTTTTATATTTTTTCACTTAAAATAATATACACAACCAAGTGCGGGCAAATTTTAGACCAGGGAGTGTATACTAAGAACATGGTTAAGTGATGAACCAGGCTTTTAAGACTCCTGGCTCTGCTATTAGATGCTTTACCTATACCACAAAGTTAACTTAACCTCCTTTACTACTGAACCAGCTTCTTAGTCTTAACCCCCAGGTTAAGACAGAAAATACATAGTTTTTGTAAGCCTTCAGTTTTTCCTTCAAGTAAGGTCATAAGTAAGGTCATAATTACATTACACCACTTAGGTAAGAAGTAACCTTGATGTCTTTCTTTATGTTGGACGGGGAGTTTTTGTAAGATGGAATTTCCATAACAGACACTTCATGCAGTACGACAAATCTTTAACACCCACAAAAGAGTACATTGTGTATAAATAAGGCCACGAGTTCTCATCACCAACTGGTGGTTCCCCTGTAGCCGAGTCCGACGTTGTTGCAGTCGCTGTTGTTGTCCCTGTCTCCTCTTCCACGTGGCTGCTACTGATTGCGAGACTGGCTTTGTGTTTAATGGGAGAAGCAAAACAGGTGTTTCCTATTGGTGGTGATGAACAAGCCCAGGCAAGTCCAAACTTTGTTGTAGTCAATCAGTAGGTGGAGTCAAAACGCTTGTGTTTTTCTCTCTCTCTCTCTCTCTCTTTTTTTTTTTTACTAAATCAAACATTGAAAATGTATCGGAGTAAAAGTATGCAAATAAGTTCGGAAATATAGTGAAGTAAAAGTGAAAGTTATCAAAAAAAATTATTCTCGAGGAAAGTGTAAAGTACTCCAAAATATACTTAAGTACAGTAGTGAAGTATTTTTACTTCGTTATTATACAACCCTGCCCCTGGCCACCCCCTGGTGGCACCATTGAAGGTAGACAGTTTACCATAAAATAAGACAATCTTTACGTAGAAGTATTAAAAAAGAAGGAAAAGTTTTACAAATGCAAACCTCATTGTTTCTTATGTGATACGCTACTAGAGGCTAGTGCACAGCTGTAAAAGAAAGAGGTGCACTGGAAACTGCACTTTGGTATCTCTCCACACCAAAGACACACTTTGCATATCTAGAGACAGTAATATTTGTTTATTATTGTTAGGAAATCACATCAAACTCAGTCAGATTGGATGGAAAGCATAGCAACCTCAGTTTTCCAGTCTTGCCAGAGATTATCTATTGGATTTGATTCTGGGATTTTAATAGTCCATTCCGAGACATAAATATACTTTGGTCTAAGCTGTATTATTATAGCTCTGGCTCTTTGTTTAGGGTGGCTGTCCAGCTGGACGGTGAAGCTCTTCCTCATTCCTCAGTCTGAGAGGTTTTCTTCCAGGATTGTTCTGTTTTTAGCTTCTTAAAATCATCTATGACCAGCTTCCCTTTCCATGCTGAGGAAAATTGTCCACACAACATAATGCTGTCACCAAGGTATGCCCAAAAATGTCTTGTCTGAATGCCTGTTAATATATATAGTCATATTCAATTAATTAGAATATCCATTCTGATGAGGCTTGTTTGTCAGATTAAAAGAATCTTTAGAAAATAACCACCTTTTAGCAGGTATAAACATACGTTTCATTAAACCCCTATTTCTATATTAAAGCTTTTTTTTATTACATCTTTATTTCTAATCTTAAATATCATGTTTTCATTAGCTGTACGTGGAAAATCATCATAATTAACAGAGAGAACGGCTTGAAAATATCCCTATGTACAACGTCTTGAAACACTAAATAAAGTTTTTCAAGATGTGAACTGAATAAATTACATAAATTAATGTTACAATAGTATTCTAATTTATTGAATTTGACTGTATATTAAAATTCTCTAATTAGAATGAACTTATGTTACAACTTTATTGTTGCTAAAGTATTTTATTGTTGAAATTTTTGGCCACTCTTCTGAAGAATCCAGTTTATAAAAATGATTTACTCCTTTTTTTAGTGGCTATCTAATCATTTTTCTTAAAATCTGAGAGTGATAAATTAGGGAACATTAATGTCGGTTCATGTATATCTTTTTTGGCACGTCACAAATCCGTGATTCAATTCAATTCAGTTATATCATCAATTCACAAAAAAACATCATCTCAATTATATTTCATAAGACAAATAGATCCAGTTTATGTACAGAGGTATAAAGTCAATTCAGTCCAATAATAAAGACTGATTCAAAGTCAGTTACACACGGTTCAATTCAGTCCACGTAATAAGACACTGCACTCGAGTTCAAAACATCACATGAACGATGCAAAGAGAAAAGATGAAACACAAACAGATAACAAGGCTTTAATTAGTCTTTTTAACCCTAAAATAAACTGATTTGCTATTTCTCACCAAAAAGATAGCCTAAATACAAATTTTCCTGATCCTTTACCATCTGGAAGAATATCTATCTATCTATCTATCTATCTATCTATCTATCTATCTATCTATCTATCTATCTATCTATCTACCTACACATATATTCACCAACTTAATTTACTGGTAAAGTAACGGACACTTTTTTAAAATTATAAATGCAGCAACCAACTGATACAGAAAATTGTACAGCATTTCTTGCTTTAATCCAGCAGTGAACAATTGTGGTATCACCATGGAAGCAGGACATTTTGGTCGTGTGTGTCAAAGTAAATATAAGTATATATAAAGGCATACTGTTTATGATGACTTTGAAATGATCTCTGCAGTTTAAAAAAAAAAAAAGCAGCAGCTGATGTGTGCGGTGAAGTGAAGTTCAGGCTAATACTGCAGGATATAGTTTACTATTATAGTGAATATTTGCGTCTTATTTGCTTATAATTTCCACACATTGTCCTCTATTTACAGAATGATTACGCCTGATCTCATAGCCCTTTCAGAAAGTAAAGCTGGGGAATCGCACTTTGACTTGAATACAGTAATGATGAGGTCGAATCAGGTTGTGATGAGAATGAGGAGCAGCAAGAATACTTGCAAGGAGAAAGTAGAACTGATAAGAATTAGACATGTAGATTCTTCCTTCCTTAGAGGGCTATAGAAAGGCTGAATTAATTCTGTATATGTGCATATGTGATAAGTAATGTGACAACAAATAAAAACATATTCACTACCATTTCTTTTTATATACATATATTTAGATTTTAAGATGTCTCTACATTAAGAACAAACTGGAACCAAAGTCAAATTCCTTGTTTGTGTGGACAAACTTGGCAAATAAAGCTGATTCTCATTCTAGCAGCCTCCGGCTTGCAGACAGTTTTACTAACCTGAACTGTTTTTCCTGCAGCCAGCATCAAATCTATCTTCTTTAAATTGTAAAAATTAAAACAAACATATGATGAATTCCCATTTGTGAGATTCATTATAGTGGGTTCTTCCTAAAAGCAATGGGTTGTTCCAAAAGGCAATGTTCAAACAAAGGAGTTCCATTTCTTAAGCTTTTATAGTCAAAATAGCATGTATTTGTTACCTTTTATAGCTTTATTTCTTTTGAAAATATATTTGTTAAATAAATTACACTTAAAATTTTCCTTAAGAACCATTCAGAAGCTAATAATCCTATTAAAATCTGAAATGATGTTTTCTCTGAGATATTAAAAACTTCAGATGTATGAGGTTGGGTCAATCAAATAAAAACTTAAAGGAATTGGTGAGGATAAAGAAGGACCCACACACAGAACATGATGGCAAAAAAATTAATAAATAAAGGAAAATCTAAAATACACAAGGCATGACATTTAGGAACAGCAAAACACAGAGCATAAGAACGGAACTTTAGCAACAAGAAACCAGCAAAGGGAAATAAATGACAGCTGGGCCATTCATCTGCAGGGGACTGAGAGGAGGAGAAACATGACAGCACAGGTGGAAGTAATCAGGAGGAAACGAGGAGCAGCTGAGATCAATGAAACAGATGAGCTGAGGAGAGGAGAGCAATGAAGTGAAGGCAAATCCAATAAAATGTACATAGAATGAACTAAGAACAAAATCCACTAACTAATCCACAAAGGTGAGAACTAAAACATGAACAATCATTTAAGGACCATCTAATGTAGAACAGATTACTGGATCAATGTGTGCTTCTGTGCTTTTTTGTCTCTCTTGTTGTGTCTCTGTTCTGTCTTCTGTAACCCCAGTCGGTCGAGGCAGATGACCGTTCATACTCAGCCCGGTTCTGCCGGAGGTTTTCCTTCCCGTTAATGGGGAGTTTTTCTTCCCACTGTCGCTTCATGCTTGCTCAGTATGAGGGATTGGTGCAAAGCCATGGACAATTCAGACAACTCTTCCTGTGGCTCTACGCTTCCCCAGGAGTGAATGCTGCTTGTCGGGACTTTGATGCAATCAACTGGTTTCCTTATATAGGAAAATTTTTGACCAACCTGTATAATCTGACCCTATCTGTATAATATGATTGAACTTGACTTTGTAAAGTGCCTTGAGATGACATGTTTCATGATTTGGCGCTATATAAATAAAATTGAATTGAATTGAATTGAAGGATAAATGGCTGACGAAAGCACAATCTGGGAAACTTATGAAAGAACTTGTCCAAATTACATAGGCTACAACAAAGAAAACCAAAACACAAACACCTGAAGATGATGACAGGTAAAGTAAAGGGAAGTACAAACTACCTGTATTCTAAAGTTTTTTTTTTCTCATAAGTTTACCATAAACAGAGAAGCTGTTAATTAAAACTAAAATATTTTATAATCTAACCTTTGTTGTAAAATGTATCTAAGGTTAAGATGTGTTTTCAAGAGTGGGGACAGACTGTTATAATGATGTTATAATACACGTGATGTGCATGAAGTGCAGACTCTAATTTGAAAGCATTATTTGGCAGAAATGTTTTCTGCAGAGTAGTCTGCATGGACAGCAAGTGCAGCTGTTTCTAAACGGCTCCCTCCGCTTTGATAAAAGCTTAGATGCTGATTTCAGAGCGGCACATTTAAACACTGGAAACACCTCTTTCTTCTTCTCCTCATTCCCCGTTGTTAATAATCAACAAGTTATGCGTGTTTGTGCTTTTTATATATATATATATCTTCCCCACGTCAGTAGCCGTTTTTGTTAACCTTACTGCAAATATAGAAAAGGGAGAGATGCCTGGAGTGTGGTATTCCCCCCCACCACCACCACCATCACCACCACCTCCACCACCACCTCTTTTCTCCAACAACAGTTGAAGATTAAAAGAAACGTCTCACAGAAATCTGTCAATTCTGTATGTGAATAATGCTGTGTGGAATTTAATGGCATGAGTTATATTGAGTTTCCTCTACGCCCACATTTTCTTTCGATGAGATCAATGCAGCTCGGTGACAGATAGGGACGGTCTTTTGTATCTTCAAATTTCAGGTTTCTAAGGGAATAATTAGATGGATGGATGAAAAGTAATGCATCAGCCTGCACAGGGGGAGCTGCACCCAGAAATCCTCTGCTTCCACACACGTGCCTCCACGGCTGTTTGGTGGAAAACTGTTTAATAATCGTGTTGAATTTCCATTGTGCTAAAAGTGGCTCCGTGCACTGATCTGCCGCTTTGAGCCAATAGCAAACTTTTGGTGTTCTTTTTGCAGATATTCTTTATTTAACAGAGAGGATCCCTGTTTGATCCGGGTATAATTTTTAGCATGAAAAAGTATCGTCATCTGTTTCACCCCGTTCCTTTTCAAACTTTCCGGTGTCGCTCGCAGGTAACCAGGTTAGAACAGGTTCTTCCTTCGGGGGAAATAGCAACGGTTTAATCGCCGAGTTTATCCAGGCACTACAGACGCTTTACTGTAAAGCACGCTATTTAACTCTGATGTGTTACACCTCTCTCACTCTTACTATGGGCCTTTTTACTATGAATGTCACAAGGTGACAATTAAGTAAAATGATCAAGAATGCAAACACTTGGAACATAATTTTTACCTATAAAAAACGCATCTCAAAACATCTCCAAAGCAAGTTTCGGTCGTTGGATGAACTGCAGCACCCTCCAGATTCACCGCCCCCTTGAAAAACAAGGCTGGAAAAGAACATGTGGTTACAGGTAACTTATCAGGGACTTGGAAACACAAGGGGTGGAAGCTACACTTTCTCATTTGTATTTCTAACCTTTATTTAATGCTTTTCAAACTTATATTTTGAATATTGTACAAAAAAAATGTCACCAACTTTTTTAAAACTGAGAGCTACTTTGTTGGTACTGTGTCATATGAAGGGCTACCAGTGACTTGACTCGCTTTGACTTTATGTAAAATAAACATATTTTGATGCTATTTAAAAAATAGATATTGTAATTTTTAAATGTGTATAAATGCAAGTGTGATTCCAAAGGAAGAGCAATGGAATAAAATAAAATTTTAGATGCAGCTCACTGGAGGGTTGTGCTATTTTTTGAACAGGTTCATGGGCCCCATATGTGGTCCATGGGGGCTACCTGGTGCCCGTGGGCCCCATGTTGGTGTCTCCTGACCTCTTCAGATGGCCATCTTCACAACTTTTTAGAAGTGCCGTTGTCAAACTCCATCTGAAGAGAAGTAATCTTGATGCCTCCATGTTTTTACAATTTTAGGTACAAGTTTAACTTTCCTTTATAAAGTAATTTTTTTTAAAGTAAGGTGTCTTAATCAACTAAACTCCAACCTAAACTCTAACAGGCTTCCAGAAAAACACCAGTATGGTTTTATACCCAATCACTGCACAGAAACTGCCTTACTAGACATTTTAAACAACCTCAGTTATATCATTGAGAAGAACAAACCTTCCGTGCCAGTATCTACGGAGGCTCAGATAAATTTCTAATTTTGCCCTGAAATGGTTCAACTCGTATCTCAAGAGATAAAAATGGTTTGAAAATGTGGGACTCTGGCTCACGGTGTCAAGGAACGGACAAGCAGGATACCAGATATTCAAACCAGGCACGATTTGGTGATTTAAAGGTTTAATAATAAAGACAGGAGTCCTCTGCAGAAGCAAGCTGGGTCTGGTGACGCTCAGAGCTGGTTACCCACTGCAGATGTATCACTATCAGAGCCAGAGTCCAGGAACTGGCTAGGGTCATGCACAGGTAGTCAGAGAAGAAATGGGAAAACTGATCCAAGAGGCTTGGCGAGGCTTGTGGTTGTGACACTATTCCAGCTCGTGGTCCAGACCTCTGATAGGGGGTTGGTGTGGCAGTAAAAACAAAAAAATGGACCCATGGTCAAAAAACGTGATAAACAGGCATGAAGAAACGCTGAATAATTACTTGCTAGAAGCTTTCTGTAACCTGTCGCTGTCTTTCTGTCTTTTGAAAGCAGAGAAACAGGTGATCAGAATCAGAAATACTTTAATAATCCCAGAGGGAAATTACTGTTTCAGTACAACCGTCATCACATATGATGAGCTTGACTGAGGTGCTGCGGGAGGCGGCGCACAGGTGCGCTGGATGTCCTGTCTGGAAGCTTGCAGACAGACATACCAGATCTGTTTAGCTGTGTTTCTCTCCCAGGTGAAGCCACTGAAGGACCTATTGCTGCCATTAACGCTTTACATCTTCTTTACCGCAGAAAGTTCTCTTTGATTAATGTTTTTTATTTGTTGTCTCAGCCTTCTGAACCACGCAGACGGGTTCTGTTAAAGGTTTCTTTCTGTTAAAAAGGAGTTTTCCTTTCCACTGTCATGGCATGCATGTTCAGCATGAAGGACTGGTGCAAAGTTAATTACTTGATGCTATAAGTTCTCCACTGTCACCACATGTTCGTTGAGGAGGAGCGAATGCGTCAAAGTCAGTGACCCGATGCAAACGGCTGGGTTTCCTTAGGTGGAAACGTCTTTACCAAATGATGTGATAAACTGAACCTGAATGAAGTGTTTAATATATAGTATTAAACGGGTTGGATGAAATAGACTTTGAATTCTTCTATGGGATTAGATTAGATTGAATTAATTCTATATTTCTATGCATAAACTGAGTCTATTTGTATTGCAAACTGCCCACAGTCAACATTTGTTTGGTGCTATAATGATAAATTTAACTGAATTATTTGCGGAATATTACATTTTTAAATCAAAACAGCTGTAGTTGTCAATAATGTATATTTGAAAGTTTGTTTTTCCTTAAGAAGCATTAAAGCAGCACATGCTGCAGGATTAACTACTGCTTACAAAACACATGGACATGAAATTTGCCAGAAGTGATCAAATTACCCATTTCTCAGTAGAATATTTGAACCACTTCCTGAATAAGTACTGAGTGACAGGGTGCTGGTGGTTAGCCTAAGTCTAGGAAACGGAAGTCAGTCTAAGATTACATTTATCAGCAACAAGCACACCAGGTAGGTCTGCCTTAAAAAGGCTAAATATGTGGACAAACCATCTATTCCCACTCTCAAGTATGGCGGAGGATCCGCCATACTTTAGTCACATTTCTGTATTTTCCCCTGTTTATTCTAATCCGTTATCTCCCACGACTTTTTTCCTTTACCACGTTTACTTCCTTTCTGGGTCATTGTCAGGCAGTCAGCTCTGTTGCCTCGGTTGCAGAACATCTAGTTAACTAAACTTTGTTGTTCCTGTGATCACCTCCTTCAGCATTTCAAGGCTCTGGTTATTTTACAGTTAAGCAATTTGTTGGCTTCACCCAAAGTAAAAAGAAGTACCAGAAGTACAGCGATAGTTTCTCTAGGTTTTTCACATTTTATTATGGATTGTTGAACGCAGCCAGAATCTGAAACAACATCAGCTGCATTTGTAATTCCTGAATTTGGCTTTCATTACGTTAATTATTTTTGTGACACAACTAACAGCAGTTATTCTGGCATTGCAAGGGAAAGATGGCTTTTGGAAGGATCTTCCACACATTGTAAGGATGCCCAACACCCTGAATGATTTTAAATCTCCTTTAAAGACTAATTTTATTATTCTTTTACTTTAATTCTGTTTTCCTATAGATGTTTTATTTTATTCCTTATGTTGTGTTTCATCTCATGTGATCATCTCATATAATCTTGTGTTCAGATTTTCAGCACATACCTTCTTGAAATTAACGAGGAAGAAAAATTTAGAATTTTGAGGTTTTATTCCATTTTTGGGGAAGAGATAATTAGAGCTAGATGTTTATTTAGATACCAGCTCATTTGGGAATCTTAGGTAATGAACTCACATATCGTTACGCCAAGGAACGGATTAGAAAATCTCAGTGTCACAAATAAAATATGTAAATCAAAGTCATATGTTTGAAATCAACGACAGCTTTATTGCAAGAAAGAGGAAATCAGGAGGTTATAAAGGAAGAGACCTTTGGTTGGTTTAATGGGACAACAAAACAGAAGCAGAATCCCTAAATGCAGAATTAAGGACAGGAAACATTGGTTTGAACAAAACTTTATTCAGTTTGGCAAAGCGTCAAAATAAAATGTGTCCATCATGCAACCAAGTAGAATCAGTTTACAATGTTTTATGTCATTATTTATGAAGAAACTGGTCAATGAAAACTTCAGCAACACTTTATTGTGGCCTTTTTCAGAGTCATTACAAATCATCACATCAGTTATTTTTTAAATAAGACGCACAATGCAGAAAAGCTTCAAATAAACCAATCACGTATTCACACATATATAAACTGACCAATCAGCATGCCTGGTTAAACTAGTGCCAAATTAGGTTCTTGCTGAAGACATTCCAGTTTTAAATAGGGCGTATAATCCCACACTTGCAACAGTGCTTCACTAACACAAAAATACAAATAAGATCCATACATTGCATTATTTATAAAGAGAAAAAAGAAAAGAAAAAATAATATCTGTAGGATATATGTGAAATTTAGCAGTGAATAGCAATGATATTATTATTTGAGTTGGAAAACTGAAATAATAATCTGAATTATTTGGGAATTTGAGTAAATAACCACGTGTGTTATCATTAAGTGTTGTTCTGTGTGTGGAATTTAGTCTGCAAGTCATGTGAAAATCTCCCTGTAGTGGCAGACATGCACCATTTTTATTTCTTATAGCATCCTTGTGTTTCACAGGTTTCCTCCTGACTGATTTCCCTCAGTTCTCCTCATTTTTTTCATTAAATATAACTATTTCGGTATGATGGTGCCTGCCTCCCGCCTGCTGCTGAGTTCTCCAACGCTACAACAGATGATTGGTAAATGAGTTTGTCCAAAGGAGTGCCAAAAGCTGTGGGACACAGGATTTTATTTCAAAGCAGCTCCTGAAGTAAACAATGTGCTCAAAAAAGTGGATTCTTTCTAGATTATGTTGCTCCAATAAATGATTTATTAAATTAGAGAGTGTAAATAGCTATATCACAAACAAAACCTTTGTTTAAGCATGTTTTTCTTCTCAAACATTCCAACTGAACGTGCAAATCCCAACATTTCTTGCATCCAGAGACCAAAAGCGTATTTTAGCACTCTCGAAAATCAAAAAAAAAAAAAAAGATGTTGGTGTTTTCACCTGTGTCATTTTCTTTTCCTGTTTGTTAATGATGAGGCTCAGGGGTTAGGTATGTCTGCGGTGTGGTAGAGACAGAAGCTGCACTCAAAGCTCCTGTGATCAGGTGCAGACTTCATAGAGACCAGCAGATGGAGGGGGGAGAAGCCTGCGTGCATCCTGAAGCTTTAGCAGAAACTGAGAGGTTACACTCCGCCGGTACAAAGATGACCTGTCACACGCTGAAACACGCCGCGCCGATGCAGACGAGCTTCCTGCTTATGCACCTCACATGGCACAGCCATCACAGCGGCAGCAGCGAGGCAAGCGAGGGTGGGGGGTATCACACCTGGAGATGTGTGTGAAACGTCGTCCCACTTTGCACACACCCAGCCCCAATTTGGAGGCAAACCCTCACGTGACGCTCCCATCTCCATTTTACTCTCTAATTAATGTTGTTTTGTCTTCAAAGTGCAATCGAAAGCCGCCGTCGTCGGCCTTGATCGCGGAAATCTCAAGGTTGTCTGGATGCGAGCCGTCAAATAACAAATAGATGTAAATATAGAATAACAGCACAACAGAGCAATGAAGGATTTACGGCACTCGGAGAGCACCGCGTAAATGAGGCACAGGAGAGGAAGTGTGAGATAATGTGAAGGACAAATCCTGCATATTGTTTCCTGTTTGGATCGTCTCGTGGAATCCGGTCTGCAGGAGACCGCTTCAGCGCTTTCATTACAGCTTCATGTAGAAAAATAAAAATAAAGAAGAATTTCGTAGGATACTTTCTGTCTCCTTTGGATCTTTCCACCTGCTTTGCATCATCCAGAGGGCCTGTTTCACACACACACACACACTCACACACACACACACACACACACACACACACACACACACACACACATTGAGCAGTCAGGCTGTGTCTCATTCACATCGTCACCCCTCTGACATCTGTCTGCGCGTGTGTGTTTGGGTTAGCGGGCTGGTTGGTGTGTGAGGTGAGGTTAAATGGGCGCCTAGCATTGGGAAGGGAGTGAACTGAGGCGGAACTGGCAGAATATCTCTCACACACACACACACACACACACACACACACACACACACACACACACACACACACACACGTGCGTGTATATATGCTTAGAACCAGTGACAACAGGAACGACACCATCAGAGCAACATGTAAACCGTGGATGTGACCCATGCCTCAGTGATCATCCCATACTTTGCTTTGCCTCTGTCGCCTGCCACTCTGCGGCTGTCGGGCCTCTGATGTGTGCAGAAGTACAATTCTTCGGTGGATGACCCTGAAAATAACGCGGTCCCCGTTTTATTAGGAATATTTAATAAATTGCTGGGGCTGTCTCTTCACTCATCTCTTCCATTTCCCCATTTTGTCACATTACAACCACAAAATTCAGTTTATTTTTATTGGGATTATGCAGCATGTAGTACACCAACAAAATGTAGTGCATAGCTGAAAACAATACATGATTTTCAACACTTTTAATGAACCAAAATCCAAACACGTTGGCATGCGTGTGTGTATTCAACCTCCTTTAATTTGATAAATAAAATAGAAAATAAAACAACTAAGAGCTAACTTGTAAAGTGAGTAATTAAACCCTAGTAGGCTGTAAATGCAGCTGTTCAGTGAAGACCTCAGGTTGGTTAGAGAAACAGCATCATGAAGATCAAGGACCACAGCAGACAGGTCGGATCAGTTCTGGTAAATCCTTGATCACAATATAGAAAGAGTACGACTGAACTGCAAACCTACCAAAACATGGCCGCCACCGAGATGGACAAGCTGGGCGTTAAACCAATGAATCGCCCAACAGGTCAATGGGAACTATGCGATTTCTAAATCTGGCCTTTAAGGAAGAACAACAGAAAGAAAGCCATCGTGGAAGGAAAACCGTAAGAAGCCTTGTCCATCCACAAGCCTTCGGACAGATGGCACCAAAACTGAACTTTTGGGCCAACATTAAAAAACTGTGTGCTGGTAAACAGAAAACACCATCTGTAGAGTGAAACACTTCCTACAGCATTAATGGATGTATTAGATCTTCATAAGGTCACGTATTGGAAACAATGAAGACTGATAACCTGTAATCATCTTAAAGAAGGAGGATCCCATTTAACAGTGCAGCATTTTAACCACAATCTCAAAGAAATGCAAAGGGATGCAGGAAGAGGTAACCCAAGATCGAGGCTCTGCAACTTCTGCAACCCAAACAATATTTTTTTTGCCGTCAGTCCATGTAAACAAAACTCGTTTGGAGTTCCAAATGTGACATAACATTTCGAAAAACATACATTTTCAAATATCTACAGAAATATCATTTTTTAAGAACCACCTTTGAGTTATAATTTTACGTTTTAAAATAGAGCAAAACATAACAAGGAATAGTATGTTTAAAAAAAGCACATAGTTTTCAACCTATAGACTTTAATGAGAACCTATTGCAATTATTACATGAGATTTTTATTTCAAACCTGGATTTCTTATTATATCTATATTTTAAAACAGTAGTTGGTTCTTTATCATTCCTAGCAAGTTATTACAAGCCATAATAGAAGGTGGAAAGTCACAGACCCCGGACCAAGGAAATGGGATCTAGCTTTAGAAATCCTTCACTAATTCACTTTTTTTTTGTCTGTGAACACGTTTAAAACCATGAACATGTTTAACTATGACGCCCACCATCTTCTTAGACTAATTTAAGCCAAAGTGGCATTTAGGGAAGTTTATCCTGTTTCCTTTTATCTGCCACATTTGTCAGGATCAGTGGAGATTTATGAACCAACTCTTTGTGTGACAGACACTGCGCTGGCTTGTCAGCATTGTTTTAGTCAGAGTACACAGCTGTCATTTTACTGCAACATGAAGAGGAGATGAGAGCAGGAGGAGGATGTCAGTCAGCAGAAGGACTCCTTTCCTTACCTGTTGCTGCTCGGCACAAAGCCGTGCATGTCTCGGAGTTAGATTTAAGCCTGTGTTAGTCAAACATCTCAAGTTATTTACTCATTTAGGTTAATGCACCAGAACACATGGAGTTCAAATATAGCTTCTTCTTTTTTTTTTTTTTTTTTTTATTAAAAAAATACTTGGACAGCAGGGCGCCAACCCCTCTGACAAGACAGAGGTCGATCCTGAAGGCCAGCCTCTAAAAGCGTTGCAGATAAAACACATTCCAGTGAGAAGCAAAGCTCTGAAAAGCTTGCCAGCGTGGAGTCATGACGTTGTCCAGAATTTCCATGCGGCGGCTCCAAACCCCGAGCAGGGGCTGGCTGTGTTTGTTTGTGTTTCTGCTTCCATCTGGGTTTCCCGTAGCTGTGTGGTGTCAAACCTGCCCACCTTCCTCCCGTCAGACCCCAGCAACACAAGCCCTGCTGCCACAGCGCTCAGGCTCCCCCGACGGCTGAGCTTTCCTCTCGGACTGACTGAAGCGTTTCCCCACATTGTTGGAATCCGGCCTGCTTTATTGAGCTGGCTTCGGCTTTCTCTCTTTTATTCCGTTCTTTCTTACTGACACCTCGTTTATTTGGTGTGCAAACCCAGCGTTTGTGTCACACACCCCCAAACCTCCCATTTTCCACGTTCAGATGCATCTCTGTAAATTAGAATACCTGCAGAAAGTCCGTTTCACTCATGGCGTTTGAATAAGTGAACCTCATTTTAACACTCAGACCAATACACTTCAGGTAAATGTCTCTGTTTATTTGGATGATTATGGTTACGGATGATGAAAATTCAAAATTCATTTTTTTCAGAAAATTGGAATATTACATAAGAGCAATAAAAAACGAAGAGAAATGTCCACCTGCTGTACAGTATGTCCGTGCGCAGCATAGTGTACATGCACTCAGTGCTTCACCACATCAATGCGGCGTGGCGTGCAGCCAGTGGACGTCCAGCTTGCTTCAGCTGGTCTGCAGCGTCATCACCAGGTCTTGCAACTTCACACTGGGCCTCGAGCAACTTGGATTGCCTTTCGGCTCTTCCTCCAGACCCTGGGACCTTGATTTCCAAACGAAAAGCAACATTTGCTTTCACCTGAATACGCCGCTTTAGATCTCGGAGCAACAGTCCAGGTCTTCTCCTCCTAAACCCAGGAATGGACGCTTTCTGGTTGAGTCATGTGACAGCAGTGGCTCGCGTCCTGCATGCAGCGACTCCAGCTGCGGTCCAGGCTTTAGTGATTTATGTACAACTCTTGAATACACTTTATACTTTTTCCTTCCGCTTAATTTTCCGTTAAAAGCATGCACACACCCGTCTGTCAACACCCAGCTTCTTTATCAAATACTTTTTATGGCTTTTCCCTCTTGGTGGAGGATGTTTAAAACTGACTGCTGGACAACTGGACGGTAAAGTCTTGTATAGGCCATTACATTGTCATAGTATTTTAAGTTTTAAATTCTCTTTTTTTCTTGTTACACTGGTGTAATACTCACATTTTCTAAGAAACAGATTTTTTTTTTTTTGGTTTAGCTGTAAGCCTGAATTATCAAAGCTACGAGAAAGCAGCTTGGCGTACATGACCACAGGCTGTGCACCGAATGTCACCTATGAGTGCAGCTTTTTCCACTTAAACCACCGAAATAAAACAAATTTTCAATGATATTCTAATTTATTGGGATGCACCTGTCCATTTACTGTACATCGTGTATCATGCTGAAAACAAAGTGCTTTTTTTTTTTTTTTTTACCTTTATTACAAAAAGAAAAACCAAAACAATTATTTCTGCAAACCGCGTGACTCATAATTCAAACAGCTTTAAGCTAAAGCGACGCTGAGAAGAAACGTAACCGGCGAGGAATCTCAGGAAAACAGAACCAAAAAAATATTCAGGAACGTTACCCGAGACTCACTAGAGATATACTGCTTTCACAAATCACCACAATTAGGAGCTAAGAGAAACCAAAGAATGCATTTTTCACCCTTTACAGTAGTAGAAGCTGAACGTCGAGAACAAATGAGCAGGAGGCGATGGTGCCTGTCTGCCGTCTGGTCGTGAGGTATGTAATTCATGTGCTTCATTGTTGCAAACGATAAATCATACAGCGGATCAAAGGAAATTATACACAACCTCGAGGAAAATGTTAACAAGATGATGAGGTGCATGCAAAAACGAGGATCTCTTCTTTATCCGCTTTGTCTCTCTCCCTCCCTCTCTCTCTCTTTTTTATACTTCCTTCCCTCGGCACAGCCAGATGGCAAAGCTCCAGCTCTGCAGTCCTCTTCATACACTCATCATATTTGATGGGCATCCTGCTGCCGAGTCTCGAGGAGGCCATGTGTTTTACAAAATGACACTTGTGACAAAAGAAAACTTCTATTTTGCAAACTGAATCTTGGATGGAGTGCAGGGGGAGGGCAGCAGCGTGTGTGTGTGTGTGTCAGTGTGTGTGTGTGTTACCATGTTAAGTGTCCTTCAATCTCATCCTTTCTTTCTGTGAGTTATTTTTTTTTTCAACTATATCACATAAAACATGTCACATTTTCTACTCCAAAACAGAAATCTTTAGTTTTACACACTGATAGCATACATATCATACACCGTTGGTCTCTTCTGCTGATGCATTCAGACATTTTGCTCTTTAAAAGACAAAAAAAAAAAAAAATCTGTTGTACATTTGCATCTGACACAAGTTGTTGTTTTTTTTTTTTTATGTTGGTTGTTTTATTTGTTCTCGATTTGCTATCATCTGATCCTAAAATTGTCTTTGTCTTCAATGGTGAGGAATTCCCATCAAAGTTTTCCCCTTCTCTTAATACTTTAGGGAATTTTCAAACGTCGGGATGTATGGCTGTAATGCCCCAAGATTTGTTCTCCCTGAAAGAAACGATAGAGTAAGAATATATTAACTACAGAGCAACCTGGCTTTACGCGGTCTGCATTTTACTCTCACTTCACTTTTTAGATTTACCAATACTGTATGCATGAATATATACGACGTATGCATATCGATATAGAAATCAATATGTGCTTTGCAGCATTCCTTTTATTTCAAATTTAAAGCCATGTTCATGCATTAAAAAGCAATTTCAATGTTTCTGACTGCAGGGCTTAGATGCAAATCCATGGGGCATTACGTTGAAAAACCATAAACATCATAAATTAGGGAATAGAAATAAAAAAATGGAAGCAAAGAATGAAGACGTTTAGCTTGTAGTTGATAACTGAATGCTCTCTCTCTCTCTCTCTCTCTCTCTCTCTCTCTCTCTTGCATTTGCTGATGTGATAAACTTGCATTCGAGAAGGAACACAAAAACATGGGCAAGTGTAAATGAAAAATAAAACCCGTTTAAAGCAAAGTATTTTTATTCACACAAATTTAATAAGATATATAACAACCGTTTGGTCCATAAATATTTAAGGGGAAATAGTTTCTATACACCATCTTTATCAAGAAACAGGGAAACATGGACAATCTTGATAGAACACTTACTGTACTCAACTATTAACACGAAGATCAATATATAAGGTTCTTGGATTACCCAACTATATCTGAAAGAGTGCACAAATGCTTTCTATGACATCGCTGCCCCGCCCTCCCGCCCACTTTTTTTTTTTTTCTTCCTCTTTTAAAACAGGATACACCATAAAAAGATCTTCGGAAATAAGATGCAAAACAGTACAAAACTAGTGAGGCGCCAAAAAGGATGTGAGTCAGTTAACAAAGAACACATAGATCCTGAATTTCACAAACTCTCTCCCAAGTTATAGCATTAAGGCACATCGTAGAACTGAGTTAGGCGTCTACTTCATGAAGTAGATCAAGAGCGCCACTTTGTTCTGCGGGAGAACAAACTGTGACGCTCACAATGAAATCTGAAGGTTTGCTCCCTCCGTCTGTCAGCCAAAAGAAACTGGTTGTAGGGGGGGGGGGGGTTGTGTGTGTTTGTTTCATGAAATTATTATTATTATTTTTGGTCTGTTCAGTGGCAAGTGTCAGTACAGAAAGTGTGAATGTGGCCAAACAGGAGAACACATGGACGATGATTTCCCACTGGCTGCGTGACGCGACTCCACCCATCTGAGCTCAGATGTTTTGACTGGTTGGGTCAGCTCCTAAAATCTAGTCTGCAACGTCGCAACCACTTAATTTCTCAGCCCCTGACTCTTTTTTTTTTCTTTTTTTTTATTATTTTACATTTAAAATCACGTCATTACCCTGAGCAACATGATAAGGACAATAATGCACTTTTCTCTGGGCAGTATGTTGTGACTGTGCAACTGAGTTTAGCGGTGGGTCTGTGGATATGTTTACCGGGCTTTGTCCATTAGATCCATGAGAGCCACAGGTCCCAAAAGCAAAAAGCGCTCAGTCATAAAGACGAGTGATTAGAACTGCTCTGAATTTCCTTTTCTCCCTAAACCCATTAGTTTCTGCCAAATGGATGCGTTGAACAGCTACCGTTGCTCAGAGTGTGGGATCTGCTTCTGGATTCATGAGCGAAACGCCTGCGTGTGGTTTCAGCGTGTGTCTGCCGGCCGTCTAGGTGCTTTAAAAATGTCAATTTAGATGCGTTTACATGTAGCTTCTGTCAGGTCGCCGACGTCTGATTCCATCAAAGTCGGCCTTTCCGGACTGAAAACATTCGGTATTAATTAAAGCCTGTTTTCTGGAGTTACCCATGTACAGAACATTCGACAGTTTTTCCAAATTCTTTCAGCGCAGAACCAAAGAAATCAAAATATCTGGATAGTGTGGACACAGTGCATACATATACATATTTCTGGCACTATTCTTTTTTTTATTTTACCAATTAACCATAAATTAGGGAGGGCGAGTTTCAAACATATTTTACTACAAATACACAAATTAAGTCAAATCAGACAGAGTCTAAATTTCCAGCCAGGTTTGAAGTTTGTTTCTCCCCCCAACCCCGAATAAAATCTGCAATCCAAGACAATTTTCCAATCTCTTTAACTCCAAATTAGTCCAAGAATCCAAAAGTCAATCTTTGCAGCTTGAAATGCTACACATTAGAGTAATCTCCTAAGTGGTCGCTGCTGTTGTTGCCGTTGTTGCTCCTGTTTGTGTGCACAGTACAGCACCGTCTCTTCCCAGGAGCTGTCTCTGCTTCGTTTTAAAGGTGTCATTTACAAAAATAAATGTAACTTGAAGAAAGAAACTAAAATAAAGTCCAAAAAAGAGCAAAAAAAAAAAAAAAAACTCAGTTAAAGTAACAATCAGTCTGATAGAGATAGCTCGTTAGAAAAGGTTCGTCAAGGTAGTTTGCGAAGGGCTCCCCGAATCATGGCTGTCCAAACTAGAGGTGACGGAGGTCACTACAGTGATAGAGGGGTTTGTCAGGTCTGTTAGTGTGGCCGCGCTGGAGGGGGGGGTCAGGGCCCCACTGTCGGATGAGGGCGGAGGGAGTGAGGTGCCATCAGCCTTATCAACACCTCCATTCTCCTGTCGCAAAACGTTCCTTCTGAATTTGGCTCTTGCGTTTTGGAACCAAACCTGCAAACCAATCCCAGTGTGGCTTTTACTTTTTGCGTTTAAGTATAATTGTTGTTGTTTTTTAACAAAAAAAAAAAAAAAAAAAAAAAGAAAGCACCAAATCATTACATATCAAATTATGACAGGTTTTACTGCAGCTTCCCTTCTCTTTAGGTAGATAAATCTTATATTATGATCAGTTTCATACATTATTTTGAACTGTTATGGGATCAAAATCCTACTCCTATTTTTTTTTTCAATGCGAGAGCAGTAGATATAGAGAAAATATGCACTCTCAGTAATATAACAGTGTTTAGCTTTCCTTTTCATACTTTATTGCTACTTTTCAATTGTCTTGAAAGACTAGCATTTAACGGTTAACAAATTTCAAGTAAAGGCCCCTGGATATACATCTAATAACTACATGAACCAACAAAACAAAGCAAAACTTAAAAAAAAAAAAAAAAAAAAGATGAAATTGATGGTGAGAAACAAAGGGGGATGGGGGAGAAGAGGGATGCAAACACTCGGTGTGAGTAAAGAGGAATGGCTGCTTACCTGCAGAACTCTCTTAGTGAGGCCTGTTTTCTGGGCCAGCTGCTTTAAGTCCTTGGCGTCCGGGTTGTGGTTGATGGCAAAGTAGGATTTCATTGTCCGGAGCTGATGGTGCTTAAAGGAGGTCCGCATGCGTTTGGTCTTCTGCGTCGGAGCGTAGGCCTGCTGGTCTCGGTCCAAGTGGTCGGCGTCGTTCTCGTTGCAGCCTGCACAAAGGACCGGGAGCAGAACACAGGCGTTGGATCGCAGTCGGAAAAATTGGACTAAAATTTGGAGACTAAAATGGAAAAAAACGTATTTAAGTGCAATATTTTCTTTGCTATTAGACGAAAGATAAAAAAAAAATAATTTAACTTGCTCTCGATAACTTAATTTGGCTCCAGATGGTGAAATAAATTTGGAAAAGCTGAAACTGAAGGTTCACAAACAAACACACTGTTACAGTCAGAATCGTTTTCTTTGCTCAAAATGAATCAAGTGCATCAGGATCGTTCATTATTGCTTGAAATGTTTGTTCACTCATTTGTTGTGTACTGTATGACACAATTAAATAATCTGGATTATTTTACAATTTATGACTGAGATATGAGACACTGATGGCTAGAAGACGTATTAATCCAACTGTGCAGTGCAGATGCAACCTACATAAAAAGTTAGCATGTTGAAAACCAGCCAGAGGACAACGGTTTGGTAAAATCTTACAGTTACTCTTGGAGCAGGCTAAATGCTGTCTGCCTGTGTTTGTGGGGACTAATAGGCCTAATGGGCCTCGTTTGTCAGCGGCTTTAAGAGTAAAACACCTGAAATGGATTCACTAAATGGATGCATGCTCGGCTAAACGCTCCACGGACGCTCCGGCATTTATCAACATGACAGAGAGAACCGGACTGCAGCGTTTCATAAAGTTGTTTAACCGTTGCAGAAACTTTCTGATACCCGATAAGCAGATCACGTCTCCCTTGTGTGAAATAGAAGCTTTATTTTATTTTATTTCTTCTTCTTTTTTTAAAGTTAACAAAGTTTTGTCTTTTTAAACCAATGCATGTCATGTAAATGTATCACTTTGCTGCAAAAAGTGAGATCGCTTGTGCAAACAACACTGGCCCTTTAATCTGATGAGAAGATGAGTTGATGTTTCTTGTGTCTTTGTTTGTTTATTAGAAAAGCTAATAAGTATTTTTTTATTGAAATATTTAAACGCATCATCATCCTGAGAACAAACACTCTAGCAGCCTAATTATACAAGACATTGATTTTTGCGCAGTGCTGTGAAATACGTGTGTGAAAACTGCTCTTTCGCGCAGAATAACTTCTTATTTGGTGTTTTAATGCGTGATGAACGCGCGGCTGCGAGCTTCCCTGCTCCAGTCCTCACCGGACGGTGTTTCTCTCGGCATCACCCACTAGGGGTCTCCATATGCATATGAGAGCAACGCGTTCGCGGAGCGGTGGGGAATCCACGCAGGGCCCACACCTTTCCCCTGGTGAAAACATGCATGGATGTTCCTACTGAAGCACAAACAAACCCTCAGACGAAACCTCTTCCAATTTGTCAGCGATGTGAGTGTGTGGATCTGACATGTTGGTGTATTAACAGGAGCAGTGTGAGACAGTAATGGGACATGTTCACTGAGTCTGTTCAAAATGGCAGAGTCAAAAAGGAAGGAAGGGGGGGGGGGCTGAATATTTCTACCGGTGCAGCTGGATAGCTTTGTTTCACAGTTTCACCTGAAGCGTCTATAAACGATACAATTATTTATTTCTTTACTATTATTATCTTGAAAAAGTCACATAGCAGTAAATAAATATCTTAAACTTGAAGAAAAAAAACATATTTTATAATACACCAGTTAAATCAATTCTATTCTCTACATGAGTCCCAGGTGACATGACATATTCCCACTGGGACCTTTTCTGTGTCTGTGCTGCCTGGTAATGATGCAACGTGGACAGCATTAAACCGAGGGCTATGCTATCTATATTATCTTCCCCTGCTGTTTATTTCTTTTGAATTTAACTCTTCACCTGCTGGGACTCAATTGCACTTTAACGCTGTCGACCAATAGGATAACACAATATGTAGATTTATTATCACTATTATTATTATAAGACCAACAGTGGACCTGGCGGCCTATTGAAAAGAACAGTATGATACAGTAGGGGGGAACATATAGTCAATCGGTTCAAATGAAAAAATAGAAATAAAGAGTAAATATGCCAGATACAGCAGTGTGAATTCTTATATATTTATAAACACACACACACACACACATACATACATATAATATATATCTAATATATATATACATATATATAATATAGATATTACAACCATATATAGATTATATATATATGTATATATAATATATATATATATGACATACTTAATTCACAAAATGGATATATATGATGTATTTATATATATATATGATCTTTATAAATGAAAGATATATTGATGTCTATTTATATATATATACACATACACACACATACATATTATATATATATATATATATATATATATATATATGTATACTATGAGTTCACTTTGTTCACATGGAATGGAAGCATTAGTTATGTAAATTATATATATATATATATATATATATATATATATATATATATATATATATATATATATATATATATATAATTGATAATGTTGTTCTATTAAAGAGTCCCATGTGAGATACCTAATGTTCCCAGGGGCCTTTACTGCCTCTGGAGCTTAATGAATTAATACGCACATCATTTAGTTTAGCTGTAGGATTTACAATTGCCTGTCAGTGTTTTTTTTTTTTGTTTTTTGTTTTTTGGGGGGGGAGGGGGTTACCTGTAGCGACTGGATTCTGGAGTGACAAACACATCGCAATAGTTATCCTTCTTCCTAAAAGCGCAACAGTGGGAAATTTAGGATTTGCATAATCCTTCGCACTCGTATTTAGGAACGGAAAGCTGTTTCTGTCGAGCGCGGCTCGGTCGGCGCAGTGCTGTGCCTCTCCCTGCTGCAGGCCCCATGTGCGCGGAGCTGCTCTGTCCCTGAGAACCGCGCTGGCCACCACACGGGAGGCCAGGGATTCCAACGTCACCTTCAATTAACGGCGAACAATTAACGCGCAGATTACCCCTATTCCTCCCCCTGTTCCATTCAGCGGGGAACGGGGGAGACTCGGCGCACAATGACAAACTTTCTCAACCGCGCACTAATTCGAGGAAAGCGACAACAAAATGGGGACGCCGCGGGGAAGGTTACGGGGGGTCGAGCTCCTAACATTCAAGCGACTGAAAAGAAAGATTTCAGACGAAAAGAGTAGATTTAACGCAAGTTTACGCAGCGAGGACACGGCTTATAATTTTGGAAAACAAACTAGTATAACAGTTAGCACCCCCCTTCCTCCAACCAAGTAAGGTCAAGATGACCTAATTTTATTTTGATTGAAATCGACGAGCAGGTGGACTTAGTTTCGATCATGGGCTTCTCTGCGTAACGTGGAAAAAGGTGCAGACAAAAACGCGTCAACAGGGGACAGCGGCTCAACTGGCCCTAGACAATGTTAAAAAATATATTAACATAAAAGAAGAGGCCTATAAAATGCACGTATTCATTTTTAAAAGCCGTGAAAAAGGTCTCAATGCGGAGTGGGAGGAAATCAATCAGAATAGAAAACGGAGGATGTTATGCGTAACGGAAGCAGGGTTAACCTTTCTGGAATAAATTTAAACAAAATGCCAAAAAAAAATCATCTAAAATTCGTCATTTCGTATTTATTCGTGTGTTTATTTATTCTAATTCTGACTGTAAAGGAGCTGAACGGAGGGAAACAAAGCAAGCGTCCCCAAAGAGAGCGTCTTGTTTTGACAAATTGCTGCGAAAGCTTTCAAAGTTAACCTTCCATCGGCTCAGGAGGGCTTTTAAAATGTAGGCCGCCACAGAAACTGCTCTACAGATATTCCACGGAGCTGATTCGTCTTACTATAGACAACCTTTTAAGGTCAAATCGTTAATTTAGACCCGGATTGTAAAAAATACTAATAATTAAAACCCACAGTGTGTGACAGTATGAGGCCCCACCCCCTACACCACTCACCTGTGTTGTAGCTGGGTATGTCTATCCCCATGGCCGGGCTCTTCCTCTTGCGCGGCCTTCCCTTCTGTGTCGTCCCGGTGCCGTTGAAGTAGGGCAGGGCGAGGCCGCCGCCCTTGGCCGCCAGCTCGGCGAAGTTGAGCTGCGGATGGTAGTCCGGGCCCTGCACCAGCGTCTCGAAGTGGAGCCTGCAGTACACCAGGCTGTCCTTCATGCCGAAGTGGTCGCCCGTGGTCAGGGTCTTGTTGCACGTGGTGCACGTGAAGCAGCTCAGGTGGTACACGGAGTCGCGCGCTCGCATCACCATCTCCGAGGCGGATATCCCGAGGTGGCAGCGCGCGCACCTCTGCACGGAGAACCTTCTGGAACAGACGCATCGTCAAGAGATCCGCGTGCATTGAAAAAAAAAAACGGCAATGAAATGTGCGCGTTTTCTGCAGCGTTGCTGACCTGACACTGGCTTAAAAATGGGCGCGTGCGGTGTTCAGGTGAGCTGAAAGGCGCGCGTGCGTGACTCAGTCTTAATGTATGCTCGATTAGACCCGCACTTTGATGTCGCTAATGGCCACATCTGGCCTGTAACTGAGCCAGTGCGCGTGTGTTTGAACAATTTCTCTTCTAAATATAGGGGGAAAAAACGTAACTCCAATTATTCCACCGTAGCTACATCACAAACAATTAACATTATATATGATACTATAATAAAACAGGAGTGCTGTTTATGCATTTATTTTTTATTTTATTTTAGATTGCGTTATACGTCCAGCGCGCGTGGCTGTTTTCTTTCAATGTGAAAATGTGGGGAAAGCGCAGCAGCGCCCAGACAAAAGCCACAAACGAGTTACTTTAAAACTGAACGACGGCGTATAAAGGTCCAAACGAGCGAAAGGCTCAGGGAAAAGGAGAGGGTGACTCATGCGTTCATGTCCATGTGGTTAACATTATACAGTCAGAGCATTCCTGCCTCTGCCAATGTCGAATAAACTCGAATTTTAGTATCAGAACGTGTTTCCAGGATCGCTGTTATGATGTTAGTGTGAAAGAATGGGGCCTGAAGCAGCTTACTGGACCAGAGCTTATACTGACATGCTCGTTCTTTAAGAGTTTAACATTTAAACGAGGGCACATATATATCCAAGTCATCCTTACCTGTAGTAATCCTCCTTGCAGTATATACTCCCATCCTTGGCAAAGCACGTCAGCTCCGACTCCAGCGCCAGCTTACATTCACAGCATTTAAGGCACCGCAGGTGCCACTGTTTGTCCACGGCCAGGAGGTAGTATCTGTCCGAGATCTTGCCACCGCAGCCGGCGCACAAGGCAGGCTTCTCCGGGCTCATGGAGGTCATGGTCTGGGGGACAGAACCAAGGCGTGAAAGGGGGAAAGCCTTATTTATTTATATATATATATATATATATATATATATATATATATATATATATATATATATATATATATATATATATATATATATATATATATATATATACCTGTATACCCCCTTTATTTTTATTTTTTTAATTTATATAGTTTTTCTATAAACATATTGTTAAATCTCAAAGCAGAAATACAATTAGACAGACAAAAAAAATCTAAATAAAATTTTATCAGTTATCAGAAGGGAATTAATTTGTGCTGCTTTTTTATTTCGTTCACTGACTTGTTATATCTAATGAATTTAATACAAAAATCTACCTTTTAGTTTAACATACTACTACTACTACTACTACTACTACTAATAATAATAATAATAATAATAATAATAATAATAATAATAATAATTAACAATTAACAATAATAATAATAATGTATTACAGAATTATTTCTGTATATTTATAAAAAAAATGTTTTTGTCTTTATTCACATTTTTAGACGAACTCTTTCACATGTCGATAATAAAATACATACATACTATTTTTTTTCAAAATAGACTCTTACGTTTTATTTCAAAATAGCAACATTATATTTTCTATTCAGCTGAAAAAAGACGTAAATGATAGGCTTTGTCTGACTTAACCGGAGATTTTGTGACTTTCAGCACCATCTGTGCGCTCCTTACCGACTCCCTGCCGTTGAGCTGCATGCCCTTCGCCAGGCGCGACTCCGTCTTCGTCCTCCTCTCCATTTCCTCCATGATTCCTTGGATGTGATCCCCGGAGATCCCGTGGAAAAGCATGGCTCCCGGTCCTGGACACAACGTGCAACTGCTCGCCTCTGTTTTGCAGCTCACAACTTCCATATACCGTGCCTCTGCGCTGCGCTCCGTTTCCTCCTTTTTTTTCCCCCTCCTCTCTTTCTGCTTATTTTGAATTTTCTCAGCGCATCCGAGTGGGCTCTACACAAAACACAAAACAGGAAGAAAAGAAAAAAAAAACAACCCTGGTGATTCAGATCACCTCCTCGGCTGAAAGCAGGGGGAGAAAAAAACTACAGCATGGGTGGGACAGGAGGAGAGGCGCTGAATTCCTGCTTTCCCGTGAATGCGTCTCATCCAGCAAAAGAAGGAGAAAAAAAAGTATATAGTCCAAATGATGCGACAAAACGGTGTGGAAGCTGAGGTGGAGAGGGACCAGGGGAGGAGGAGGGGGGGCTACAGTGTGAACAGTCGTCGGGAAAATAAAAATAAAAATAATGCCACAAAGTTTTTTTTGGTTGCTTCTTTTTGTGCTGCAGGAGGAAGGGAGGGGGTTCCTCGGTGCTTGGAGGTCAGGTTGGGACTGCCTGGATTTGAGAACCGTGTTGTATTTGTGAAGCGAGCAGAGCTGAGCCGGCCCAGTCTGAATAATTTGGTAGGAGGAGTCCTTCTCTCTCCCTCTCTCTCTCCCTCTCTCTCCCTCTCTCTCTCTCCCAGCATCACCACTGATTTTCTATTCACCAACAAAGAGCTGTCACTATTTCATCAAAAAACACCACTTTATCCTCTCGTCATTGCCTGACCCTCCCTTTTGGAAACACGCGGCTGAAAAAAACGAAATTAATCAGTTGCTGTATTCTATTATATTAAATTATTTTACATCCACGTTATTCGTGTAACCAGGTATAGGCTATATGCATCCAAAATTTAGGGAAAATGCATACATTTTTCAAGTATTTTAAAAAAATATATATATAACAAAAACGTCCTGTTATGTGGCGTTAAAGGACCGTTTCATTCGGAAATCACTTGTTATTTTGACTGAACTCATGCGTTTTTTTTTTCTGCCCTGAAAAAAACCCCATAGTAAATCTTTTTACGTGTGTTCCTGCTGTACAGCTGGGGCGGGGCAGTGAGCAGTGACAGCCTACAAGGCGGGGACAGGTTGCATTAAACAATATTGAAATAATAGAATTAGGATTTTGGCTTGGAATAAAAAAAGCGCAATTGAGGGTTTATGCACAGCAAAAAGGGATAATGAGGATGAATATCATACATTTGAGCAGACCAAAGTCAACTCTCCATTCCCATTTCATGAAAAACTCAGATTTCTTTATGAAAATAAGTACATTTTGTCCTGCCACAGTAGACCTGTGCTGAGCACATTAGCATATGCATACCTGTGGAAGTCATGCACTGCAAATCTCAGCCTCCCTCCCATCTAACGCCACAATTTCTGCAGGAATTAAAAGCTCGTCTACAGATTTTTGTCTCTTGCAGGAGGGCAAAAACATTGTTTACCACTGTAGACTTGATCTGACTTATTTAATATATTTTACATTTTTTTCAAAAAGATTGCATGGGATTCCATAAAATATTGCATTTATTGTAGGTCACTGTGGAGCTATAAGATCAGTGTCACCTTTAAAGGGTTTGAAAGCTGATTTATATAAAATTAAAAAAAACAAGAAGAGGGGCCAGATTGGGAGGCTTCCAGCTGGAGGGCCCGAGGGGGGTGAAAACTACCCAGGGCCGGATTTAGGAGGAAGTAGGGCCCTGGGATGTGGACAGTTTTGGTGCCCTATATATTTATGTAATACCTCTGAGTGTTATAATGCCTTATACACCTGAAAAGCGAGGTTTTTCTCAAACAATCCTTTTTAATGCCTTTTCCAAAAAATAAAAAATCCTCCTAAACTCAGCGTCAGAGAAACATCTTCATCCACACACATACAGAAAAAGGCCCGAATTATCAAAGTGATGCTAGGGCTGCGTGTACAAATAAAGAGGGAGGTGCCAAATATAAACTGTAAGACATCAGGACATCACTCTGATTTAGGTTAATCATCTTTCTGCAAAAAATAAACCAAAAAATAAATCGATAAAAAACTGACTATATAATTTGTTTTGATGCCTACCCCCATAACCTTGGGCCCCTGGACTACTGTCCCTAAAAGTCAACTTTAGGTCCAGTCAAGGGGTTACAAACCCAGCTCAGACAAATTGTTATATATATATATATATATATATATATATATATATATATATATATATATATATATATATATATATATATATATATATAGGGGACATTATAGCTTAAATGACAGATTTACGCATGCTCAGGACGGTTTGCAGGTATGGATGCCTCATCTCATGTGATATCACCCCTTCCCACCACCTCCACCCCCTTCCCCCGTTTTTCTCCATCCTCCTCCACCCTCCCCACCACCACCACCACCACCACACACGCTCGCACACCCCCGTGAAGTTGTGTTGGCTTTAATTGGAGGCCCCTTGATAGCAGAGCTGTAAGCGGAAGCCTGAACCTTCGTGGACGGGCTGGAGCTGCAGCTGTTCTCAGAGCAGCCACGTTCATTTGCTCTCTGTCAGGGACTCAGCAGCAGCCGCAAAGCGCCGGCAATGGACAAAACGGCTCGCATTTCACCTGGACAAAGACACCCCGACAGGGGGAAAGAGAGAGCAAAGCACCTCTGTGTGAAATTCATTCACACTGCCTCATTTGTTTTTGAGGCTTTTTTTCCTCCCCCGCTGAAGAAAATAGGAATTTGTGCCTTTTTAACCTTTTTTTAAAAAATAAATAAAAATCCAAACGCGAGGTTATAATACTAACATGCATAAGATTCTATATTTTTCTCTTTTATTTTTCTAGTTAGTTTTTGACCCGTTGCCTCCAGCGGTGACATTTCATTTGACTGAAGAGGGATTAAGCAGTGTGTCAGTGAACAGCAAGGGCAACAGGGAATCATGCCTTTGTTGCTGTCGTTTTGTTTCGTTTTGTTTCTTTTCCACTTTCCCCCTAAACCACGAGTTTACCAGAACTTTTCGAGTTTGTTTTTTGTTTTATTATTAATATTATTATTATTTGCACCGTAACGTGCATGCTATATCAAATTAATCACTTTAAAATTACATTTACCATAATAAAACGAGGAAAAAAAGTTTTATTTTGGAGGATTAAATAAAATACACGTTATATTATCACAATTTTAGCATATATACACGCTAATTTGACGTGCAAATGAAAGCTTAAAAAAAAGTAATCACTGTGCCAATTAATTAAAATGTTTGCAAACAACCATTGCTAGCTTTTGTTGTAATTGTAATTATCCGCAGACACGCTTGTCTAATATTTTTTTCACGGTAAAAGTTCTCGGCTGGAAATAGGAATACCTGGATTTTGCTGTTTTTTTAACGCGTCTTTCTCGCGTTTTAAAGTCACCTGCAAGCATCCAGATTTGTATGAATTAAACGATCAGAGTTGCACAGATTTGCTCGCAGCGTCGCATGAGGGTGGGAGGGGAAGAAAAAAAAATAAATCCATCCATGGCCTTACCTTCCATCACATCCTCGCTCATCCTGCACAATATCAACCTTGTCATCCATACATCCTGATACGTGTCGCGCATTTCTCTACCCGCTGATTCCTCCGTCGATTTTCTCCATTTACTGTTTTATTATTTCTGCGCCCGGCTCTGTGTTACTGTCGCCCCAAGACTGAAGAGTTGCAGAAAGGCTCTTACCTGAGGCTGTGAGGTCCCCCTGTGCGGCGCGCAGGCGGAGGAGCTGCGGACTGTGCGCGCAGAGCGGAGGAGACAGACAGGCAGAGGAGACGCTGCCGGTAGATTGGGGAGGGGGGAGGTGGAGGGGGAGGAGGGGGCGGGTGGTCCTCGTCTCAGAACGCGCAGCTCCCCGTTCGAGCGTCAATTAAAACACAAGATATTTAAATATTCCCCTCTCTCTTATACGCAGACAGCCCTCAACGGAGAGCGGCACACAGGAAAACGGGAAGGCATGAGCCAATGGCCTCCTCTGCATGGAGGCTCCAATTCCCAAACAGGCAGAACAGAAACTGAGTTAAACGCGGCTGTTAAACGCAATCAGAAATAAAAGGTGTGTTTTTGTTCTCATCTTAACAACCTCGCTAATTCGAATTGTGAATGCAAGGGGTCCCATTTCTTTTTGTTGCAATAATAATAATAATAATAATAATAATAATAATAATAATAATAATAATCAAAAAAACACAACGAATCTTCAAAAATGCATTTTACATGCAGTCACGGTCACAAAATGCACCAACATGGATGTTTGTGTTTGCATGGAGATTAGAAGTGAACGGCTGCAGCTTCAGGTTCTCTCTCTCTCTCTCTTTCTTTCTCTGTGTGTCTGCAGAGGTTTGTGTGAATATGCAGGGATATAGGTGAGCAGGCAAACTCGATCAATCAGTCTGGAGCGCAGCAACTCATCCCGGCAGAAAAAAAAAGATGCTGCCTTGAATTAGGAGATGGCAAATTAAAACAAGGCAGTGCGCGTTAATTTGTGTGTTTTTGCAGATAGGAACCAGGTGGAGCCTTTAACTCACTGCGGTGATTTCATCATTACAGTTTTTTGCCCCTTAGTTACTCTCCCCTTCTCTCGTTTTGTTGATCAGTTATGATAACTGTTATTTAAAAAAAAAAACAGATTTACCACGAAAAATGTCCCATTCTTCTTTAAAAAATTAATTTAGAACAGAGTAGAAATTTATTTGCGTCACACATTTTGGAGTGAAATTACAGAGGTGCACATGAGCATGAGTGAAAGTAGCCCAACACCACAACATAAATTTAATGCTAATTCATCTTTGGACTCATATTTGTGTCCATCCATCTTTATTTCACTTGGGAACTCTCTAATACACAAATTAAAACTAATAATAATAATAATAATAACACTAGCAATAATATATTATAACAATAATATAAAAAATAAGTGTTTTTGACAGAAATCTGCACAGGTGTGGCCTTTTGTAACAAGATTAGAGATTAAATCCAAACATATCCACCTTTATCTGAATGTTCCTGAAATATTCAGATATTATCTCACTTAGAGAATAAATTGGATAAAAAAAAAAACAACAACGCGATTTTATTTGTTTTTTTATTTTCTGGCAAGCTAAAAGATGACATGACAACCATCTGTTACATTAAAGAGCATAAAGTGCATGCTGGCTCCATTTGAACTGCATGTTTATTGTTAAATAAATGAGGAAATGGGCAGCATCCAGAATAGGATGTCCAAGAACACACACACACACACACACACACACACACACACAGAAGCTCAGATGGACAGATTTCAAATGACAACAAGTTAACAGAGTACAGTGGTGCTGGGAGCGAGAGGGTGACAATTAATTACTCCTCTGCATAAACGATCATGTGCCACACTGCTAACAGTCATTTTGCTTTGCTTCTTCAGCCTGGGCTGACATCACAGTGCATCTCATCAATAATGCAGCGACGCCGAGATCCGTTTCACAGCGCGCCACGTCCACGTCCACGTCCACGTCCACGTGTATGTGCCGGTTCTCCTCCAGCCTGACACCCAGGAGCAGGCTCAGCATCCCGCCTGGGCTCCTGCCCTGGACGCCGTGGCTCCTCTCTGCTGTAGGGCACAGTGGCTGGATTACCGCACATCCAGGGTTCATGTGGAGTTATCATTTCTGGGTCACCTCTAGTGACACTCTGTCTTGCAGAGCAGCACTCCCTGAGCATGGACAGGGAAGGAGTGGAGGAGGAGGAGGAGGAGGAGGAGGAGGAGGGAAGACTCCCCGGCTCTCCCAGGATCCACTGTGGAGCAGGGAACCACAAGCTAAACACTGACAGAATGAAGGAAAGGGAAGGGGAGAGAGGGTGGAGGGTGGAGGTGGGGGGGGGGGGGTGAGGAGGAGGAACAGAGGGAGGAGTGAAGCACTGTAAAGCTTTATAGTCACATGTATCGCAGTCACATGAGGCTGGGTGGGTGGGTGAATGGATGGAGATATGTTTACAGGCACAAAATGACCATAAAGGGATTCTCTTTGAAGGAAATATAAAAATGGCAAATATACGAGCCGCAGATGTAATTCTTTTTAAAGAAATTTAATCGAATCTTCTGCAAACATAGTGCTTATGTTTTTGTTTTTTTTCCCTCCATATTTTGTTGGGTCATTTCCATTCAAGCCCTCCCCAGCCCCCATTCCCCCCCCTCCCACCACCCCATCCTTCCTTTCCCTTCCTCCCTCCTTCGATCTCCTCCCTGCTCTGCTCTGCTGGAGCTCAAATCACAACCCCGGTCCCTGGCAGATGGAGGATAGGAGAGAGGAGCTCTTAACTAGCCAGCCTGAGCCTCTGCTCTCTGCACACCAACTGCTGCCTGCCTCACAGAGAAGCTCCAACAGCCCACAGCCACCATCGCACACACTCCCCCCGGCTCCTCCAGGGACGCCGTATCCTCCTGGGGGATGGTGCGTGTATTAGTCCAGATCTGGCCGCACCAGGAAGGACATGGGAACATAATAGATGGATGTTCTGTATCATGGTATACCGGCGCGGCTGGTGCGGGGCCACGTTGTCGGTCTGGCTCCTTTCTTTTGAAAGACACGCAGGCTAGCTCCGACGGCTAAACCAGCGCCAGACCAGCAACGACACTGTCTGATGAGCGTGTCAAGAAATCACAGATATGGCCGCTTTAATGTAGAACCGGGGAGGGGTGTAAACAGGCCAGAGCTCTCCTCGGGCTCTTAGGTGCCTTTGACTGCCCCTGACTTTCATCTGGGCTCATCTGGCGATCGCAGCTCAGCCTGGCATGAGTCTGACCACCAGTTGCGGTCTGAGGGAGAGGCAGCTCCTCTGTGCTATTTGCAGCCCTGTCTGTCCAAAGGAATCTGGTGCGCTGACTGTCACTCAGCGGCCGCACACGCGCGTGTCTGTGTTGGGTTTTTTTTTATCACTAATTCTACCACAGGGATGCGGTTGTCCATATGACCACTGCGGAGGCTGCTGCCCCGAGGCGAGCTGACACCGACTGTGTAGAAGGACCAGACGTTGATGTAGGGGCTGCTCAAATGCTGCTCGAGTATCAAGACGCACGTGCGAGCAGCCGCACGGGCACGCGCGCACACAAACGTACAAAGCAGTGCCAGACCAGTTGCTGAGACCGATGTTCCTTTCAGCCATCATAAGGCTGACACTCAAGTCTTTTTTTTTTTTTTGTCTTCATGCCAGCCCCGTGTCAGTTCCTGGCTGGTCTTTCCAACAGTGATGGAGACACTTTAACTGACGGTGGTTGGGGCCTTTGGCCACGGGGTTGCTGAGGCTCGGTGAGGTGGTGGGGGCTGCCGGGCCTGTCAACTGGTTGTGACTGGGGCCCTGTCTGCGCGCAGATCCGATCTGGACAGCTCGCTCTTTCTCTGCGGCTAGTGGCACCGTCCTGCAGAAAGGCGCGCGGTGTATAGCTGCCACTCTGCTCCAGCGCAGCATATGCTCCGGCTGAGGGTCAGAGATGTTCAGTCCAAACCGCCTGAAATAAAAACCTCACATGTCTGCCTGACAGTGGTAGTGCAGTACAGCAGGTCTGCAGTCAGGGGGGAACCAAATCTGGAGTATATGTCTGATCATGTGGTGGCATTTGTTTTACTCTGAAAAGCCAATCTTATCATGTACAGCTGTATTTAATAAATTTAAACGTGTTCCAGCAAGCTTCGTTTGTCAGATTAAAAGATTAAAAGTACCTTTTAGCAGGTAATAAACATACTTTTCATTAAGTCCAAATTTCTGTATAATTTGGTAAGTGGATAATAATCATAATTAATAGAAATTAATGCTTAAAAAGATCAGTCTGTATCTAATTAATCTATATAATGTGTTTCACTGTGTAAGCTGAGTTACTAAAACTTTGTCGACTTTGTCTTTCCTGGACGTTTGAAATGTATGCATGTTTGGATTCAGGATACTTGGATTTCTACTTATTGGATCTGGTGGATTTTTGATGTATCAGCAAATACAGCGGATGTCGGTAGCAATTTGGCCTTGATCAGGCTGCCGGCTGCATATGCAGGCACTCACTAAGGCGGTGAACGGACAGACCTGAAGGGTGGAGGAGCAGAGCCGAAAAGCTGGATGTGCTGGGACCGCAGACTGGCTTCAGTGGTTCAACTCAAAGGGGTGATGGGATAAAATCTGGAAGTGAAGCGTGGAAAAGCCCAACAATTTGGAAAATTGGATTTCACCATTTGGAACCAGCAAAAGACTTAAAGCTGACAGGAAAGTCAGTGCAGCTTGTCTCATAACAAATAACATATTTGGATAATGCCCTCCCTATCTAAACACTCCTGGATTGTTATGGCGGAGAATGCTCAGAACTCTCCCCCGCTCCCTCCTCCCCCGCTGACACCTGCGGATGCTTTCTGAAGTATTGACCGGCTAATAACATCAAGGACAATGGCCTCTGGAGAGCTTTTGCGGAAATATAAACACTCTCACCCAAACAGATACACATAACTGATGATCATAAAAACTGATTAACCTACGTACACACGACTGATCTCAAATGTTTACCTTCTGCTATATGTGTCTCGTCTTATTTGTGCTTTTTGTGCAGGAGGTTTTTGATATCTCAAACCGTATCCTGTTATAGGATACAGTTTGAGGTATGTTTTTTCCCTCCCACCTTCCTTTTTGTGGCCTCTATTTTTCCACAGAGTAATGGCAGCGCCATGTGGGCACCGTGTAAGGCGATTCCTTGGCAGCAAGGCCTCAGTAAATCGTCTCCCCATGAAATGTTTGTGATGTTTGTTTGTTTATGTTATGGCGATTGTACTGAAACAACAATTTCCCTCTGGGATTATTAAAGTATTTCTGATTCTGATTCTAAAACATATAAACTGTTCAATATTCTAATTATTTGATGGATCTGCACCTACAGCGCTGGGGGTGGGGGGGGGGGGGGGAGAGCCTTCGGCCCCTTTATACATCTCTGCTTTTCTTCACACTTCATCAAGAACAATAGCTTCCTAATTTAAAAAAATGCCTTTAAAAATGTCATTATTCACAACTGCAGAAAACATGGAACAGTGGCAAGTAGCATGTCTACCAAAACTGCTTATAGAGCGAATTTGCCATTCATTCTGGAGGTCACAGAAGAATCCAAAATAACATCTAAAACTCTGCAGGCCACACTTGTCTCAGCCAAGGTCAGCGTTCATGACCGTGTCCACGGGAGACTTCCAGTCTGATCTATGATCCTTGATATGCCATAAAAAGGCCCAATGCCACGTCCTCAAAGCAAGATGCCCGAGTGTGCTCATGTTTTAGGGTTATTTTACAATCTATCTAGACCAAAAAAGAACAACCTTACTTTCATCAGTTTGTGACATGTTTCTCTTTTGGCCAGTCAGTATGTTTTTTTTTTTGTTAAACTATAATGAAAATGACACAAAAAACCTTTAGTAGACAGCTTTTTTGTTCAGCGGGGAGTGAACAGATGTAGAGGTGGGAACTCTTTTCAGCCACCAAAAACAGTTTCTCTGTTGGAAATATTTTCTGCTCACAGGGTCTTCCATCCATCCATTTTCTAACATGTCTATCCCTTATGGGGTCGCGAGGGGTGCTGGTGCCTATTGTCAATGGGCGAGAGATGGGGTACATCCTGGACGCGTGAGAGAACCCACGCATGTACAGGGAGAACATGCAGGGCAAGGGTAGGACTCAAACCCAGGACCTTCTTGCTGCGTGGTAACAGCGCTGCCCCCTGCGCCACTGTGCAGCCCCCAGGGTTATTAAAGGAAGGGGGAAAAAAACAAAGATGAGGCCACAACAGATAGCTTGGGCAGGGAGTCAACAGCCAGACCATTAGGGTATTGTTTGTGAGCACAGACTTTACCAAAATGTGTAGGTTTTTGTTTTGTTTTGTTTTTTACTTTATATGTCTCTTATCAGTAAGACGACCACCCTGAAGCAGCAGCTCATCTACAACTGAGATTAAACGGTTAGATTAGCTCATCATGAAGGCCAGCTCTGTTCTAGGATGCACTGCCTGCACTTCAACCCAGTGCAGGTGGTGGGACCCAGAAGGACTCTGGCAAACATAACTTCACATCAATGCCTTCAATCCCATGCATGAAGCTGATGCAGAGCTGAGGAGCTTCTTCAGTCACAATCTGCTGCATCCTTGGTGCACAAAGGACCATATCCTCAGATCCTTCCTCTCTGCAGCTGATAGACTTTATAGCCATCGCTGCTCTCAACAAAATCAATAAGGGTTTACATTCCTGTTATTCGCATAGCTGTTTTTATTTACCTAGTTTCTCATTTGCAAATATAATTTAATGTGAGTATGCCATTTAAATAAACTGTACAATGTTTTTATTCTGTTGTGTTTCTTTTTTCCTTTCCTTACTGCTGATACACCTGAATTTTTCCACTGTGGAATATTATAGGATTATTTTACTTTATTCTCTTCAGCCATTCGCCTTGCAAGTTTACATACAACATTTAAGCTTGTCAGCATTTGTCAAATTCATGTGTCATCCAAATAAAGGAGAGACGATTTAGGTTCAGAGTATAATAACTTCTCTTACAACTATGTGGAGCATTAGCTTCAAGTAACTTTTAAGCACAAAATTACATATTATTGTGAGAAAACTAATTGCAGTCTGACTCAGAGTTTTAGTGGTGAAAAGCTGCATTATTGTAATGCAGCTAAATTCACACAAAATGGGGTTATTATGTGTAGAAAAGTAAAACTGGCACAATGCATCCTTTGCTAATACAATGTTGACTATAATAATTGTAGGGTGAAATTAAATTTAGATAAATTCAATTGAAAAATACTTTAATAATCAAAAAGCGAAATTAAAAAAACTTTATGACACACGCCTTTGCACATCAGAGTAACAATGCTGGTCAGAACTGGAGTAGATGTTGCAATGACCTGAATGCTGCCAGAAATGTGCTTTTTGTCCCAATCGTTATGATTATTTACCACCAAGGCAATTTACAGCAAACTGGGCTGCACTTCTACATCCCAGCAGGGAGTCTTGTTTGTTTGTTCTGCAAGCTACTGCTCTGAGAAACTTTTCTCCTGACTTCTTCCTTCCCAGCGGATAAAATACGGCTTTAGTCTTCAGTTAATGAACTCAGATTCATACCGGAGGCTCTGCTGTTGCTATTTTTGTCTTTAGTGGACATCGTGTTGCTGCTGGAGTTTGGTGTGACAAATGTAATTTTATCGCTCTTTCAATTGCATTCTCGGTTGCTTTGTGTTCACTTATCCTTTGTTTCATGAATATTTTTTACACAGTTCTTGATTTCAGACATGGCGATGAGAGCCAGAACACAAAGGAAAAGGAAAAAGTTGTAAAAATGATGATGTATACCCTTTATTTATGAAAAAGTTGTGCTTTTTCATCACATTTACTGTTGTTTTAACCATGTAGCATTAGACTTTAAAGAATTAAAACAATAGTAAATAAGAAATGGTAGTGTGAAAATCATAACTATCCAATAGATTCTATTGGATAGATGGTTTTGACAAAATATGTATGTATAAAATGTTAGAATATCCCCATAAAATACATTACATATAAAATACATTTATAATTTACAAAAGCAATTATTGTGAAATTCTAATCAAGATGTATTTATTCCTTTATATTTGAGTCAGGGCTGCATGATGAAGCAGTTCTTTGCCCTGCAGCAAGAAGGTCGTGAGTTTGAAACCTGGCACAGGCCTTTCTGCACATTCTCCTGGTAAATGCATGAGATCTCTCTGGGTACTCCAGCTTTGTGTCTCTGTGTTGCTTCTTGACCAATGACCACCAGCCCCCGCAACGCTGCAAGGACTCCGCAAGTATAGAAAACAGACAGACGGGTATTCAGGTGTAATCTAAGTTGTAAATATTTAGCCATTTCTACTTCAGAATTTAAAATAAGAATCAAATGGAAAATGTACTTCCCAATGAAATGAACACAACTGTTAACTTTTCACAATAGTTTTTCAATAAACAAATAAAATAAAATAATGTGATGTGTTAGGCAGAGCCGGCCCAAGGTAGAAGCAAGCTAATGCATATCCAGATGCCCCTAAAGCACCAGGGACCTCCCAAAAATGTTTGAATTTTAACATAGATCATAAAGCCAATATTTTCATCTGTTTGTTGACAATGAGAATACTATAATACTATTTAACTTGATGGTTTCAGAATAAATAAATTAAAAGAGCATATTGTTTAACTTTTAAAGTTATGATCTAATGTCAGACCCAAGAACTTTGGTCCAAACGTAGGCTTGAAGTTCCTTTCAAACATATATGTTTGATCAGTTGTCAACCTCATTTATAGATCTGTAATGAGAAACAGAAATAGATGTTTGGAGAGAAACTGATAATTTTCAGGCATCAAAAAGCCTAAAGTTCAGCCTAAAATTATCCGGTCGGTTTACATCATAAAAACATTACTCATTGCTTGATTTGTGTATTAAAGTTACAATCTGATGCCTCCAGTTTAATCTTTTCTTTGTGCTTCTTAAAAAAAAAAACATCTCAGCAAATAATATCTAATTATCCTTGATTGATTTTGAGCTCTGGCTATTAAGCTCGCCCCCGTTTGCCAGATTCCACCAACTCCATGTTGAAACACTGTTAGTAGAGCTGACGTTCTTAACAGAACAAAGGGGGCCCAAATCAAATTCTGCTCAAGGCCCCATTCAACCTTTGGCCAGCCCTGATGACAGCCGTCTCAGGGTTAAAGGTAAATTGATACGTTATGTGTTCAGTGTTGAATAAAGACCGAAATCAGATAAAGGATGCTAAAATGGGTCAATACATCAAAATAGCTTTATTTGAAGTATACAAATCTAATTTACACTTAAAAAGAAGATTCTATAAAACTGTGCGCTCATAATAGTGGCAGAAAAATAACAAAGATAATGATTCAAATGCACCAAATAAGGCTTAAACCTCCTAGCACGCCCTGAGTTTAGTGGTAGGCGCGAATTAATAAGACTCCCCGGGATATTTTGGGAAGAGGGATGGCTCCTGCTGTTGTGTCGCCGTCACCAACTGCTTAGTTAGAGCATGATGGGGGGGGATGCAAGCCGTGCCACCGCTGGATGGGAACATGGAGGGGATGAGGCAGACATGAAAGTTGGCCTATTTCATGGTCAGGCTGCGGGACCCTGAATGGCAATGCATCTACTTTAATGTGACAGACAAGTCCCGAGGCAAAAAACCCCACGGAGCTGCAGCAGGCAGGCGGGCCCCAGGTAGGTATGTGGTTGACGAGTGTGACACCTTCACCGTCCCGCTGCAGCCGCCGCACGCTCCGCTGCCTCGCTTTACAGGAGCACCAAACAAACTCGCCTCTCATCCCGCCTGACGAAGCGTCCCCCCCCCCCCCACACACAACCTGTCCTCCCCCGGCGCTGCTGGGATCAGGAATCTCCTTGTAGCTGCTCGCAGAGCTTTTGCTCAGACCGCTGTAAGAGCCAGCCTTTGGGGACCCGCCTGGCGTCGAAAACCGAGGCGGCGCCCGCTGGACGCGGCGGCAGACACATCCCCTCATCGCCACGCCGCTTGCCCAATCAGGCGGAGACAGGCGGGTGTGTGTGGCAGCTTTAGAGGAGGAGGAGGAGAGAGAGGAGACAGAGGAGTGGGCCTGGAGGCACAGCGCTGCCTTCCCACATGCACTCCACAAATCAAGCGGCGCAGCTTTCCCCGACGCCTCCTGCACGCACAGGTGGAGCTGCGTGAGCGCTTGACCTCTCCATCTACTATTACTGTGGGCTGCAAAGTGCTGCGTTAAGCGCAACCTTTCTTCTATATTGGCCTATTAGGAGCCACAGGGCGCTCTGATGGAGGGAGCATCCCTATGCATGTGTGCGTCTCTGCATGCTGGTGAACATGAGCTGATCTATTGCAGCCCTGGGATGAGAAGGCCCAGGAGTTCATTAGGGCTGCAGCTCAGGAGAGCAGCCGCGGGGAGCTGCGCTGTAGCCAAGTGTTGCCAGGAGGCTGAGCTGCGCGTCCGGTGGGGGGGGGAATGGGGGGGGGGGGTTGCTGTTGATGTCCATGGCATGTTTGCTAACAGCCTGATTCCATCAAGTGGTGCAAAAGCAGCCCAGCCAAGTGCGAGGCCTGACCCTTTCCCCCCCTTCCTATTTTTAACAACACAGCACATCAGTCAAAGGTATACAGCTCAGTCAAGCATTTGTGGAGTGCCAATGATGCTAATGTTCATGCAAGTTTGTCCATTTGGGAGCAAGAGAAGATAATGAGAGATGCAAAAGCAAAAAGAGCTCCATCTGACTATCTGCAGACATGTTTGCTTATATGCCCTTTATCTTGAGGGCGAAGATCTAAAATGCTCTCTCAGTTTTCATCTTCGTACTCCCACAACCCTAGTAAATGCATCTGAGGAAGGGGAATACCACAAAAATCTTAAATGCTCTTAAAGAGACATGAAAAAAACAAAGCTCGGGGCGATCTGGTGGACATTGGAGGAGGAAAAAATATGCAGAAAATAAACAAAGCTGATAAAAGGCTGTTTTGCATAAGGGTCCAGTGAACAAATCCTATCTGCACATTGCTCACATTTGTGACAATGAAAAAAATCCTGAGAATAGTTGGGATTCATAAGAGGTAGGCATTGCACAGACACTACCCATATTTCATCATTTATTACACAGCAAAAAAAAAAAAAAAAAAAAGAAAGAAAAAAAAAAAGACTCACATGCAGGCAAAATAACGACAGGCAGGAGACGAGCCAAGCGAGCTGGGCTCCATTCCAAACAGGCATTTAGCATTTTACCTTTGCCTGGTTACAGGGCTATACATAAAACAGAGAGTTAAAGCGTTTCTTCAGTGCAGGGTCCCTCACGTTGACTTGGCCATATGGACACTGCAAGAGAAAATAACAAAATTAAAGGATGCATGTGGAGCAGCTTTTTATTCACACAGAGAATGCATGAAAAATCACTACATGTAAAAAAAAAAAAAAAAAAAAGACAGAGCAAGAGGCCATAAAGAGACACATCAGGCATCAGGACAGAACATGTGGAGCACAGGAGACGACAAAACAGGACAATAGTGCCTGGGATAAGGTCTGGAAGGAAGGAGGGGTGCGACGACACAAAGCAGGATGGGACTGAATGGACCAGAACCACGACTCATTGCAATGGTGCACAGCAGAGGTGATGTTTGCTGAAGTGTCTTTGGTCTTTACAAGGATTAATCTTGCACACAGTGTGATTAAACTAGAACAAGAGGTATATTCATTTCAGCCCTTTGCACAGTTCATTAATTAGATAGATAGATAGATAGATAGATAGATAGATAGATAGATAGATAGATAGATAGATAGATAGATAGATAGATAGATAGATAGATAGATAGATAGATAGATAGATAGATAGATAGATAGATAGATAGATAGGTCAGTTTTACGTATTTAACTGCAGGCAAATAACTTTTACACATAAAAAAGATTAGCCATCAGCTTGTAATTCTCTCTTTTGAAAGAACTCAATATTTAATGGAGTTTCCTCATTTTTCTGCTATGCCCTTAAAATTTCGGGCATAAAAAAAAAAAGTCGACAGCAGATGGAGAAACTAGAGTGATGACATGACGAAGGCCATGAGAGGCCCATCTGGCTCCATCGTGTTAACGTCACGTTTACCTGGACGACAGGAGGACTGGGCATCCAAATACACTTGAGCTGCATCTGATTTGGTCACAGCATCAATCAGTAAACATAGAGGACTAAGTCTCCACATCGTCACACTATTTCCTTATGTGATGCTGATGCTTTACAAGCATATTTATACTTTCTTTGCAGCGCTGTGACTTAGGATCCTCTTAGCTTCACCCTCAAACAGCAAAACTCTGTTCCTGATCTTCTAAGCCTTTTTTTTTTAACTCCAAACATGTTTTAATGAGATTTTACTTTATAGAAACAACTCAACGTCTTGCATTATTCTCAAAGAGAAGATGAATTCTACATGCTTTTTAAGAGCATTTACTCATCCAGAGACAGAAATGTTTGCCCATTCTTTTTCACAGAACGGCTCAAGCTCTGTTTCAAAGGCTCATTCAGGTCTGGACTTTGACTAGGCCATTTTAACACATGAATATGCTTTGACATAAGCCATATCCCATCAACTTTGACCACCAACCCTGACCTGTTTAGTTTTGGCTTTTCTGAGCAGAACAGGTACTTCCACCCGATTTCTGCGTCCCCTACATGGCTTGTTGTCTCCTCTCAACAATGGCTTTCTTCTTGCCACTCCTCCAAAAAGGCCATATTTGCAAAGTGCATGTCTTTACAGTTGTCCTGACATAAGATTCGCCCACCTGAGAGGTGGATCTCTGCAGCTCATGCAGCCTTATTACAGACTGCTTGGCTGCTTCTGTAGTTGATGCTCTCCCTGCCTGGACTGTGACAGTTGTAGCGCATTTGCAGGATGCCTCTGAGAGAGGAGCCTGTTGAAGCTTTTACTCATTCCACAGTTTGTGAATCTCCTTTGAGCACCTTTTGTGCAACACCTTTTCCTTCCACTTAATTTTCCAGTAATAGGCTTGGAGTCAGCACTCTGAGCATTCTTTAGTATGCTCAGAGTGCATACTCTGTGGCTTATGGAGGATAAGCCACATTTTGTGGCTTATCCTCCATGTAGAGGGTAAAAATGTCAATCTGCTGGACAACTGTCAAGTCAGCAGGCTTATTCCCGATGACTGTTAAAAAAAAAACATAAAAAAAATCTTTTAATTGCTTATGTAATGAACAATAAGTTTGCATTTTATTAGTTTTAAGCCATAATCAGCCAAATTAAAAATGCAAAAGACCTCAAACATCTCTGTGTGTAGCCAATCTATCGATGATTTTCACAATTTGAAATATACAAATAAGTAACATTTTTGATTATGTTCTAATTTACTGAAATCCCTGATGTCGCCAGTGAACCAAGAAGCACAGAGGACCAAAGGGAGCAGCAACACAATGGGGCGATAAAGAAGACGAAATGTGCACGGGAGTACCAGCGAATCCAAAGGACGACACAACCTGGTGACAACAAAAACAAAGAAGACTAAAGAGCTCACATGTCTGCAGGCGCTGCCGCAGCATTTCCCTCTCTGAAGGTGTGCATACTCTGTGAACACCTTATACCCACTGGAAGGGTCCACATACATCTGCTTCTTTGCCTGAACATAATGGAGATATTATTATTTAATTAGCATGACAAACAAGCATGCATGCTGGCGTGTGACCCCTGCGTACATAACTACATACAGCACATTTAATTAAGAGTAAGGTAAACGCAGTAAATACTGAACGCACTGATCCTGGGTACGGGCGTGCACGCGCTAACAGATTGGCTCAGGTCAAGGTAAAAAGGAAAAGGCTGACCTCTGTGCATAGAAACAGATGTAAAACAGCCTAATTCTCACGACGTCGCTAATTAATTTGTGCCGTTATTTTTGCGCGCGTCCGCAGGTGAGCGATTAATCAACCGCGTTCCCCCTTAAATAAGCACTTTTTAAAGAGTCTATTTAGACTCATTGGGCATTCCTGAGCGGCCACGCGAAACAGCTTTCGTGGGCGAGACACGCTGGACTTCTCTGCCGTGCTCGGGGAAGTTAGAGAACGTCATCTCTCAGTCTGTTTCAAACTAAGAGCGCACTAGTTGGTGAGCTTTGACAGCTCACAAAAGCAAAAAAAAGCCCCGGGCCTTTGGGTGACACGGCCTGTCATTTCACATGGCTGTGCAGGGCCGCGTAGTGAAGCTGGCACACCCGGACACCCCCCCACCCACCCACGGTAGTGTGCTTTTCCCACCCAGGTCCTACCGCTCTCCTCAGGTCGCGGCCAACTTGCCTCAACTTCATCCTCACTCCGAAGCACAATATTTTCAACAGACACGCCTAAAGGCACGCAGACGACACCTTTGCGCCGCTGTCACCGGGCCAGAGCTCAGCGCCTCTGTTTGATGGAGGAGCAAGTCGGAGCTGGTGAATATGAGCGATCTGACAAAAACAATTACCGCTACTGGGTGGGTTAGCAACAGGATAATATCGATTAGACATAAACCAGTCACATTGGCTTTTTTGTCTTCTGTGGGATAATGCAAACTAAAAAAATTAAGTTTTGGAGACAGACAACTTGTGGACACATGGTTTTAATTTTTTTTGAGAACTGGAATCTGCAGAGTGTGTCCTGCATATGTATTCAACCCCACTGAGTCAATAATTTGTAGAACCACCTTTCACTACAATCACAGCTTCAAGTCTTTTAGCTTGTCACCCCTCCAGCTTTGAACACTTGTTGAAAATCTTTTCAATTAAATTTTATTTATATAGCGCTATTTCACAACACGTTGTCTCAAGCGACTTTACAAAGTCTAATTTAATCAAATTCTCCAGATTGGGTCAAAAAGTTTCCTATCTAAGGAAACCCAGCAGGTTGCATCAAATCTTGACAAGCAGCATTCACTCCTCCTAAAAGAGCGTAGAGCCACAGTGGACAGTCGTCTGCATTGTCGATGGCTTTGTAGCAATCCCTCATACTGAGCATGCATGAAGCGACAGTGGAGAGGAAAACTCCCCTTTAACAGGAAGGAAAACCTCCAGCAGAACCAGGCTCAGTGTGAACAGCCATCTGCCTCGACCGACTGGAGATTAGAGAAGACAGAGCAGAGACACAAAAGCACAGAAGCACACATCAAATTAGGAATCCTTTCTATGTTAAACGGTAACGGCAGATGATCTGCCCCCCTGGACCTACTATGAAGAGAAAAATGACAGAACAAAAAGTTAAAAGTTGAAACAACAAGCAATGCAAATTGGAGAACAGTAGGAGAAATCAGCAGAGTGAGAGAAATAAACCCTGATGTCCTCCAGCATCACTCCTATAGCAGCATAACTATAGAGGTAGCTCAGGGTAACATGAGCCTTTCTAACTATAAGCTTTGTCAAAAAGGAAAGTTTTAAGGCTTGTCTTGAAAAATAGTTCAATCTCAGCTTGAGATAAGATAAGGCAGATTGTTTATTAGAATTGTTTAGTGGCTATGTTTTCTTTTATTTGGCCAGGAATTAGCCAGGAAACAGAGACACACAAGACAAACAACCACAAACACACTCTTAAATAAGGACAATTTAAAGACCAATTAACCTAACAGTCATGTTTTTGGACTGTGGTAGTAAGCCAGAGTACCCAGAGAGAACCCAGAGAAGCACGGGGAGAATATCCGAACTTCATACAGAAAGATCTCTTGTGGGTTTTGAAGCCAAAACCTTCTTGCTGCAAGGCAACGGTGCAGTTTTTTTTTATTTTATTTACCTGAATATTTGTTATTTAACTGGATCCAATTCTATTCAATCAGAAATCTTTTTTTAATTTTTTTTAATTTAAGGCTTATTCCTGACCAGCATTTAGGATACTTTAGTTAACCAAACCACTGAGCACTTCCATTAAATGATCATGTAATATTTGACCAGATGTAATAAATTGGTAAGAGCAATAATGTGTACTAACCAGAGGTGGGACCAAGTCACTGTTTTGCAGATCCCAAGTAAATCTCAAGTCTTTATCCTCAAGTCCTGAGTCAAGTCCCAAGTCAAAACAGGTAAGTTATTTCTAAAGTCAAGTCCCAAGTCTTGAATTATGAATTTCAAGTTGTTTTGAGTCTTTAACAATGTTGAAATACATGTTAAATGTAAATAACAGAGCATGTGTTCTTTTTGAATTAGTATTTTATCACAAAACTTAATGAAACCAATGCAACTGACCTTACAAAACAGTAAAATTAAACTTCGCTTTAAGAGCAGTCCTCCTTTGCACAAAATTTTTCCAGAATATTCAGTGAAAAATGCAAGAGCAGAACTTCATATTCAGACCCAAATGAAATTAATCGTGGGAGCATCTTTGTCCTTAACTTCATTTTTTTTTCCTTTAAAAAAAACAAAAACAAAAACACAATCTGGTTCATTTGATTGGCTGTGCTGGAGCTCACGCAAACATACGAACAGAGTTAGAAAACAGAGAGACGGTCTGCATTTGTCGATATTGAGTGAGTGAAATTAATTAATGTTGCTTTTTAAATCATAGCTTTAGATTTTGTGTAAAATATCAAGTCGTTTCAAGCAAACAGGTTCAAGTCCAATTCAAGTCTTCAGTCACTGGTATTAAAGGGAGTCTCTCAACACTTTTTCAAATCAAGTCTAAAGTCATAAAATCAGTTACTTAAGTCTGACTCGAGTACAAGTCATGTGACTCAAGTCCCCGCCTCTGGTACTAACTAACTAAACTTGCCCACTCCCTGGACTAAACTGAGGTGCAGTGATACTAATACTATTGAAAACTAAAGGAGACTTCTGTCTCCTTTAGTTTTCTTCTGTAGCTCCAAGTCTCCTGAACTCAGTCTGACTCTGACATCAGCTGACTCAGTGATTTATTTTAAAGGTCACCTAAGAGCACATCTTCTTAAATCTGCTTTCGTTTAATTTTTTGCGTTTTATCTCTGTTGTAAAGCACTTTGTGATTTTTATCTTGGGAGGTGCTGTATAAATAAAGTTTTACTTACCAATTACCCACTAAACTAACTAACTAAAGCATGTTCTGGTGGACCATTCTTCTGTATATTGTTCTTGCACACTGTTTCTCTCCTGCACTGTTTCATCTGATCACTGCTGCACTTTACATTGTAATGTCGCCATATTCCACCTGCAATCCCATTACACTGTCGTAAGCTGTATGCAACGAAATTTCGTCTTGTACGCACTCTGTACATACAAAATGACAATAAAGTTGTCTAAGTGTTCTCGTGTTTGCTGGGGTTTATCTGGCGGACAGCAGCTTTCTGCAGGGCTCCTGGTACCTCACACGCCTCCCTGTGGACTCTGTGGATGCTCATCTCCTCCTCTGTCAGCCTCCGGGCCGCCGGCGGGTCGCAGGGAGCCGCGGCGCTCCTGTCCTCCCTGTCCTGCAGGCTCCAGCTGCTCCTCTTTTCCTCGGAGCTCCTCTCCGCAGACATCTGAACGACCCGTTTGTGGAGCCGGACCTGGAGCAGAACCAACCTGCGGAGAAAGGCGCCGCTCGGCAGGTTTCTGTGGAACATGCTGGAGTGGAAACCCGGCTCCCCGTCATCTAGAGGCGCTGCAAACGCAGAGGAGACCGCTGACATCGAACAAAGATCGTCTCGGCGACATGTTTACTTTCTGCCACCTCCTCCCATGTTTCCCCGCACAGTCGCGTGTTTTACTTCCTGGTTGTACCACCTGGTTCTCCGGTGTCACGTGGCGATTTTAACTACCGGACTACACAGCGCCTCTGCTGTCCCAAGGCTGCTACTATGGGCTCCGTTATTTTACTTTATTACAGTTTTTATAGATTGCTTTGACCTGTTTGAAGAAACTGGTAACCTCTAAGTTTTCAGCATCACCATCTCTGCAGAGCAAAAGACACTTCTTGCAAATGAGTTAACCCATTTTCATTGGTTTGACACATTTTCCCCACCCTTTTGCAAAACAGTTAACACAGATGTCATTCATGCTGTCCAAACTTCATTGCTTTAGCTGTGGTGGCAAAACAGAAACTATATGTTCCAAGCTCTTAGAAACTTCTTGGTTGGAATGAAATCACTGAAGCACCTGATTGACACCTGTTTACACAATTTTTCAATTTGCAGTCAGTTTGCAGGCTTTACGTAAAAGGTGTCATGTTGTGTGTTGTTCTTTGCAAGCATGAATGGTCAACGTAAGGCAGATGAGAGTCAGAGTAAGAGGTAGATGGGTCAGGGGAAGAAGATTATGAGGAAGAGGAATCCATGTGTGGGGTGGCAGTGTAGCTGGAATGGCTCAAGTTACAGATGAAATTTGGGCAACTGTGATTGATCATGTTGTAAATCATGGCCTTTCACTTAGAGGTGCAGGACAAAGAGTCCAAACTTTTCTCAATAGAAACACGGTTGCATCCATGGTAAGAGTTTTTTGACGGGACAACAGGTATTGCTGCTATACAGTATATACAGATGCATCTCTATCTATTCCTATAGAGGGAGTTCTTCAGTGCATGGCGATGGAAGGTATATGATCACCGCCCCTATGAGCAGATGCCCTTGCTCAATGCAATGTCTGCTGCTGCACAAGATGTAGATGCAGAGGCATGTCAAGGATGGATCAGGCATGCAAGAAAATGTTTTCCTAGGTGCAAGGGAAAATATTGAATGTGACGTAGATGAGGCCATGTGGTCTATTCGTCAGGACAGAATGGACCAGAAGGAACAAACAGCTCTAGTATTTTCTGTTGGAATCTTTCATTTTTTTTGGAATATTTCATTTGTTTATCTGAAAAAAAAAGAATGAAGAATCAATAAAATTTGCATCACAACATATTTGCTTCTGGATCCATTTTTTGCAAAAAGGCAAATTTCATTATAAATTACACTGCCATGTAAGCTGCGTACAGTCTTTGGCTAAAATGAACCAGCAATGCTGCACTGATTCACATTGAGTGTGGTGTTTTGTATTTTGTTGCCCCTTGTGTAACGAATGATTGGAAGGGCTCAAACATTTGTGTGCAAGTTGTGTTGTTTGAGGGCAAAATGTGCTTTTGGATCATATGTTAAATGTTTTGGCAGAGTTGGAGCCTTTTGCAAACAAAATGTTTAATTTTGACCATTGGTGCCACTGTTTGGGCCTCTGCGTTAACTGTTTTGAAAAATGTGGGTTTTGAGTTGACTGCTGCGTCAAAGCAATCAATAAAAACTGTAGTAAGGAGAACAAGCCGGAAGGCGTGTCTCAGTAATTCAGCTAAAAGTAATGGACTTCGTTGATTTAGTTAAAATAAGTGAGATTCATGCATCACATAGACGCTCTAAATAAAAAGTGATACATATCAAGTACTCTAATCGTTTCAATGATTAAGGATTACAGTTATTGAAAACTACTAAATTCTAACTTTGCATCTTGTTGGTAATAATATCTTCACAACAGAAATGTTGTGTTTTTCATGTTATAGTAGGGCTGGATGATAATTCAATAACAATATATATCGACCAATAGACGTATATCGATGATAGGGGAAAAAAGGGTCAATTAAAAAGTTCAGTATAATAACAGATTTCCTTCCTTTTGCATTCTAGGCATTTAGGTTAATATTACAGTCGTTACATCTTCCCAGCCAATCACAACACAGACTTAGGAACGCCCTGTCACCAAGCTCCGCCCCCTTCAAAGAGTTCAGAGAGCACGCCCTCTTCTTGCAGTTTTGATAAAAAGTTGGTTGAATCAAGGTATCAGTTTGAATTCAGTGTTTGTGTGTTCTGTATCTAAAATAGGTCGCCAAGCAACAGCATAAAATGGCCAGGGCTGCACTTAAATTATGTTTTGAATTTGTTGATTAGTTTCAATATCGATCAATATGATTTCTATTTTATCGATATGTTTTTTTTTTTTTCTATGTCGTCCAGCCCTGTGTTGTAGTCCACACAATCATGGGGAACGCAGCTGACCCGGCAGCCACAAAGAGACACAGCTGAAAAGGCTCGCTGTTCACACAATGTTGTGTCCGAGCACATTCATAGAAAGTTGAGTGGAAGGAAGAAGTGTGCTAGAAAAAAAAATAGCTTGGAGCGGATTGTGAGATAAATTGATTTGGGAATGATTCACAAGCTGGCTCTTCAAAGGGTGCTGTTTCCAAGAAAGTTAAATGGAAGCAAAAAGTGTGCAAGAAAAGATTGGTTGTTGTGGCGGTGGTGGAGATGGGCACAACGGCACCAGGGTCAGTGCCAGAAACAGCTAAAGAGAGAAGGGACTGGACTGTTGCTCAGTGGTCCTAAATTCTCTTCTCAGATTAAATCAAATTTTGCAGTTCATTTAAAAATCAAGGTCTCAGAGTCTGTAAGAAAAGTGGAGCATAGAAGAACCCAGATTGCTGATGCTGTTTCTTTAGCCCCATTTTCTAACACATTTTCTCCTTCCACTTAATTTCCTATTATTATGCTTAGAGACAACATTCTGTGGCCAATTAGCTTCTTTTCCAACAATGTTTTGCAGCCTATTCTCATTGTGGAGGGTGTCAGCAACAGGTTGCTGAACAATTGCTTCCAAGAGAGTGTTAGTTAATTTGATGAAAGAAACAGTTCAAGGTTTATGTATCTGTATCTTTCAGATCATTCAACAGAAATCAGCTATCATTAAATGTAAAAAAATAAATCTAACTTCATGTTATTCACTGGTAACAAAAAAATATAACAGGGAAGAGTATAATGGGTTTTTTTATCAACAATGATAAACCAAACAAAGTTTCATTAACTTGTTTTTTAGGTGTTTTCCAAGGGGGTTGTTTTGGTCTGCAAAAATAATGAATAAGTATTCGGTATTATTCTTCAAAAATGAAGGGACTTTGCACCAAACTCCATATCCTTGTGTTAGAGTGTCATTCATCCTTATTTAACATATTCTAATATTGTTTGGGTGAGAACATTTCCATCATATCTGAGTAAAATCCTGCTGCTTCAGAAGCGATTCTTTATATTAGCAATTTATTCTGGAACAGAAGCATCGAGTGCTCCTTTATTTTCTAAACTGAAATGAATGAATATATTTAAAAATAACATTTGGCAAACTTGTACTTTTGTCTATAAAAAGATGTGTGATAGTGGAATTTACCACTATTTACAATTCTTCATTTCATACTTACTCAAGTAGACAGGCTAAGAATCTCCATCAAACATCTTGTAGAACCTTCGTCTCATTGTCGGCATGACACATTTTTATAAAAATGCTTTACCGTTAAAATATCTTTAGGATTCTGAAAATGTTAATGTTTTTTCTAGTGCTTGATTGATACAACTGATTTATATTTCATGTTTATGTATTGTTCATACACTGTATATCTCTATTATTTATATACTTGGTCTATTTCATGTAAAGCAGTAGTGGTTTCTACCATGCCATCACAATTATTTATTACCTTTAGGCTTTTAATATCGCATAGTTTTTGTTTTTTTCCATTGTATGTTGTGCAAATTAAACTAAACTCAACAGTCTTTCTATTATTGTGCAGACATGACGTGTAATTTTTTTTAGATTTATGCAACATCATAATTTTCAGGCAAAAACAACTGAAGCTGTGTTTTTATTAGCTGTAAGCCATAATAATCTAATTTAACAGTAATATATCCCTCTGTGTAATCATTCTATATATGAGTTCAAATATTTATGTATTGAATTACCAAAAAAACTAACTTGCGCTTATGCAATTTATTGTAATATTTCACTTTACAATAATTTATATAAAGTCATACATGCTAATATGCTGTGGGGAAAAAATAATGGCAGGATATATATTATGAAATTTCATATGATTACTTTTAAATAATGCAATATTACAGGTTTTAAATAAGTTAAGAAATCCTTTATTGTCCACCAATGAGGACATTCATTGAATTACATTCACACGGTTTTATTATGTTTAGATGTGAAGCAGTTGGTAGTTTTCAAACAAATTCAAGGCATTTTTTAGGAGTTCGGCTTGTATCTATGAGCTCATCTCCTTCCATGCTCTCAGAAGCACTGCAACAATGTCTTAAAAAGGGCCTCATGTATTTCCCAGGTTCTGCTTTGAACAGCACGGTTTCTAACAAAGAAGACGCTTCTGCCAAAACTGCTGACGGAGTTTTCAGTGCACCTTTAACATCGCGCTTTGAACATTTTGTCAGTCCCACCACTCTGTCGGTGCAGGGCGGTTAACCACGACTCCATGAAAGAGCTTCAGCGGCTTCGCTTTCCCACACCACAAAGAGGCATCTTCTCTCTGTGAAATATTAAAGCAACACAGCGACTTGGAGTTGGCCCTGCAAGGTTGATGAGTGGACGTTAATGAGTCCTTCCAAGGTTACCCACCGCTGTAAGCCACAGCTGATTATGTGTGTGCTCAGAACTATGGATAATGAAACCTGACAAGTGTCTTTTGACTGACATTGTGCGGTCAATTCACCCTCAGACAAATTAAAACACCGCTGGTAAAAAAATTAATTTGCATGCAGATTATTCGGCATGGTCAATATTACAAAGAAGACGATTTATAGGTTAGGCAGATACATCCTAACCACTTGTTATGGAGAGGTTCTGCAGCCCACATCAATGTCGTACAGAGTGTTAAAAAACAACCAGAGAAGATTACTGACAACATGAAGCAATTAGACGTTTGCAAATGCAACTGACTCTAGAATCAGTACATCACTGGCTAATACATTTGCCCCAGTATGCTTTTATTCAAATCTAGAATGATATTTTAAATATTTTAAAGGTAAACTTTAGATAATATATAGGTAAACTTTTTGTTTTAAATTGGTCCATAATCATTGTCTGAGACCCTAATGATTAGAAAAACGCACCATTACCCTTTTGTCTTATAAATTCCCCTAACACTGATTCCCTAAAATAACAGTTTCACTTCCATTTTATCAGTTAAGTCAAGATCCTTGAAATAAACAATAATTTTGCTTGTTTGTTTGTTTGTTCTTCAATTTGTTCCTTTCTCTCATCCCTACGTCAGAAAAACATCTCTGCCGCTATAATTTCACGTGGATGTCTGACACAGCATGCCCCAATCTGCTGCCACTTAATTACCTTGCAGCCAGCCTGCAGAAATCTGGCTCTGAGCCAGATAACCTCTCCGCTGAAGAGTTAGGCGTAAACCATGGGATTATATCTGCAAAAGAATATGCAGATTAAACGATGCAACGTTTTGCATAATGAAAGTCGATATTCTATTAATTTAAATTACGTAGTCCCAGGTTACATCATAAAAACACTTTATAATGCAAGCATATTCAGTTCATAGTTTTAAATTCAATTTAAAACAATTTCATTCCAGCACAATCCCATCAGATCCAAATATAATACAATTAAATCTGACGCCAAAATCCAATTTAGGGAATGGTCGTACAACTAGGTCTGGCACAAACAGACTCCTGCTAATGGCTGCCTTCAAAAGCTGCTATGGACAGAGATCTTTTTTATGTGTTTACTAAAGCCTGAAATGGCATTCCCTAGCGCATAAGGAGTATCTCCACAACAACACATGTTAAAAAGTCCAACGCTGCCTCTTAATGCTGCTTCCCTTTATAGTGTACTATATTTATATGACTGTTGTTCTGTATACATTGATGATATGATGTATGTTTGTGCTTCATGTTCTGCAGGAATCTGCTGAAAAACAGTGTTTCATACTGAGTCAGGCCTAATTATTTTAATATTTTCCCTTTTTTAAAAACTCAAATAAATAAATACAGTCAGTTGGCCGTGTAACAGCATCTGATCATATCGGGTCCACAACTTTTGCAGCAATTCTTCATCCACAGCAAGTGTGTGGTGGCAATGACCTGTTCAAATTTAACAGATGGAAACCTACTGTGGAGTTAAGATTAATATGATTTATCATCTGTTACCGCCGGCTAGAAGTTAAAAGGACAGAGATGAGATGAAAAAAAAAAAACACAGAAGCAACAGGAGTACTTTGTATGAGTTCACAAAGTTGCTCCTTAAACGGCTTCATCCTTTAAAAAAACACAGCTGAATACAGCAGCACTGGGCCAAGAATACTTTCTATGGAAGAAAAAAACAAGCAAACAAAATTAATGGCACCAGCAGCACTAGAAATAGCTTCCTCTGGCAAAAGCTGAACTAAATGCATGAACCACAGGGTCAGGAGTACTTTCTGTAGGCAAAGAAACAAATAGATAATTAATGCCACTGATAGCTATTTAAATGGATGTAGTCAAATAAAAAGAATAAAAAAATTGGGTCAGGGATACTGTCAATAGAAGAAGACAGAAACAAAAAGAGGGTAAATGGCGGCAATACCAACATGCACAACTTTGTCCTGGCAGAGAGATAGTTAAACACAAAAATGCTGAGCCAGGAGGGCTTTTTGTGAGTCAAAACAAAGAGTACATTTGGCAGCAACAGCCCCATAAAGGCTTGGGCCTGAGAGAAGCACACCTTAACATGGAATATTTGCCCTCGGAGTACTTTCTATGGGAAAAACAGAGAGTAGACAAAGTCATTGGTAGTTATTGCTCCGTAATTCACTTAATATAGGGGGAAAAAACAGCTAAGCACAAAGGCAGTGGATCAATAGTACATTCTATAAGACAAAAACTAAGACAGAGTGCATGAAGTTAATGGCACCATTAGCTCTGTAAGTGGATGTGCGCTATATGAGAACAGCTAAACACAGGCACAAAGGAAGTTCTTAAGGAATAAAAAAACAAAGAAAGTAAACAAGATAAAAAAGGCTACAGCCCCGTTAAGGTAAATGAATGAAAGAACACATGAGCACAAGGTTATGATTCACAACATTCAAAGCATATTTTATTCTAACTCAAAGGTCAACTGCAGTAACTCTGCATGGACGCCGTGTTTGGAGGCTTGAAAAGCTGCACTGAGAATTGAGAGTTAGCTGGTTTAGGAGAACTGTGTTGAACGGAGTGCTGCAATAAACTTTTTAGCACAAATTTAAAGTGCTGATGCATGTTAACAGTTTGTTGATCGAAAAACAGATCAAACTGAGTTATTCTCAGCTGCTTCTGCTTTTGTTGCAAACATCAAGCCCCGCTGTCTACCATGGTTGCTGTTTAGGGGCCACGCTCTCTTGACACATTGTAATTATGCAGGAGAAAGTCAAGGAAGCGTGCCAGCGTCCGACACACTTCCTTGTTGCACCACAGTTGGATCAGCTTCCCTCTGAGCACCACTGCTGTTGAGGGCACAAAGCTTTGCCAAAGGACACGTCAGCGGTGGTGTTGATGGGGCAAACACTGTTCAACGGATTCATTTCCTTGCCTCGGTCCGGATTTGCATTGAGCATCACTTTTTTTAAAAAAAATGCCAGTTTCTATTGCTTGAGAAACAACCTGTTTTCTTGTGTGTCAGTCTGTGGTGACACCCACGCTTGCAGTAAGCTGCTAACGCCACACGCGCAACATGACATTATGGCAAGAAGGTTTTTTAAAATGAAAAAAAAGGCCAAAACTCACGAATGCATGAAGAATTTTGACAGAGAGTGTTGTTCAAAGTCCTTTAAATTGACTAAAACAGTTGTCCTTGTAGTCAGTGTTAGATTTGCAACGCATAAATATCAGATTGAATGACACTGGTTTGCATTTTAAAACACTTGTTCCAGCTAAGGTTGATGCAACAATGTCAGGCAACACATAATCTACTAATATTTACTTCCTTCTGATACGCCACATTATTTATTCAGTGTTTTATAAAGGCTGTTATCTAAAAATAAATTGTAAATGGCTCGTACTTGTACAGCACTTTAACTAGTCTGACACCCCGTCAGGGTGTCATTCACACCCTGACGGTGGTGAGCTATGTTAGTAGCCACAGCTGCCCTGGGGCAGACTGACAGCGGCGAGGCTGCCGTACATCGGCACCACCAGACCATCTGACCACCGCCAGTAAAATGGAGAGCTAATGACCAAAATGGTCATTGGGTGTCCTTAATCATTTTATCATTAATCAGTTTTACTTTATTCTTAGTAAAGAAGAAGAGCAATATCTGCAACAACAAAAAACAAACAAACACACACAAAACAGCACTCAATCTAAACCTTTTCTTTTAGGGGTAGTCCAGATGGAGGACAGAAGCTTTACCAAACAAGTGGCTTCTTACACTGCAAGGAAATCAGGCCACCACCATGAAGTAATATTTTGTTCAACAATTATTCTTTTGTAGATTGTTTAAAAAAATTCTGGATTGAGGTATTTTGCAATTTTGGAATGGCAGTCTCATGGACCCTGGCATAATTATTCAGATACTTTATACACCATGAAAATAATGGAGTGGAGGTCCTGCAGTGAGGATGCTTTTCATCACAATGTTTCAAACAGCTGTTTTAGATCAGCAGTTTCCAACATTTGGACTCGGGAGCCTATTGTGACATACCGACTGGGCGGGTCTAGAAATAACACTCCGTTCTAAGTACTGCCATAAGTATTCAAAAAAAAAAAAATTCCTTATTACCTCTGTTTGTGCATTTTAAAACCAGCCATCACTTGTGTGGAAGCTGTAAAGTTTGAGACTCTCCGTTCTGTGATTATGACAATAGAGACATCATTACCGTTGGCATCAAATCGTGGTGGACATCGACACAGTTGTTAGCACTGTTGCCTAGCAGCAGGAAGGCCCTGGATTATTTGTGGAGCTTGCATTTTCTCCCAGTGTATGTGTGTTGTTGTTTTTCCTGGTTACTCAGGCTTCTTCCTATCATCCAAAAACATGCATGTCAGGTTAATGGGCCGCTCCAAACTTTCTGTAGGCCTCTGTGTGTGTGTGTGTGTGTGTGTGTGTGTGTGTGTGTGTGTGTGTGTGTGTGTGTGTGTGTGTGTGTGTGTGTGTGTGTGTGTGTGTGTGGGTGGGTGGATGGTTGCTTGTCTCACACACTGACTGAAGGAGATTTCATGGGTTTTTGTAAGGGGTGGCCAGATAGGGCCACTAATAGTCTTGTGGTGGCACACCAAAACAAAAAGCCATGACAGAATTTCAGGAGTTGTGTGGTGGGTATGTTGCTGTAGCGGAACTCAAAATGTATCACTAATTTTTTTAAAAATAATTTCCTGTTTCAAAAGGGAAGACTTTCACAGGCGGGGGACTAGGGAGCATGTTTTAAATCGATGCAATGATATTAGTGGTGGTGGGTCTTCAGGAGGATCCAGCAGATTTAAAGGTCCCCCGAACCTCCCTGGTGCTGCCTGCCTGCAAGGATTAACTGTGTACAGAAAATGTATGGGTCATATAAGAAATTACGAGTATACATTGGTCAAAGAGGATGACTCCAATTATTTCATAACAAGCTCCATGTGAAAGTATAACTTTCATTATATGTTTGCATTAATAAAATTTGGACAATACTCTTGAAGCTACGTGCGCTGTCTCAAAAAAGGAATGTATAATTTCGACAATTTAGGTAAGGATCTGTTAAGTTAAACAGATGAATAAAGTTTAAATAGAAATCTTGAAATATGCTACACTAATTCAAAGATTAGAAGTTAAGGCTTGATCATTTATGGATTTAGTGGTTTGTGTACTGTCAGCGCTAGTCGGCCGCTGTAACGTTTGGGACTATATGTCTGGAAGCATAACAGTCTAAAACCATTACATTGCTATTGATTATGCAAACTGTAAAAACAATATTGTTCTGATCTGATTGAGTACACTCGCTGGCAATTTTAATATATACAGCTTACTCATACCAGCTCAGACCCTCATTCCTTTAAAAGTGATTTAATCCTTTGTAACATTGGCCATTGTTTCGGGATTCTAATTCATTCATGATAGAACCATCATTAGTTGCTGCAGGCTTGTCAGCTGCAGATCCATGATGCTAATCTCCCATCCCACCACTTCCCAAAGGTGTACTGTTTTCATTTTAGTTTTAACAGTAAGTGGTTATCAGCTGCAGACTGGATATTTTCTGTTTCATAGACAATTCTCCTTAAACCTAAGAAGTGGTTGGGCCTGACAATCCCTCTAGATCAGCAGTTTCTACCCAGAATAGCCTGTCTAGCACTGTTTTAAATCAATTTGAACTTCAAACAAGTTTGCATCTGGACACTTTATGTCTATATACAGAAATACACTGAGCTCCTAACATTATAATTGACCGAATTGGTAATTGGGCTGACAAGCAACTGAACTGGCATATCTAATAAATTGCCCAGTAAATGTATGGCACTGTGTGTAGCCTCGCAGCAAGAAGGTTGTGGGTTTAAATCTCGACCTGGAGTCTTTCTGCGTGAAGTCTACATGTTGTCACCATGCCTGTGTGGGTTCTCTCCGGGTGCTCCGGCTTCCTCCCACAGTCCAAAGCACGACTGTTAGCTTAACTGCTCTGTGTAAATTGCCCCTGGGTATGATATGCACACATGGTTGTCTGTCCATGCGCTCACCTGCCCTGTGTGTTTCTGTGTTGCCCTGTATCTGTCCAGGGTGTAACCCACCTGTGACTGTCACCCAATGACTGTAGGAGATAGGCACTGGCCCATTCCTACCACCCCCACCTCGCAACTCAGCATTGACAAGTAGGTTTAGACTAGAGGTGTCCAAAATGTGGCTTGGGTGCCATACTTTGGACCGTTTTCGGACATGCAACAATTTGTTTCATAAAATATTGCATGGATTGGCGACCTGTCCAGGGGGTCCCCCGACTCTCAAATAAGGGGGTGAAGAGAAAGGATGGATGGAGGGAAATATTGCATGCTTAATTTAATGCTGAGGAGCTTAGAAAAACAACAAATACTATACCATTATTATGCATAATTACAAACAAAACTGACAAAACAAAGGAAAAACAAAAAACAAAACAAAAGACAAAACAAGTACTTTTAACTTGCTGATTTTAAACTATATTGTTTCAAGTATTTAATTGTTTGTATTGAATATTCTGACACTACGGACAGACAGACAGAACAATTTGAAAATAGCAAATACATTTTATTATTTAAAAAGAGATGTGCAAGTAGGGTAGTAGGATAAAAAAAAGACAAATAAGGAGTTTAAAAAACCTGTAAAGAAGAAGAATCAGATTTTCTACAGAGCAGCACCTGCCCCACTCCTTTACGGCAGGAAGGCTCCCCGGGAGCTTCGCTGTTATTGAACTAATATTACGGTGTCGCAGGGAAGCCCCTGTTTATAAGGGGCATGCGTCACGTGGTCCGGGTCTGCCGCATCATCACCGTCCACGGAGGAAGAGGGACGCTCGCGGGCAGCAAGGTGCTCATCTGACGTGCCGACGTCACCGGGTCTATTTGACAGCACTTCCTGGATGGGTGTTTGTTGTGGGAAACAGCCCCGGCGTCGCTGAGCTTGAACTGGAGGATTTAGGCCACTCGGACGGTCGCTTCTCTCCACGGCTTTGAAACATGCGGTCGCGGCTGCCTCCGACGACCGCTTCCAGATAAGGACGGGCGGAGACGAGACGCTGGAGAGTCCGAGGAAGGACGTGGTGGAGGGGAGACGAAATACCCTCTGAGACGCCCGACAGCACGGAGCTGTCGCGATGCTGTAACTAAGCCATGGACAGCAGGATAAAGTAAGACGCCCCATGCGTTTCTTCTTCTTTTTTCCCCTTTTTTAATAATTTCTTTAAATTATCTCCATGTCCTCGCCGCTCCGGCCGCCCAACGGCCAAGCTAACGGCTAATGTGCGGCGGAGTCGGGGAGGCACGGCGGCGGCGGCGGTGAGTCGGAGCTGCGGGGGGGAGAATGCGGAGGAATGCTCGGCGTAACGGGAGCCGTCTGCAGGCGTGGGTTTAACGGCCAGGCCAGCTGGCCCAGACGGCATGTGGCGGGCCGGTCTGTGGCTGTCTGCTAGCTGGCCACCGGTTAGCGGCTCCCCGCGGCCGGAGCGGGCGTCTTTAAACGCGGGGGGGAGGTCTCCGAGCTGAGTCGGTGCAGATCGTTGCGAAATAAGAGAAGTTTTCTGTCTGAGGAAGCCGCGCAAAGTGCGTCTCAGTAACTTAAAAAAAAAAAAAAAAAAAAACTGTGGTCGAAAAGTGAGTTTGTTTGATTCATTTAAATAAAATAAAATAAAAAAAGTGATTTGTTTAAATAATTGAATCTGTTTGAAGATTAGAATATCAGATAAGACCAATAAAATATGTCAGCCTGCTGATATATTCCCTTTTTGTGCAGGAATTGCTGCTTCAATGTGGCGTTGCATGGAGATGTTAAGCCCGTGTTGCTGGAGACTCATTTAGCTCGATAGTTGGTTCTGATTGCTCTCATCTTCCGGACAGTATCCCCGGGATCATTGACCCAGGGGGATACTGTCCAGGCAGAGTGATACCACCACGTGGACTGTGGGCAGGTGCCAAGCCCTGCTGAACAACCAAACCTGCACCAGAGTTAAGCTTGTCAGCAGACGGAAGCATTAAGTGCAGTAAATGTTTTCTAGGAGATGAATGCGCTGATTTTTGGACCAACAGGCAGCAGATGACTTGTAAGCTTCACGTTGGACCTCAACTTGGATTGTGTGGTTTCTCTGTACCTCTTCCTGGACTCTGGGACCTGGTCGTACTGTGCTCGGTGGTTCCAGTACTGCCCCCTCCACGCTTTGTGAATTCCCCACACTGTCTTGCTTACGCACTTTTCCCACCGCTGTTTTCCTTCCACTAAACTTTCCCTTCATATCTTTGGATACGGCACAGTAAAATAGCCAGCTTTCCAGCTTATTGCCGTTAATTCCTTTCTGCTGGACAACTGGAAAGGCAGCGGTGCGCCCCATGATAGTAAAGACAATATCATAACATTTTTGTATTAAAGGGCTTCTGTTAAAAAATAAAATACATTTTGTGAGAAATATAGTGTCTTTTCAGTTAGATGTAAGCACCAATGATCAACATTACTTGAAATAATTCCCAGGAAAATTTCACTTTAATTAAGCTTCATAACATACAAGTTTCACTTTGTGACTTGAAATAATTAAAAATAAATGTTATAAACCTATTCTAATTTACTGAGCTCTGCTTTTAAAACTGAACTGCTGCCAGTATTGACATTATCTGCTATTGACTGTTGGGAAAAGTAGGACAGAACCGACCCCCTTTATTTCTAAATAGAAGTACACGTGTGGCCTGATGCATTTTAACGGCACCACGGTTGTTTTTAAAATGCTAAATGCACAGTTAGAATTACTTTTTTTGTGCGTTTCTTTTTCCTGAACTTTGTTTCTTTCATTTCAGGGAGAACCCAGAAAGAACATTCGATCTGGTTTTACAAGTGGCGTGCCCGTCATCTGAAAATGAGGGTGAGTGATGTCTATGTTTCCTTTCACAATTTTTGGCCCGCATGTTGTCTGCATGGTGTGTGCATGTGCTAAACCTTTAGAAACCTTTCGATTAATAGCGCTAGCTTTGAATTATGTTATGCATTTTAATGACTGATACACAGTAGGGACCATTGTCGTATGTTTTAGATTTGCACAAAAAAAGAGCTAAGCAACTGTTTGAGTTCTTTACTCTGATATTTAATGCATTAAACACAGTTTAATGACTGCAAGCTTTTCAATAATATTATAATCTTTTCATTTAAAACAGCCAATGAGGGGAATTTGATAAACCTGGGTAAAAATACCACATTGTCAAGCTACTTACACAGAAATCTAAAAGAAAAATGTACAGCAGAATCTAATTTATGTCATTTAAATCAGAAAAGCAGTCGGGGGGCTTTGTGGTTGTAATCGTGGTGGTTCTAATCATTTTGTTGTATTTGAAGATGCTATAATGAGCAGTTAGAATTGAAAAGAAGATTTGCTTTTTTCTTCAATTTTTATTGCATTTAATATAAAATAAATGTTAGAAGATAATTTAGCAAAATAAATAATCTCGAGCAGAAGATGTTGATTCTGTCAATGCTAAGTCTGTTAGCACAACCGTAACAGCCAGGATTTATAGTTGCTGGTTTTTTTTTTTTAATATTTTAATCAGCTGTTCAGGAACAACATGAAACATGACTTGTTTGCAATTTCTGGAAAGAGCGCATGTTTGCTGTAAATGTGATTTTTGGCTTTTAGCCTGTTGAAACAAGCACACACCTCCTTTCTGGCTGGGTTTCTCTCAGACTTCAATGATTGTTTTCACTTTTCCTTAAAGCTAAAAGTTAATCGATTGGTTACCAACGGTAATGCCGTAAACATGTTCATGTTTATCTGCGAGCCTTTTTTCTCTTCTCCTCTTAGTCTCCAAAATCTATTATTTTCGCCCAGCCTGTAATTAGGATAATTGGGCAGCTTTGCAGTCAGGGTGCCATGTCATTTCAGTAAGCGTTGGCTGAATGCACATCATTCAAAACAAGAAAGCAACTGCCTTCCGAACTTCAGCGCATGACTGAGCCGGTCTTGTACAATGCGAAACGGTCATTATGAGTCTCTGTTATTTTGCGTGCGTTTGTCCAGTCAGGATCCAAAGGACAAGACGAGGTCGGCACCAAGTCCACCTGGAAAAACTCAAATGTCAGATAAGCTAGCTTTAACACGTTGCTATCAGTCTAACGAAGTACACACATTGTTTATTTATTCGACAAATATCTAACCAAAAGTTCAAGTCCAGCTTTTTGTGACGCTTACCCAACAGAAAAGCCAATTATTGGGTCAGGAATCTGCGTTAATGTTCTGCTGTTTGCATTAATAAAAACATTCCAGCCGAGGTGGCCAGAGCTTTTCTGGGAAACGACCATGAAGAGTGAACACTGTACTCTGCCGTTTCGTGGGTATGGACATTAAAATAACACACATTTCACATCAATATCCACCACCCCTCATAAGCCGAGTATCATGTGAAAACATTTTCGCTGCACGTTACACCCACTGTCTTATTTTGCCCGCTCGGCGGACTGAATTTAAAGAGGTGTTATTGGACGGTTCACTCGTGCAGCCGCTGAGCTGACTAGGCAAGGCCGAAAGTTGTCCTTGGATCTAGTTCTCATATTGGATTTTAAACCAAACTCATAAACCGGCGGATTGCACAGTAATAACCGACTTCCTCCCCCGTATGATCCGGGGTCAGACTCATATCCGGGCCCGCTTCCCCAGAGCAAAGGCTGCGGAGCAACGCTTGCGCACTTCCAAGGCGAGTCGAGAGGGATTCTGCTCAGCGCTTTTGCCCAAAGTGCCCTTTCCGCTCAGAGCAAGTGTCTGGATCTGGAGTTTTACCAGTTGAGGAAGCGGCTGGTTAAGCTAACGCTCAGGAAGGGGGCCTACGGCTGTGGCCGACTGCTTGTGACAAGAAGTAGGTTCGTTTACTCCAATGAGGAATGAATCACTTCTCCATAAACAGGATCAGTTTCATGTTCCTCGACTTGACCTCAACTGGAGTCTTCATGAAGTGAATATTTCTTGGGTGTAAAAACTGTACCCAAATGTCTTAATAACCTGAATGTTACACATCAGCCCCCCCTGCCCTTTTAAATTTGCCTGTATTTCTGTCTCAAAGCTTCACCGAGCTTTTATTTGAAACTAAGTGGGTTAATGTTATGAGTCATAATCAACAGGCTCTGGACATGCTGTGAAACCTCCACAAAGTCACACACTAGCACCGTCTTCTCCTACAGTCAAACATGATCTTCTATTTTGCCAAAAAGTGCCACTTCATATTCACACATTATCTTCCCACTGCCTCAGAGAAGCAAACAAACAGTAGGGCGACCGTGACGGACTATAATTAAATCGTCATAGCAACGTGATGTAGAAGATTTGAAGCACTTGGCATTTGGAGAAGTGGTGGAAGCATGCTTGTGATTTTCACATCTCCTCCCCACAGTTCAGGGAACTGGGGTTTTAATTTTAGAAAGACTTCTGGCTGCATTTGCTGCGTTTTTTGCACTTCCCTTCCCAGCGATCTTGTTTACCCGGTAGAAAAGGGACTGCAGACGCGTCCTCTCCGAGTGAAAGAAGCGCTTGCCGTGTGCGTTATCTTGCTGATGCCGCGTCAGGGTTTGTGCCACGCTCACCACATCCTGGTCCTGCAGGTTTGAAACTAGATCCATGTGCAGCGCCCTGATTCGACGCCGATACCGACTAAACGGTAGTTTCCTGCGCTCTTGTCAGGTCACAATATAATTGCGAAACTCAAAAAAGACCTGCACAAAAGTGAGATAAGAATAGCTCGCCCCCAGATGAAGGGTCAGTACGCCTTTCCCTGAGTTTCCTGTGTTCTCTGGGTTTTGCACCTTTCTGTAGCCACAGAGCAGATGACGCCCACATATCTGCAGACAGGTTTGCAACGAGCCTACAAGTTCATTAGGCTGTTCCACATTAAACATGCTACTCTCAAATTAGATTCATCTCTATATGCATCACATATCACTTCATATTTTTCAGATTGGCAGAATTTCAGAACTTGAATTTCAAAAGCGGTAAATGAAGTAGCTTTTGAAATAGGCTCGCTATCATTTGTTTTAAAATAAAAACCTTAATATACCGACAGTTCAACTGGTCACTGATTAGATTTGACCAACAATAAAGCAGGAATTTGGTTTGACTTCTTCACAGGTTCTCATGCATATATTGTTATATAATGTAAACCATATAAGTTGATGCATGCTCGCTTGAAGAAAATTAACCCAAATTATAATGACAGCATTATGTTCTAAGCCTGTAATGAAAATTCATTGGTGAAACGTTCCATATATGGTTAGGTGCCATTCTCTGAACATAATATTTTAATTCGTGTTTATGTCGCTGTTCCTTTATTACCACAATATTGAGTTGTGTAAAAATAGCTGTTACTACTGTGCAGCTTTTAAACAGAACCAGATTTGTGCGGGACAGGTACAAAAGGTCAGAAATATTACAAATTAGTCGTCATTGTGATTGAGAATGAAGGAAGAGACCCGACTGACGTGGAGTTGGGTCGTTCAGTGGCATTTAATCCATCCAATATTTGTCTATCCTTTGTCTTTCATTAGTAATTGGATCGCCACCATGGTGATGATTTAATCAATCCAAACGCTAAAAATATTTGTAGTAATAATATTTATAAAAAAAAAAAAAAAAAACATTATCCATCCAGGCATCCATTGTCTGTTGACACATGAGGCAAACAACAATGCACACGCACTCATACCTATCGACCAATTAAGCTAACGTGCATATTTGTAACTTAGCCAGATTAGCATAATGATGATGATAATAATAATAATAATAATAATAATAATAATAATAATAATAATAATAATAATAATAATAATAATAATAATAATAATAATAATACATTTTATTTATAGGCACTTTTCTTTACACTCAAGGTTACTTTACATCAAGCATAAAAACAGGTGTGTTATTAAAAAAAGGAAACGTATACAATTAAAAATATGGTTTAAACTAGACAATGCTAGACAACGCGATGCTAGTTTAAACAGCAACGCTGTCCCTGTTTGCTCGTAAGCAAGCCGTGTGCAGATGGAACGTGGGTTCGAACCCGGAACCTTCTTGCAGCAAGGCAGCAACACCAACTACACCACCAGCCTAATGTGAATGTTATAGGCAAATGTTTTTCACCTATCAATGGACCGGCTCTACCGTTGGTGCGTGTGAGATCTTCCCACACAGAAATCATGCGCTGGAAACCTGCTTACACCTCTTGAACTTTGCATGTCTTGTCGTGTTAAAACCACAAACCTCAGGGCATGGGCAATAGAGAATCGTTATTTGAAATGAAAACGATGACGTAACAAAAATATGCAGACCTCAAAACGTCTACCACCTTTGGACGTTCACCTTCTTTGCAAAATGGCTCCGGCTTAGATGGTTTTATACGTCTTGCAACGGATTCTAAATTAAATCCAGATTTGGACTTTGACTGGGCCAATCTAACAGATGAATATGGCTCGATATAAAACCTTTAAAACCGTACACTAGTTTTATGTTACGGTTGTCCTGCTGGAAGGTGAAACTTTAACCCAGTCTCCATGCTTTTTGCTGCTTTTTACAAACCCAGCGTTCAGCTCTAATCGTCTTGCCTTCAACTCTGACCAGCTCTCCTCCCCCGGATCAAGGCAAGCATCCCACTGCGTCACGGTGCCGCAGGGTGATGTGTGTTAGTGTTCTGCCACAGCCACCACCGCCTTGCATGTAGGCCAAAAGGTTCATCTTGATCTGATATCTTCAGTGCACCCTCCTCCACATGTTTCCCTGTGTCCTTTCCTGTGCAACAAACTGAACATTAGAATTATTGTAGATTCCTCCAGGCCCCTTTTACACACAGGCCAGGTTTATGGAGGGCACGATCTATCGTTATTCTGTCTACACATCCTTCCCACCTGAGCTCTGGATCTCTGCAGCTCCTCTGGAGTCGGCCTTAATGGCTGCTGTAGATTAAATCTAACACAGGGGAAATTATTTACTTGATTCAGGCAAGTTATTAAGGTGTGTCAGAGTCAAGGGAACAACCCTAATGTCAGACTTATATGAAAAAAAAAAAGAATTGGGAACCATGTATCATTTTCCTTCTACTTCACAATTTATTTTTAACTTTGTGTTTGCCTCTCTCCCAGTTAAACGCTTTGAAGTATGTATGAACACTTCATGTAACGGCCACAACCAGCGATCCCTTTTCTTTAAATGACACGAGCAGTTGCTGTCACTGATGTATGATGACCTGCTGATTCATATCCAGACATCGGGCTAAACGGCAAAGAAGAAAACCGTTAGTTTGTGATCATGGAGCAAAAAGCGTGTCGAACTCTCATGGTTCAACGGTGCCTGTGGTCTGAAATGTTACTGTGTTGGATCGGTTCCCAGTCATTATTCCCCACGGGGAGCTTTTTATTCCTTTTCTCTGGCAGGCGGAGTTGCGGCGTCAGCAGCGTAGGTAATCCACCACCTTCAAGTTTAGATTGTGATATTTGCAGTGAGTTATTAGTAGATAAAATAAGACTTTAAACTGTTATTTTTTTTTTCTTCTTCTGGATAGTCTCCTTGTGGTGTTTTTCTAAAACATAGCAGTGATTTTTATTTTATTTTTTTCCCACTGCGCATCAGCATTCCTCCACAGTGTCGCTGTAGGAAAACAAGAGTGAGAATTTAAAGCTCGCGACTGCAGTGGTGGCGGCGTTCGTACCTGGACTCGGCCCCGGCTCGTCTGACCGCGTATCTGTGGTTAGATGACAGACACTGTCCCTTATTCCCCATGCAGGTCCGTGGAGACCCGGCCTCCCTGTTCAGCCCCCCACCCCCCCGCTCAGCTCGGCTCGGCTCTGTTGGCTCACACTGCTCTGGATGCTCAGGCTGTGAGCAGAGTGTTGCCTGAGAGCGTGACTGGCATGCTAGCTACCAGCGGTCCTGGCTACATAAAGCCATATTGATGTGCTTCCAAGACGCTGCCAAAGCTAGCAGATGACGCTAATGCTGCCAAGGCAGTAGGTGGGGACAGATGCTACCTGTCCTCGCCTGCTCCCTGCAGCCAGATTGTTCCCGCTAACAAACCAATAAACTTAATAGACCAGCATATCAGTTTCACAGCAACATTTATGCTGCAATTAGGGAGACGATTTATTATTAACATAAAAGTCTGGGATGGCAGCTAGGTTAGCACTGGGGTCACTCTGAATCCAGGTTTTGGTTTTTAGTCTTGCTCTTATCTGTGTTTTTTGGCTTTTTGCACCACATACTTTTGTCTTACTAGCTACGCTGATCTGCGTTTCTACAAGAGTTCACATTACCTATAGATGTAAAACAATCTAATGTGGGCGTCTACCTTTACATGACATAAGTGGTACTTCCTCTTTTAGTCTCTGAAGCAGAAGAGTTAATATTTAAAAGGCAGGAACAGTAAATCACATGCATACCTTCTCTCTATAGCCACTTTATTAGGAACGGCTGACCTGGTAAATGGTTGGACCCATTTTTGCCTTCAGAACCGTCTTAATACTTTCTGTCATTGATTCAACAAGATGTCCGAATGCTTCCTGAGAGGTTTTAGTCCATACTAACAGTGATGGCCTCCTACAGCTGTAGAGCTCTTGCCTACGTGTCCACGATAAGAACTTCTTGTTCTTCCAAATCTCAAAGGAGCTCAGTTGGGTTGAGATTTGGTGACTGTGAAGGCCAACCGGGTCATTGTCCTCTTTAAGGAACCGGTTTCAGATGATATGAGCATAGTGTCATGGCGCCTCAACCTGCTAGAAGTAGCCAAGTAGAAGATGGGTAATGGACATGGTCTGGAGCTTATGCAGGTAGGCTGTGGAGGGTAAATAATGCTGTGTTGGCAATAAGGTGCCCAAAGTGGGCCAAGCAGAAACCCCCCCACACACACACACACACACATCAGTACACCACCAGTACAAGCCTGAACGGTCGGTGCAAGGCAGGATGGATCTATATGTTAAATTTTTTAAACAGATTTTTAAAACAGGGAGTCATTGGACCAGGTAAAGGTGATCCTGTGTCAATTGTCTTTACTTTGTTGAGTAAAGCGACACCACCTGTGGCCTTTCTGCTGTTATAACATGTGTTGCGTCCAGACATGGTATTCTACATACCACGGTGGTCGTAACAAATGATTTATTTCTATTTTTTTGAGCTGCTGCTTGCTTCACTGTCACCAGTCTACCCATTTGGCCTCTGGGCTCCAACGTTAACGAGGCATTTCCATCGTCACAGCTGCCGCTCAGCGGATATTTTCCGTTCCCAACCATCCGCTAAAAACTTTAGAAGGTTGCAGGTGAGAATCCCATTAGGTCAGCGCGTCTGGGACTAACAAACAATCCCCTTTCTTGTCCAATCGTATGGTCAGTTTGAACTTTAGTAGTTTTTTTTTTTGTTTTTTTTTAGCGCACCTAGATGTCATTGTTGCCTTGTGATTGATGAAGTTGCCGTTTAAGCTGTACCTAATAAACTGGCCACTGACTACATTTGTCTTTCGGATGCACGAGTCAGAGCTGCATAATTCTGAAAAGTAAATTTTTTTTTTCTCCTCTCTGTGTCTTAATGTCCTAGATCTTCTGCTCACTTTCGCTATCAAACTGCTGCCGTCTCGGCTATAGCTTCCTCAAGCAGCACTGTCATGTTTTTCCTCCCCTCTCGCTTTCACACTCTCTCCTTTTCAACAATGTTTTTTTTTTTTCCCTTGTTAAGTAAAAGTTTCATGTTCTTCATGTTTTAGAAAGCGTTTTAAAACATGATGACATTTTGCAAAATGTCATTTCTGTATGACCCAACCGTTGTTGGTTCTTATGGCTGGTTGCCAGTTTTGTGTTGAGTTCATGGTGGGCTCACACTCAGTCTTGGGGGGGGGGCTTTGGGAGAAGTTGCGGATGCCATGGCAGCAATAAGGGTGTTGATTGGTTCTTAGGCTCCTGAGGCAGCACTTTGTTCGTCTCTAACATCGTCTACTTTCTCCTCCATCTCAACCACAGGCGTTTTCTAGACTGACTATTTAACACAGGGCCTGAAATTATCTGCTGCTATTTTTAATCAGTTTCCTCTGAACACAATTGAGGAAGTTTCTTCACTTCCCCGCTATGGCTTGGTAGTAAGTAGACTTTGAGAAACCCCCTAACCAATGCAGGGTTATCGTCAATCAATAAAGTAGTCTAAAGTTTTATTTATTTTATTTTTTTCAATACTTTGTTCATCTGCTGTTACTGCTGAAGTCGGTGGATGGTTTTGTCTAAATGCTTTGGAGTCGTGCGTCTTCCTTTCGGCTGTATTTGGATGTTCCTTTCACACAGTAGTCATACGGTGCCTTGCAAAAGTTATTTACACCTCTTGAACCTTTGACCGTTTTACAACCACAAACTTCAATGCATTTTCATTAGAATTTCTATGTGACAGGCAAACAAACATAGTTAAGAATCATTATTTGAAAGGAAAATTATCCATGGCATTTTTTTTTTAAATAACAAAAATGAAAATCTGAAAAGTAAGGTCTGCATTTGCATTTCCCTCTCCTGATTCAATACTCTACCAAGTTTGCATTATGTACATTATGTACTCTGCAGGCTAGAGCCTTTTTTTAAGCTTATCTGTCTGTCAAACGACCCCTTGATTGATAAATGACTTCCTGTTTCCTTTGGATATGAATATGTTGTGACACAGAAGCTGAAAGTTTTTAACCACTCTCTAAATTTGGAAATACAACAGATCATGCTATTTAAGAACTCCGTAACCAGCTCAGTTATTACAGAAAATAACCACTCACCTAAACTTATCATATCTACAGTCAGGGTAATGATTCAAACTTTTAAACTGCTGGTACTGTAGTTCCAAGGGTGGACGAGGACCCACAGGTCAAAAAGTTTACATAACAATCATCAGATGCTTTGCAAAGTCGCTGCTTTGTAGGCAAACCAGGAAAAAGCCCGTATTGTCCCGCATCACAAACAAACGTGAGCTTTGCTAAACCACACTGATAGGCGAACCGGAACCGCATCAACAAACACTCCTGCTGGTGCAGCATAAAAGGAGAGATGAAAATATTAATGGCGGCTGTTAAACATGATGGAGGACCCGTGATGCTGTGGGCCCATTTCTCTTCCTGGGAACTTCATTGGGAGTGCACGGTCTCTTTGACATATCAGGACATTTTAAATATTCTGGTGGCCTCTGGCACAAAACCGATGCTGATACATTTTTTATAAACATGTAAAGCTTTTTAAAAATGTTTAGCGGGGAGGGACCAGACGTGTGGAGGATGCTGTGTTTTTGGTGTTGATACGCAGACGACAAACTTGAGGAAATGCTCTCGTTTCATGTTTTAACTTTCAGTCTCCACTGAGTCGCCATCACATTCATAGCGCAGCTCCCGGCTTCACATAATAACATATAAACATTACACTGGAGTTCTCCTGTTTGTAGGGATATTTGTCAGTGAACAATATCTCGTATTTAGTTTTCTCCGTTTGCAATAGGGTGGAGAAATGGACTACTACAGCTTTTCAGCGCCTGTTCTGAAACTGCAGGGGCTTTTTATCTATCAGCCATGTGTCTCGTTTCTTCCTTAGTGATCACACTGCTGGTTATAGAGCGACGCCTTGTAAACCTCTCTAACCTTCTAATTATTTGTAATGACTCAGAAACAAAGACTTGACAAGGAAGGTGTCAAGAGGAAACGATTTCATTCTTTCTTGTGTGATTTCACTACACTTTTGCAGACGGATGATATTTACTAGGGCTGGGTATCATCTAGGATGAGCCGATTCGATACGATTCTCGATACACAGCTCACGATACGATACGATTCTCGATACATAGCTCAGCTTGATTTGATTCCAATATCGATATTTATTACTTTGAATTAATGCTCAGTGATTCAATCACCAAATATTATGTTTATGTTCTATTTATTGATCACAGACATATTAACAGGAAAATAAAGTGCATTTGCTTCAATGCATTTAACGTGTCACAGAAACCAAAAATGTGCCCAAACATCTGATTTTAGGGACAAAGGAGCTTCTAAAATCCTGTCGGCCGTTCCACAAATTCGTCTCACTCGCTCTCCTTCGCTGTGAACTGTAATGGTTGCGCTGTAATAACGCCCCCTAGAGGTTGGGAGGTATATCGATATTGAAAGCCAGAATATCGATATTAAATAGTTTTTAAAAATATCGATATTAATCTTTATATCGATTTTTATGCACAGCCCTAATATTTACAGTATAAACACATTTCTTTATGGGTCCAAGTGGACTTCTAGGTTGTTTTGTGGAAAAGTTGGACAGAGAATGAAAGAAATGGAGAAACAAAACAGGTAAATTCTCAACTGGCGGTAATGGATAAACCTCGCTGACACAGGGGAACTGTACAGTGTAGAAGTGTAGGCTTTGTGTTGTCTGTAGGGCTGCGTGTGACTGCATCTATAAGATGGAGACACAGAAGCTCAGAGAACTGCAGGAGGCTCATCTGAATTCACTAATGCTGCCAGACTGGGGGGTGGGGGGGGGGGGGATCATGGAAAGACTTCTAGGGACTGACACTAGCAGGCTATTTTTAGACTTCCCCTTTTCACGGCGAAAAAGTGGGGAAAAGTAGGAACCCGATCAATAATTTAAAACGAGATGATTTTGATGAATGCAGAAGAGTTTCATCACATTATCCCACTCGCAGCCTCGCAGCAGTCTTCTTGGTGGCTTGTTTGTTTTGTTTGTGCATTTTCTGCATGTGGTGTGCAATTTTACGGCTTGCCAGCTGAATTTATTCCCCCTGTGATCACTGTTGAATTTGAGCTCTAAAAATCTGCGGCAGTTTTCTGTGTTTTTTTTTTTTTTATGATGGGCATTTTTATGATGGGCATTTTTATGAGCCCACAAACATGTCTGTCTTCATGACACTTAAATTCTTAAAAAAGAGTTGTCTCATTATTGTTTTTTTTTTTATTCATAGGAGTCCTGTCAGAATGGGAGAGATGATTAAGTATATGCCATATGCTTTGCACAGCAGATGGTACACATGTAAACTGCTGTACTCCAGCTACCACGTAAAACCTGATTTTCTGAGTCAAAGCACAATAATTGGCTGGTACTTATGTATGTAATACCAATGTGGCCTAGTTTAGCCCACAAACGAACAGGATTAGCTCAGCCTCTGCTTTAATATAGCTTTGGTGATGATAATCTGTGCTAGTCTGGTAAATTGGATTTCAGGAGAATAATTTTTTTTTTTTTTTTTTGGCTCTTATGACGGTCATAGAAAAGCTTTTATGATGATGGGGTTTGACTGAATATGCTATTGCCCCATTGATTTTAATTTCCTTTTTTGTAATTTTGTCCTTGTCTGAAAACAATAATTGATGTTTAAAGAGAAAAAAAGCAAACACAATGTTGACAAGAATGCAGCACATGATTGCAGAAGAGTGATTGTTACATTTGGTTGACTGAACGGCAGAGTCCATGCATTACACAGTGTCCATCCAAGACAACAGTAGTTATAGTTGGGGGTTTAACAATATGTTGTTCCACACTGATCGATTAAATGATTAACGGTTTAATTACATCGATGCAAAATAAAAATATCGATCATTATCATGGGTTTTACGGTACACCTTTATTTTGAAATTCAGGCACAAGACCATAGTGAACAGGTGATTTATTATTTTTAAATAATTTTTTATTTAAATACCTGTAAGAGCGTAGAAATTAAATTGTCAAATCATATTTGTTTGTTAGTTTATATCAATATTAGTGTTAGATGGCCAGATAAATATCGCATCATATTGATCGCATGACTAGAAATCGTAAAAGACTTTGTTATATTGGCAAACATGGTTTTGTCATTCAAACAAATTGATAATAACATCAAATCATGACACAGCTTGTGATTTACATACTTACAGTATTTCTTAGACTATAAGGCGTGCTTAAAATCGTTATATTCTCTCAAAAATTGATAGTGCATTGTAATGCATGCATATTAATGCATGCATTAAAATGTGTAAGTACGACTTCTGCAAGCAACGAAGCCGCTCCGCTCAATGAATATTTGGAGCATTACGGTACACTGTGTCTACAAGACTGCCTGACTGTAATGTCTAAACTAGAAGCGCATTCACGGCAGCCCACGTCTGGAGTATATGCTAGCAGCAATAACCCAAGTAAGTTAATTCAATATAAAAGTGAAGTTTATTTTGGCCTTCTGTTAGAAACAGGGCATTGTAGTCCAACTACTCTGTCCTCCCAACATAGACGGATAGCTCTCCCTCTCAGGTAGTATGTGTGTACGCGGAGGGGCGGAGTGATATTACACACTTGGGAAGAATATTTAATACGCTTTATAATCCTGTGCGCCTTATAAATACAGTAGTTAAAGTAAAGCATGGAGCTCAAGTTTTCTTTGGTGTTTTCTCCAGTTGGGAGCTGTGCGACTTAACAAACCAGCTCCCTATGGGGGGATTTAGGTATTATGTGATGATCCCGAGCTATATGTAATTTACCTAAGAGATAAATCTAGATCTAAAACACAAACATTTTGACAAGAATCATGTTTGATGTTGCAAATTCTGGGCTGGTTCTCACCAACATTGTTACTCTGATTCACATTGAAGGCAGCACTTCCTTTTTCTCTGACTGTCTGCTCCCTGGTTGAGCCACCAGTCCTGACCGCTACGTTACCTGTGAGTTCTCATGCTTCAGATTTCGCTTCACTTTTCTTCAAGATTGCTTAATAAATCCTGTGCAGCAGCTGTGAAGAGAATGCATCCTCCCTACCAGTGTTTTCTGCCTAGGTTTCCTACATAGATGATCTTTGTTGCAGAAGTGTTCAATATGTCCTTTTTCTGTGTCACCAATAAGCAGCCTCTCATTCGACGTATTCAAGATGAAAAGGGCTTTTGTATTAAGGAAACCGTCCGTTCTGGGATGGTGCTGGTACAGATGCCAAATGATTATCCACATTTGGTAGGGCTTTAATGTTTTAATGGCCGTTACTCAAAAAGCTCTTTGTCTCATTTAAAATTACGGATCTGCTTTATGGAAAGGCCTATATGGATTTATTCATGTTTCTTACTTAGAACGTTACATTTCATGCTCTAAAACAGGGAGCAGCTATTTTTTTTTTTAAAACTGAGAGCTACTTCATTGGTACTGTGTGATACGAAGAGCTACCTGTACTGACCTTTTGAACTAGAATTATTAGAGCTCACCAAAACTTTTTGTAATACAAACATGTTTTTAATGCTCTTGTCATTTTCAATCTATGTAAATACAACTGATTAAAAAGGAAGAGCAACTGAATAAAATAAGATTTTAGATGCAGCTCACTGGAGGATTGTGCTATTTCTTTGACCAGGCCACCACACATGGTCTTTAGGGGCTGCCTGTGGGCACCATGCTGGTGACCCCTGCTCTAAAATATATCACCCGTTTTCACTTCTTAGTGCCACAAAGCAACACATCAGATGGTGTTATGACTTGCACACAAATAGGAGTCAAGCTGTTTAACGTGGCTGTGCAACCACTCAACCTTTGATGAAGGCGGCAATAAGAAAGTTCATCATCCTTTCATCAGATTAGATGGAAGAACTGTACTTTCTGTAACACCAGAGCAGTTTTAATAGAGGCAAGTTAGTATGTCTAGTCCAGGATTACTTTTGGCTAGTAGTCCTGTTTGTTTCTTTACCTTACCACCACGCCCTGATCCAGTGCTATTATTTTGTTTATGGGACAACAAGTCTTTTAATCCAATATCTGACACCCTAACAGTCATGTTATTGTCATTTTAGACATCACATGTTTAGCAATACATCACATTTTTATTAAATCACCCAGCCCTAGTCATCATCAGTAGATAACTGTTCTATTCATAGGATTTACCATAACCAGACTTACTCATAGAGCCACCATCTGTCTAAAATTTTGGTTTTGTTAAATTTAATAATCCTTTGTATCTTTTCATTAGATTGAATTGACAGTATATTTTTATATTTAAATTCAGTGTGTTTGGCTTGTAAAGTGCTTTTAGATGACATTTGTTTTGAGTTGCTGCTATTTCAATACATTTAATGAATTTAATCTTGCCTGTCTCATTTGTAGGAAAATGGTTGCTAGCTTTTAAAGTACTTTTAAGCTTTTCAATTAGGTTACCAACTATATCACTCTTTTTTTTTTTTTTTTTTTTAGCTTTTATGTATGGGTGGAAATAGCAGGATTATGTTTAAGAACAAGTTCCAGCTTACATTCTGGCCTCGTTGGGCAGGTGCCACTTTAATACTATGATAGATGAATGACACAAGATGAAAATGTGTTTTCCCCGCCCATTAAGAAAATCAGCCTCTTTATTGACATGATACAAGGGCTGGTATGTGGGCAACTAGACTTCTCTTGTCATTTAAACCTTAATTTTGTGGTCAAGGCCGAAGCGGAGCACAGCTAAGAGTAAAAGCCTACTGTCTGCGCTGTCATTTCAGCTTCCCTTCTGGATATTTACATGTCAACAGCTACGCCCTCAGGCTACGTCTCGCCACTCAAGGCTGCTCCTAGTTTGCCTAACACCACACAATTACTGTAAAGACGAAGGCGTTTACATGCATGTGGTACCCCTACTGGCCCCTAATTTGGATTCTGGCCTACTTTTTTAGGACAGAAACAAAATAGGTCAATCTGGATGCCTCAAAGTGTCCAGACCTTTTATCGTTGCAAATCATCTAAATCAGTCTTTTCCTATCTGCATAAAGACACATTTATGCATCCCTTATCTTCCAGTAGTAGTTAATGTTTCCACTGGACATTTTTTTCCCTTACATCTTCTGTTATATATTGTTTTTAATTGTATTAAGTCTTAAAGTAAATGTAGAAAAAGTGTTGACACATAAGACTGAGTTCATTCTCAGTCTTTTTTTTATTTGTCTGATGTAACATTCAAATAAAAAATATTGCGTTTTATTAGCAGTAATTGGAAAATCATTATAATTAACAGAAAGAAGGGCTTGAAAACATAATTATGTGTGTAGTCTGTATAATGTGTTTCACTGTGTGAATTGATGTACTGAGATAAATGAACTTTTCAATGATATTCAGATTTATTGAAAATTACTACATTTAATCTTTGTTTCCTACTCCCAATGAATATGTATTTTGTTTGCATTTAGAGAGACCATGATTCCTAAAATGTTAATTTTCTTACTGTAAAATATTAAATTTCCAAATTGTACTGCTTGCTTGCTGGAATTAACAAATTGCTGTCCTGAGCAGCTTCGTTGCTTCTTTGGACAGTGACTCCCAGCCTGGGGGAGCTTAACCCCCTCATTTCCAGGGTTAAAGGACTGATGTCTCAGCATGATCTGGAAATACTAATCCATGCGTTTATTTTTAGTCGAATTGATTACTGCAACAGTGTTTTCACAGGTCTGCAAAAAAAGTGGATCAGACAGCTGCAGCTGATCCAGAACGCTGCTGCCCGCGTCCTCACTAAGACTAAGAAAGTAGAGAACATCACCCCGGTTCTAAAGTTCTTCCACTGGCTCCCTGTATCTCACAGAATAGACTTTAAAATACTTCTGTTAGTCTATAAATCCCTAAATGGCTTAGCACCTAAATACATCACAGACTTGTTATCAGGGCATCAACCCTCCAGACCACTAAGGTCTTCTGGCTCCAGCCTACTCTGCATATCTAGAACCAGAACCAAACATGGAGAAGCAGCATTTAGTTCCTATGCTCCACTTATCTGGAACAAACTTCCAGAAAACTGTAAAGGTTCAGAAAGCCTGAGTTCTTTTAAATCAAGATTAAAAACACATCTGTTTAGAACTGTCTTCGACTGTTCTAGTTAAACTGTTCTACTGAAACATCACTAGTTCAACTTTTTTAGTCCAACTGTTTTTAATGTTCCATTTTTGTTTTTACATTTTATTCCTGCTTGCTTTTATTCTGTTTTATTTTCCTATATTTTAATCATGTAAAGCACTGTTCATTGTCTCTGTACTGAATTGTGCTATACAAATAAATTTGCCTTGCCTTACAGGGCAGGCTAGAGATCTCCGGGGGGAGGGGGGTGGGTGGGCAAGTGTTTAACAGCAAAAAGAAACAAGCCGTGTTTTCATAACAGCTTTTTAATGCACATTTTCAAGTATCGCATTAGAAAAAGTTGATGGAAACTTTTGCCTGAGATGGTTAAAAAGAGTTAATGGGCAGAATGGGAGATGAAAACACATTTTTCTAAATAAGTTCCAACAAAGCTAATGTTTACCTCACCTGACTGATCCGCTGCTCCCGCTGTCGCCGTCATATTCCCATAACATGCAAAGAATTGCGTTTCTTTCTCAACATCTCTGGACTGCAAGCAACATCGCCAATACTAGTTGACATGATAGAACCATTAGAAGTTGCCCGATAGCAACGCATTCCTGAAAACCTCTCTCTTTTTTTTTTTTTTCGTTTTAAGAGGTTTGGTTTGTTCTAGTTTGCAACCTCTACATCCTGTTTATTACAGCCATGTGTAACGTCAACTTCTGGTGAAATTACGCTTTGTGTACCCTGGCTAATTGGCTCCAACAAGTAGATTGACATATGTCTAATTCACGTTTTCTTTTTTGCGACATTTTAAAATTTCGCTCAAATTTCGCATTACAGTTGGATGGAAACATGGCTACTGTCAATATATTTGGCTCATGCAAAAATTCACCCATATAAATGTTGATCTAGAGTCTAGATTAAACAATTGTTGCATCAAAAACTGATGTAGCTCATGATATGAAATTCTACAATTGTATGAAAGGAAATTTATATAAAAAAAACAACAACTATCAAAGCAGCACCATATAAGTTTTTAATTAAGCTATACCCAAGTATAGCTTGATTTGAGACTGGGTCGGTTTTGTCGCTGATCCAGACTGCTGTACAGGTTACAACTAAATAAAGCAGATATGACGCTTACCTGATCAAACATATTTTTGTTTCTCTGATGCAGGATTTAATTTGCAGGGGTGAATGTGGTCTTGTCTGTAACTCCATGACTTCTCAGTCTGCTGGTCCAAAGTGGTTCTGCTATCGGATTCCAAAACACGGAGGGAGACTGTTTAATTTTGCAATAGTGCAGTGATGCTTTAACCTCTGAAGAGTACATTTTTATATCAGAATGGCATTACTGGTGAACATAATTTAAAGGAGCCACAAGGCAGATTTTGAAGTCCAGCCGCTCTGTGTGGATCTCTTTACCTCTGATTTAAAACAAATTAGTTTTTTGTTTTACCCATCACCTTAAGAAAGTAATTAAACATTCAGCATTCTTCCTGCTAAAGAGTCACAAAATTATTAAGGGTGGGAGGAAAGAAAATACCAGAGGGATGATTTAATGTTGTCCTGGATGGTCAATGTCTGAAATTTTAGAACTGAGAAGGATCCGGCACAGAGTTTCTAGTTATTTTCCCATATGTGTGCTTGCATGAGTATGTACAGCGCTCAAGGCGGGAAGATGGAGGGGCAACTTTTCCTTAAGTGCAGGAATTGGAAAGTTTTTCTGGAAAAATGACTGAGATCCACTGCTCTAGGGCAGCAGGATATTAGAAAAATGCACATTACTGTGATGCTGATAAATTACTGGAAACCCAAAAAAAGTCCGGATTTATGTTTTTAACTCCTTTCCCTTCTTTTTATCCCTATAATTTCACATCGATTTCTGGGCCAAATTAACAAGACTTTTTATGTGTCGGGTCACACCTGGAGCCCTCTGATAGGAAATAATTGTATCTGTCTTTGATCGCTTCTTCACATACAAACATCTGTGTTTTTGGTTGAAGAAAGTATAGAGTGAAGATCCATGACTCAGCAACTATTAATGGTCACAAATACTTCATAATTTAAACCAAAATGAACTTTTCAGTTAGCTTCGTCTTTTCCGAGCTAGCTCGGAGCTTTGACATGGCTCGCTTGCTGGTCCTCTGGTTTCTACCAGCGTTTTTTCTTCTGCCTCCGGGTGGAAACGTTGAGTATTGTTCCTCATGTCGGTCATTTTTTAAAATATCACGGTTTAGTTTTACACAGCCTGCATATTGTGTAACCATTTTCTCTTGAATGCAGAAGGTGCAGCTTTTATTTCTTCCTCGTGTTTTTTTTTTTGTGTGTTCACACTAAATTATCTGGGTGCCGCACTCGTGTGCTTCCGAGTTTTGCCTTTTGTGTTCCTCAAAATAGGGGATTCAATTTACACTAAGCTGATTTTTGTTTTCACATTCTATTGAGAATTATTTGTCTGAATCTCAAAGCATCGAGAAATAGATTTTAGTCCCTACCTCCTAAATATGCTGTAGATAAAATTATTTACTCACTGGGCGAGAGGCGGGGTACACTCTGGACCGGTCGCCAGGTCTCTTCAAAACTTGAAATCCTCCATTTTTCTGCTAAATCACAACATTCGAGAGAAGATGGTTCTACACAGCTGAGGTTTGGTGGTATTTTGCCAGTGTTTTTCTGTCGGTACTTAGTCCATCAGTCCTGGAGCACGCCGGGGCCCCTGTGTATATGTTTGAGTTTAGGCAGTGTTACGCGCTTTTAACAGATCCAGATATTTTACCTCCCTGTGGAAAGGTTGGCTGACTGACTCACTGACTGCATGACTGAGAGCTGTCTGTCTGTCAGCCTTTGCATGTGAACTTCAAATCACAGCTCGGCGGCACCGAGCTTGTAGCCGCCAAAGGCAAGGCTTTACAGTGTCATCAGCACCACGCGGCTGCCTCTGGGTGCTGTGCCATGTGACATTAACCGAGATCCATCCCCTCCACACCTCAAGGAGCTTCTGTGCGGCACACGGTGTTTTCTCTTAAAAACAGTTGTCTAACAAAGACCTCATCGGCTTTTGGCAAATTAACAAAGTTGATCGTTTTTTTTTTCTTCTTTTTACCGATTCAGTGCTACGGCACCTTAAAGGCCTATTCAGACACCTTGAACTTTTTCACATTTTGACATTTTACACTCACAACCCTGAATGGTTTCATTGGGATTTTATGTGATAGACCAACACAAAAGGGTGCATATCAATCTCATCTTAATCTGATACCCCTGAATAAAATCCATTAGAAACGATTAGCTGTAGAAGTCACCCAAATGTACAAAATAAGAGTCACTGTTGTGTTAATTATTCTTAGTGTAAATCCAGCTGCTCTCTGAGGTTTGTTAGAGAACATTTGTGATCCAACCAGCTCTCAAGGACTTGAGGTGTCCCCTCTGGCCTGAGGCTACGTTCACACTGTAGGCCTTAATGCTCAATTCCGATTTTTTTGTGAAATCAGATTTTTTTTTTTCCGTTGTTCACATTTCCAAATATATGCGACTTGTGTGTGATCTCCTGTGTGAACTGAATTCATACAACTTAAGTGTCCCGCATGCGCAGTTGAGGACGCGATGACTTCACACGTAGCAAGCGTCCTCAGTGTTTACGAAAATAAACTGAATGGATTATGGATAAAATGGATTATAATGCTGGCGGGCATTTTGCGATCTTTGATTTCTTTTCTAACCGGAGCTTTCTCTTCATTGACTGATCTCCTCATTGTTATCCGCTATGGGTGTCGTTTTTCTTCCTGCTTCTGCATAGCAGGACGCAGAATAGTGACGTTTGTTGAGTATCAGTGACGTACAGGTCGGATAAATGCGACCCGGCCGTAAAGACACAGGTCGCATTTGAAAAAATCATATATGTATCAGAATTAGGGCCACATATCCAAGTGGCCTGGGTCGCATTTGAAAAAATCTGATCTGTTTTGTTCTGTTTTTGCCCATATCCAGGTTGCATATGGGCAAAAAAATCAGAATTGGGTCACTTCAGGCTGCAGTGTGAACGTAGCCTAAATGACAAAGCTTTGAGTTGAACAACACCTAGCTGCTCTCACCCAACCTTAAGAGAAGTAAGGAGAGCATTAGTGAGAAGTAGCCAAGAGACCCATGGTAACTTTGGAGGAGCTACAGAGAGACACAACTCAGGTGGGTTAATCTCTTCACATGACATCTGTGGGTCATGTTCTCCACAAACACGGGTTTTATGGAATAGCAATTGAAGAGGAGGACACAGGAAACTAGAGGAAGAATGTGCTCTGGTCACATGAGACCAAGATGGAAGTTTTTGGTGTGTATGCCGAGTCCTGTATGTGGTTGAAGACTAACGCTGCACATCACCTCAAACACAGTATTCACACTTTGTAACATGCTGGTGGCAGCATCGTGCAGTGGGAAAGCTGTCCTCCAGCAGGGACAGGGAAGTCGGACTGAGTTGATTTTACTAAATACAAGTCAATCATGTACAATGCCTGCTAGAGCTGGGGTATTCAACCCTGGTCCTCAGAATCCAATGTCCTGCATGTTTTTTATGGGTCTCTCTGCTCCAGCACACCTGAATGAAATGATTGCATGAGCTGTTAATCACCCGTTTCTTCAGGTCAGGTGTGTGGAGGCAGAGAAACGCCTAAAACATGCAGGACGGTAGATCCTCACTGCAAAAACGGATCTAAAAATAAGTAAAATGTTCTTAAAGTTAGTGTATTTATCCTTGATTTGAGCAGGTAAATAATATTATCTGCCAATGGAATGAGTATTTTGACCCCGAAAATAAGATATTTAGACATCCTGCACTTGGAATAAGATGATGAAGATGAATTGTTCCTAATTTAAGTGCAGAAATCTTATTCCATTGGCAAATTATCTTATTTACCTGCTCAAATCAAGGACAAAAACATTCATTTTAAAGAATATTTTACTTATTTCTAGTTCCGTTTTTGCAGTGCTGAGGACCACGGATGAGCACCCCTGTGCTAGAGGCTGAAAAAGACTTGAGACCAGGGCAGACGTTCACTTCCAGCAGAACAGCAACCCTATAAAAAAAAGTGCCATAGCTTCAATGAAGTGGTTAAAGTTGTAGCATATTCATCTGTCACAACGCCACAGTCAGAGTCCATTTGAGAACCAGGGGAAAGACCTACACTGCAGAAACAGACTAAACTAAACTAAAAATGAGTTAAAACTTTCTTGAAATGAGTGAATTTGTACTTTATTTCAGTAGGTAAATAAGATAATCTGCCAATGGAATAAGAATTTTGCATTTAAAATAGGAACAAGTCATCTCCATCAACTTATTTCAAGTGCAGTATATCTAATTATCTTACTTTAGGGGTATAATTACTCATTCCATTGGCAGATAATCTTATTTACCTGCTCAAATCAGAGATAAATACACTAATTTCAAGGAAATGTTACTTATTTTTAGTTCTGTTTTTGCAGTGTAAACACGTATTCAGAGAAGCTCAAGCCTTGTATCCTTTCCTTCAACTTTAGTTACATACAGCCTAGTGGTGGTGAGTCACATAAAGATACATTCACATTCGAGGGGTTTAATTATTTGCAAGGCACTGGGCATTATACCCCCAAAAAAATCTGCCACTTGTAAACGAATGTAGTCAGACCAGCACTTTACTTCATTTTGCGTTTGACTGAGTTCGTAGAGCCTTTATTTTACTTTGCTTTGATAGATGTTTTGATTAAAGCAGATGGTTGGAGCATATGGAGAGAAATGTGCGTTTACACGAAGAGCCGCTTCAGCTAACTAGCCAGCACCCAGGAACGAAATCACAGCGTTTACTTGCGCCACTACGGCCAAGACGGTGTTGTCTGCCCCCCCGCGTCACGTGCTTGTAAATAGTAAAATCGGGGTCACGTCTTGCATCTCGATGTTCGGGGGGGCGCACCGCTGCCGGAACGGAAGCACAACAGAGTAAAGTGAGAGGAATCTGCCCGTGGAGATGCCGCTTTTAGTTTATTTTTCCTGTGTACGCGATGCCCCCCCCCCCCCCCCCCCACCCCTCCTCTTAACAAACACGCCGCGTGCCGGCTGTGTTGACGATGCACTCATGCGACGCTGGTGTTTGACATAATGTTGGACCAGTATGGAATCTGACTGAGAATATCAGCGCTGATACGCGGTGATACAGAGAGGCTGTCACAAAGGTTGCATCCATATGCTGTGCCACTCATTCGTGAAGCTGTGAAATTGGGTTGCATCCCAACTAGCCCGGAGACAGTATCGCTTTCACTCCTCTCGTTCTCTCTCTCTCTCCACCTCCCCCCCGCCTCTCTCTCTCTCTCTCTCTCTCTCTTTCGGCTCTTCCCACTGAAGCATTTTTCTCACATTGCTGGGGAAGACGGAACAACTAATGTGGCATTAATAGGGTCACATCATCTCCATGCAGCTCTGTCTTTCTTCTCCTTCCAACTGAGACTGTTGTTTATCTTTTTCAGATGTATCTGTAGAGATGGCTTAGAAATCCCTCAGGCCAGCATCTCTCTCTCATGTGAAGGCTGCCAGTTGGGTTTTTTATTTTGGCTGGTAACACAAGCTCTACCTTAGAGGTTGTTTCCCCTTTTTTTGTTTATTCAAAATCTTAAGCATCACTCCTGTAGAAAACGGAGACCTATTTTTAGACCTTATCTAGATCAGCTTTGTGATGCTTTGATTGTGTGCGGTCTGAAATATATTTAGGTTAAATGAAAGTATGTTAAGCTAACGGAATCCAGGTAGTTTTTTTTCGAGAGGATCGGGTTCGCGCCTCTCATTTCACAGTCCTTACTTTTAACAACGTGGTGTGACCGATCCAGATTAGTAAACTTAAGGGGCATATCATAGTTTTAAAATGTGCCTGAAAACATCCAAAATCAGCATGAAATGTAATGCCATTTGCAGCGCGAGACGTGGTGGGCAAATTGAAAAAAGCAGTTTTAAACGTCCCTGAGTGTGTTTTTCTTTCTGCTGGCCTTTGAAAGATGCCAGTTAATCTGCTTACTCCTTTAATTGTGAGCAGAGGGGCCGGGCCTCCTCCCGGCCAGAATAAGACTGCTGATCCAGAAGTAAAGCGATGACCACTGCAGTTATTCCTTCCTTTAGGTTGTTCAACCCCCCCCCCTTAGTTTTCTTTAGCCGCCCCTCGTCTCCTCCTCCTCCTCCTCCAGCGTACCCTCCATCAGAGGGAAGAAAGCTCCTTGTTCTGACAATAGACATTTTTTGCCATATGTTGGCTTGACATCTTCATCAGGTTCACAGCAGGTTACCTTAGTTAACTTTCACTCCACTGCCTGATGGGATTTTCTCCTCCCCGATTCTCCAGTCGGCCCGGGCTCAAAGTCTAGACGGCCTCCGAGGCAGAGTCCCTTTAGCCCCCTGTCCACAATGGCCGTATTGTGGACGCTTAGTAGCGGTAGCTTCCTCCAGTTATAGCAAACAGGCTAGTGCTAAAACAATGCTTTTGTCCAGGGGCATGCGAGGCGGCCTAATCCACTACATACTGTGAAATAAGTCTCCGCCTGAGATGAGAGCGGGCGAGAGAAAGTGAGTGAATGAAATCCTTGCCAAGGAGGGTTAGAGTGCAGCAGTTTAACCCCTGGCCACGAAAGGAGGAGGAGAGGAGGCAAAGGGAGAGGGAAGAAAAGAGGAACAAGAAGAGGCAGGCGCTACATCCCTTCATCTCTGCAACACGGATGGAGGAGAGGGGCTGCCGGTGGCTTTCTCAGCCTCTCTTCTCACCAGAAGAGCTGCTGTTCGCCATATGGGATTTGGCCTCCCTTAACAAACAGGCCTCCTATTCACTCACGGTGCACATTCAGTCGCTGATGGAGGGAAAAAAAAAAAAAAAAAAAGTGCATTTTTATGCCTTTACAACACTGCATGGCCATGAGGGCTCCAAGTCTGTGTTTGATTCACACAGTATAGAGAATTATGAACCAGACGCTTTCATCTAAATGTGTATTCACTCTGGATTTAGAGTTGGCGCTTTTTTTTCCTGTGCTTCACTGAAGTCCCAGTTTTAAAGTGGGAGCCGTGCATCCAGGCCGCTGTTCCTGCTAAGGTGATCATATGGAAGCGCCGAGCACAAATCTGCCTCTGCTCCGTGGGCGTATTCCATACTTCATCATGGGCTTGTTCCAGTTGTTGAAAAGGGTATTTTTATCCAGCACTGTGTCAGTCAAAGTTAGTAGGCGTGTTTTATTTCTTTCTGTGACAAAATGACTTCAAGCTCAATAACTGTCTGTGCAGCGCTGGGCAGTGTGAGGTTTCTGACACACTGGTAAAATGTGCCAACTTTTTCCTCCAGCCAGCAGCATTAGGAATGACATCCTCTGCCAACAGCTTCTTTTTAGCCTACTTGAAAATCCCAAGAAGCACAGATTTATGCCAAGATGAACATGCCAGCAGTTCTCATTTAGAGCCCACAGACACAGATTTATATGGAAAATTAAAGAAACGGGAGGTAAAGCGGTTAGTTTACTTCTTGTTTAATCCTAGAGTAGATTTACAGTAGATGGCACATTTTTTGTCAGCTGATGTTCATTACCCTTAGATATTTAAGGTAGAAAGGTGAGAAGTGGTTAGAGATGCAGCAATCAGGTTTGTCATGGCCAATATTTAAAAGTTTCAATTATCTTTATTTTGAGGTATCTAACTCATAAACAGTGTCTTTAAATTTGATAACTCTTAACTATCTCCAGATTTTCCTCGCTATGTATTATTATGGCATTTATTTGAGAATAAAAACAGTTTGTGTAGGTGCGGAGTGTGTTTAGGGTGCCTCTGAAGAGAGTTGATTTTTTCAATTTGTGTATTGCGAGTGGTGATCTTAGTTTGGTGAAGTGTTGTTTTTATATTAATTTTTATATTTTTTATAGTTATTATGATGATATGATGATTATGAGTATAGGTTTTATATATATAATATAATAATATAAAAAAAAAAAAGATATTGTAATATTTGGATAAGTTGTGTTATGGACTGGCAACTTGTCCAGCGTGTACCCCGTCTCTGTCCCAATGACGACATGAGCCAAGCACCAAGTGCATCAAATTACAAGTTTATACACCAGAAATTGTGGTAGTCCCTAATTTTGATTAGGGTTGCCAGATATTAGAAAACATTGCAAATTGGGATAATTTTGGTAAATATTGTGACGACGACATCAGTTGTGATGTACGCCTGTTTAATCTTTGTCTCATCTGTGCATCCATCATTTGGTGACCCTCAGCATTCTGGGTAATGTCATTAGAGTCCGATATGAGCATCTTCTGCGTTGAGATTCTGTACACCTGGCTAAATATTACAAAACTTATGTAAAATGCAGGTTCATGACACTTAGGTTCATGAATATAATAGCCAGCAGTTATGACACTCCAGTCCTTTGTGTGAATTTGACACTGTGAAGACGATGTATTGGAGATATACTGTACAGCCCTAATTCTGATGCAGTTAATGAATGTGAATTTCTTTTTTTTTCTCTCCAGTATTTTCACTTTTTAACACCCATTAGAGACACAGGAATGACTGACTGATGCATTTTTGGAGCCAGTGTCTGTTTAACATGTTACAAATCTCCCTGTTTTATGGCTTTCAGTTAGCATTTCTATTTACCTGCTAACAGTAAATTCCCTCTAGGGTTATTAAAGTATATCTGATTCTGATTCTGAACCTTTTGCCTTTGGCTTTCACTGATGCGTGTCCTAAACCTAGCCAAAAACATATTATTATTTATTTATTTTTTTACCATATCAACCAGTCAGGACCCCCTTCCCTCCCTCCCTCCCCAGTATCTGTGTCATGGCTCAGGGGCTGCCGGCAAGTTGCCCCCACTGTGACTGTGGGAGGTCAGCCGTGCTTGAAGCCCTCGGGGATCAATGGACAAGTCACTGTACTGTAAATACTCACTCCTGAGCTTGCTATCCATCTGTAAACACATATCTACTCATGCAGTACACATTTTCACACACGGTGCAAACAGGGACCAGTGGTCACTTCTTCAGCTTTTTTGTCACATTTGCCCGCCTCGATTTCCCCGGGTGTGAATGCAGGAATCTAACTCTCAATAGGTGATTTCAATTCAATTCTCACCCATTGGATCTGTTTACGCTGCACCAGGGTGATATATGCTATAGGTTGTTTTCAATCTGTCAGTCTCGCTGCCACTGGTGTCACATAAAATTGACTGTTTTTGTGCTGCATCCAACAGCTCTTTATAGATTGTGTCAGCTGTAGGAAATCCAATAAAAACATATTCAACCCTTTTTTTTAATGTTTGATGGAGGTGAAAGAGTTTTTTTTTTTTCTGAATAAATGTATAATGCAAGTAGGTCTTAGTTTATCTGATGGATGTGTGCACAAGTAGGTGTTAAGGAGCAGAGAAGAACAAGAAAAGGCTGCTGGTGAGAAAAGTGTCCACACTCCACAAAAGATCCACATTTGATGCAGATGTTTTCTAGAATTGCATGTTTCTATTAACTGTCCATAATGTTTTTGACTCTGGACGCCTGCACTTGTCCTTCAGAATCCTTGTTGTTTTTTTCAATTTCATGGCTTTTCTCAAAATAATTGAAAAACAGTGGCTAAATTAAGTAAAAAAAAAAAAACTAAAAAAAAAAAAAAAAACACACACAAAGAAAAACAAAACACTTTAAAACCAGAAAATTAGAAGAAGTTTTCAAGGAGACCCGCTACAAATCAGCTGTTGAAATTAATTGGCTGGTTTTCAACTTAATCGTACTGCTCAGTTAATTAGAAACTCTAAAATACAAATGTTTTACCCTTAAAGGTTGCCCTGACATTACGCCACTATTATTCTAGTATTCAAGTATTCTATTGATTTACTGTGACAGTTAATCAAGTGGTCAGAAAAAAAAATAGCATTTTTTTTAAGAGATATTTTGGTTAACTACTATGAAGACTGCTGAACTGCTGAAGCCACAATTGGCCACTGTATCACATTCAAAAATTACACAGTTCTAAATAATACTCACCTGTACACTGTGAATCGCACACTGTCTATTTCCCCTGCATTGTTTACATTTCAATTGTTTACATAAATCACCGCTGCACCTTATCCTGTAATTTACTGAAATTTACTGTGATTTTTCAAGCTGTATGCAAACGAAATTTCCTTCTGTACGCACTCTGTGCATACAAAATGACAATAAAGTTGTCTAAGTCTAAGTGAATAATAGAAATACACGAAAGAGAAAATGCAAGTAATGCAAATAACTCTATTCCATTTTTTTTAATAAAAACTTTATTGTTTGAAATGTAAAAACATGTAAAAACATCATTAGTGTGCACTTGAACATTTGTTCAAAAGGATGCATCTGGAGCTAAAACAAAGTTCTAACATCAACACGTCAATATCTCTGGCTGAAGTAGGTAGTTTTTTTGTAAACGTATTTTTTTTTATTATTATTTTTTTTTACATATTTGTTAAAACTTTCACTATGTCCTGACAGTAAATTATGAGACAGATAATATATGGGAAAAAAAACCTGAAGCTCCTCCCAGTGGTCCTACTGCCGTTTGCAGAAATAAACCGCTCCCGGTCAGAAACAACCAATCAGAGCCGGGGGGGATGTCTGGCTCTGATTGGTTGTTGGCGCTGCTCACACCTTCTCCCATGCAGAGCGGTACCGTCAATCAAGCTCCAGATTGCCGGTAAGCTGCAACTGTGTGTAAAAATGGCGGAAAAGCTTCCTGCTTTACAGCAGCTGCTCAGACAACAGAGACGGGTAAACATTGGAGCAGCACGGCTCGCTGTGGGGGAGGAGGTGTGGAGGGAGGAGAGCAGCAGAGAACAAGTGGGCGGGACCTCCAAGGTGTGCTTGTTCAAATATTCAGCCCACCGTTTTCTTAAAGCTCCTTACTGCACCTTTAACATCAATACAGAGCTAGCTAGGCCTCTGTGCTGAAAATGGTCACAAACATTTTAACATAAAAAAGCATAATGTTATCCAAAGAAATTTAACCCTTCTAGTTTGCTTTGATGCCAAGTTAGTCTCTTGTTGTTTTTTATATCGGTGGAAACTGCATTTTGCGATTTTTCTGATTCACCTAAAGCAGCGGTGTCCAAACTTTTTGGCTATCGGGCCAAAATTGTTCAATCGAAAACACTAGAGTGCCAAAAAAAAAATCAATAAAAATAAATAACATAACCAAAACATATTAAACTGTACTTGGCCAATTTTAATAAATGAATTTCAGTCAGATTTTAAAGCACCAAAGTCTGCATTGGAGTAAAAGTCGCCCTATTTACTATGAAATTAAAGCAAATGTCAAAAGTGTGCTTATGAAGGGACAACTGTTTTGTGTTGTACCAAACATTCAGTTGTAAGGTTTTCACTTGTCTATAATACATTTACAGTAATTAAAAATAAAAAGTTTCCATATGCAAAAAGCCACCAGTGTTGGTCGGCCAAATCTTTTTTGAAATGAAGTTGGAGGGCCACACAAAATCAGCACAAGGGCCCCAAATGGCCCCCGGGCCACACTTTGGACACCCCTGACCTAAAGCATCGGCTCTCAGAGCGGCATCTTTTTCGCATGATATGTCACAGGCCACAGACATTTGGTGTTCCTTTGGTAAAATATGTCTTCTGGTGTGGTTTTGTATGGCAAGTTAATAATAAATGCGTGACTTGTTCCCAAATTGAAGATTGTTTCCTGGTCATGTGATGCAGTGTTTTGCTTTAGAACTTAACCTTGGATTAGCTTGTTTTCCAGACTAATCTAGTATGCAACTCTGTGTCTTTGCCACTGTCACTCCTGAATTGTCCTATTGTTGGACAATAAAAGTATTTCTTAATTTATCCAGACTGTAAATATGTTATAAAAAAACTGAAATTGGTCACAGAACTCTAATCTGTGTAATTTAATAAAGTTTTACCCTTGTGTGCACAGGTAACTGCTGATGTAAGCGTTGCAAAATTCTGATTAAATATTTCATGAAGCCCTCATTGTGTGTCCGATGTGAGCGTTTGTGCTTTGGAAGGAGGCGAGGGTGGACTAATCAATGCAAGATCTGTCGGGGTGACATTTGTGTCCCTTAGCAGAACAGCGGGGGTCCTCTTCACCTCTATGACCTTCAACTTTCAGCTTTAACCCCCTTCAGGCTCCCCTCTGCATCCACCACACGCTCAGCACATTCAGCGGAAGGCGTTTCTGAACCTTAGGAAGCGAGAGAAATATAAAAGAGGCGTGCAAAACCGAAGATGACAGACAGCTGTAGGAGATGGTTGGAGGGAAAAGAGTTGTGTTGTAAAAATTTTTTTTTTTTTTTAGGTAAGCATGAGGGAGTGAGGAGATAAAGACCTGAAATGAAGCAGAAATGTGTGTGAAATGAGAAGAATCTGGGAGGGAGAAGATGGTGGTGGGGAAAAAAAAAAAACAGGGAATCCAGAGGAGAAATGATTGGCAGTCAAATGAAACGGGAGAAACGAGCGCTTGTTCTGGGGGGAAAGAAAGGAAGCAGCATGAATGGAATGAGAAGACGACCTGTATTTACATGTTCATGTTAAAGCTTTTTGTTAGACCTAAAAAGTTCTGATATATACCCACCGGCAGGGGAAAATGTCTGCTGCTGTGTAAAGGGCAGATATTATGAAAAAAACTGTGTTTTCTATTCTTCATATACAACATATTTTGGTGTAATATTAAAAGAAGTTGGTAGAACATTTTTACTGTTGACTATAGACTCCTGTCTTAAGGAAATTCTGTCGTGACATTTCAATGTGCCACTAAAATTAATCTGAGTAGGCAATGGATGTTTCACTGATTTGGCAAAAAATTAAGGTAATCTACTCAACAGCGTTTCCTAAATGGCTCTCAGCAACCAGCCTAGCATGTCTCTGCTGCTGTTTTCATGCACATCCTTTTTCACACATAGATTCATATCGAACAGAATGTGTCTGTTTATTACAGGTTTTAAATGTGAAGTTGTGGGTTAAAATCCACATGAAAAAGTGACCGGCTCTCTTTGAGCTTCCTGAAAGAAGACTTGGTTTAAAAAAAAAAACAAAAAAAAAACTAATTGTAATTGAAGCTAAAGGCAGTCGTCCGCCCATTACTCAGTTTTGTTGTAGTTGCTTTCAGAACTCTTTCTCCACATTAATGTTGGTAGCACAGTGTCTGTTGTTTAAGCTGTAAAACAAGCTAAAGCCGGGCGTACACTGTTTGAGTTTTTGCCCTTTTCGGGCCGATTCTTCAATCGTGCGAGCATTTTTTGGATCGAGCCAAATTTCAGCGTGATCTTGCGTCCTGTGTCGTTTAGTATACAGTGTAGTAACGAGGGAAGATCAGCCTCTCAGGACCACCTCCCGATCAGGAATCGGACGGTCGGATGAAAATCAAACATGTTTGAAATTCAGTCGGCCCTCGTGAGCGATAATGAGCGCGTCCTGCTGTTGAAGCAGAGCTACGACCGTCTACGAGCCGATTTCCCCGACCTCGCGCTCTGCGCAAACAAGTAGATTCTTCTTCGTCTTTTCAAACGAAAACATAGGAGCGGAGAGAAGCATGACGGCGTTGCGTGTGACATGGAGTGAAACTACGGAGGAGCAACTCTTAGGCTACGTTCACACTGCAGGTCTTGATTTTTTTGTGAAACCTGTTTTTTTTTTTTTTTTTTTTTTTTTTTTTTGCGTGTCCGTTCACATTTCCAAATATATGCGACTTGCATGTGATCTCCTGTGTGAACTGAATGCGTTCAACCGAAGTGTCCCTCATGCGCACTCGAGGACGCGATGATGTCACACATATCAAGCGTTCTCAGTGTTTGCGGAAGTAAACATGGATTATAATGCTGGCACGCATTTTGCGGTCATTAATTTCTTTTCTAACCGGAGCTTTCTCTCCATTGACTGCTCTTCTCATTGTAGTCCGCTATGGGTGTCGTTTTTCTTCCCGCTTCTGCATAGCAGGACGCAGAATAGTGACGTTTGTCGAGTATCGGTGACGTACAGGTCGGATAAATGCGGCCCAGCCGTACACACACAGGTCGCATCTGAAAAAATCAGATACGTATCGGATTCAGGACCACATATCAAAGTGGCTTGGGTCGCGTTTGAAAAAATCCGATCTGTGTCGTTCAGACTGTCATAAAAAGATCAAATACAGGTCGTATATGGGCAAAAAAAAATCGGAATTGGGTCACTTCAGGCTGCAGTGTGAACGTAGGCTTAGAATTTCCAAAGCAGCGCATTTTGTTCTAGTGAGCCTCATATTTAACAGTGAGCTTCGACACTTCCGCCTTTTTCCTCTTCTTCTGTTTACGTTTGGCTTCCGGGTAGACGAGTCCGATTAGCGCTTTCTCTCTACGGGGCTGAGTCCGACGTGCGGTTTTCATTCGTACTGTGTGAGCACTGCCGTCGCATCAGAGCGTCGGGCCGTACAGTGTAAGAATACATATCGTCAGCAGTGAACTTTTAAACCCCCGCAGTTCCGTCGTACAGTTTGAGATGTATATAAATAAGTACCACGACTGAAAAACTCGTACAGTGTATGCCCGCCTTAACGGGTATATAAGTTTAGTAGTCTCCCTCACCGATGCCCCCAAACACTTTAGATGCTGTAATTAGTCACCCCACACAACAAGCCTCCATGTTCTCAATCTCCTTAGCCTCTGTCCTGTCTCCAGACTTCCTGTCCCTCTTCATGTCTGTCATTCATCCTCAGCTAGAGTTCCCATCCTCTCACCCAGTAAATCACCATAAAATGGCTCTGACTGTGGCTGATCACAGGGTAAGAAGAAAGGGGGTAGTCATAGTTGGATTGCAGAGCTTTGAGGTCTGGTGTGTTTTTTTTTTTTTTTTTTCTGGGACGCTCTTTTCAGGATGAGACCCATGAAATCATCCAATGGGATTACGTAAGGCACCGCGGGTTCTGCCGCGCTCCGCCGTGCTTCTGATTTTCACAGACAATCCTGGGTTTTTAATCATGAAACCGCTCCGAACACCGCGAGATCACATGTTGGTTGTTCTTAAAGAACGGCCCATCGCCTTTAGGAACACTTACATGTTTTTTTGAGACCGTTCACCCAGATCAGCAAAGGCTTACTAATTGTAGACATAACCTGGCTATTGGGGTGTTCTATCAGTCTCTAGTGACACAGTGATCGTAACTATCAAATTAGCATTTTCTTTACTGCTGTTTAAGCAGAGATGAAGGCGCGTGTTAGGTTTTACTCTGTAGTCCATCTGCGACGGTGAACTTGGCATGCAAACGCTGGTCTCTTTAAACCCTTGCTGTTCCTGCCAGTGTCACAGGATGAACTCAGAGCTGTGGACGCCATGTTTACCAGATAACCCCTGTGTTCAGACTATAGCTGGGTGACTGCCTGCTCCTCCAACACATGGCACGGGCTGGAGAGGAATTCCCCTCTATAGTCTGAAAGCTCAACCGCAAGAAACCACAACGCAAAGACACGTTAACATGACTGTTAAGCTGCTTATAGGGCCATGTTTTAGCAGCTTAACTAAAATATGCTTTTAAACAATATCCACTGTAGAGGTGCAGGTCTCCAAGCTCCTAGCTGCAGGTTTTAACCAGCTGATTGTGATTTAAGCTAAATTCTGATTTCTCTTTAACAACTATAATAGAAGCAGATGTATAAGAAGTCGATGCATGTAGAAATGATTTCAAACGCTGTCATTTATTGCTGCCGTTAGGTCATTAATTACATACATTAGGAGCAAAATAACATTACGCCACCGCGGGCACCAGCAAAAATAAAATTATTACAGAGCTGACCTTTTAGTCTAGCTTTAGTATCTTGTGTTGTTCGTCATCTCAGCTGGTGCAGCTAGTTTTACCATAGCACTAATTTCTGTTTGTACATGCTAGAGAACGTAGATCCTTACCGTATCTCTGAGGTTTCCACAAGGTTGATCTTTCCAAATCCAGAGATGCTTCATGACCAATAAGGTTTGAAAGCTCAGAAGAATTAAGTAGTGCTGCAGCTTTGATTTATTTTAGCCTTCCTGTTATCTGTTGAAGATCTTGCACCCTCTCACTTTGTGGCGGCAGGAGAATACGCAGTTTCTGATAAAAGTTTCCCCTGAATTCATGTTAAACATGTCACTGATGCTGAAAAGAGTAAACATCGAGCCCCCCTTTGGTGTCGCAACCCTCCGAATTAGGAATAGGACTTTATATGTAATAGTCAGAGCATTATTTGTTCAAAACATTAATAAATTCTTATTGAGTCTCATCAACTTTCTGATACTCTACAAATGCCTAAAAAGTTATTTCATAATGTTTCTTTATTTGCCTGATCGGCGCCTGCGGTACTCTCTAAACATTTGCATGTTTTTTTTTTTTTTAATGCCAGCTAAGCTTTTGTATCAAACAAAACCGTATTTATTGTAAGTAGGTAGATTTGCTTGATGTGCAAATCCATTGATAATCCTGTTTAATCTCTAATTAATGTTGTTTTGTTGTTTACTGAAAACAGAAATCCGAACCCCTTTTATAGTAATCGACCTTTTGGTTTAAGATTTACATCTCGACAAAAACAGCAACGCTTGCATCAATGTAGGAATAATTAAGCAACTAAAACCTGAATACGTGTTGCTGTGACTTTGTTAAACGCGCCTGATTTGGTGTATAATATCAACTATCATATCTATAGCGAGGATATACATTTGCATATTTACGACAAACTCAGCCTAGATACTCGTGTGTGTGTGTGTGTGTGTGTGTGTGTGTGTGTGTGTG